>NC_048583.1:47670419-48028753 GCF_013265735.2 Oncorhynchus mykiss | reverse complement strand
CAGATCACAGATTCATGGTGATCCATCAGACACATTTACCAAAGGAGAACAAAAACAGGTTGGAGAGATACTGGAGAGGTCAATATAGTCACTGGAGGATTCACTAACAATGATTGAGAGATTCTGGAATTGACTGGATACACACCAAGGTGATTATAACACACATACAGACATAGGAATGCACATACATACATACATAGTCATCATTGTGTTCACCATCCTATAATATAAAGAGATGTAAAACAATAAATTCACAAATCAATTAATTGACAGCTTGAAAGACAATGTTAATCGTTAAGAGTGTATCAGTCTTAAGTTAAGTTAGTGTAATAAGTTATCAATAAACTGCTCCTCATTTATCTGGGCTCGCAGGGCAGACCACCAAGCCTTTGTCCCAGCAGAGCCAGCCACACCGGCTCACAATGGTGCAGGGATGTCCAAAGACTCTGTGTGTGTGTGTGTGTGTGTAGCTCATCCATCACTGCCAGAGAAATTCATTATCCCCTCTACATTCTTGACACCAGGGGGTTGCCCTTGTGGTCTTCCCCATAGTAACTGCCTCTCTCCGAGCTGAGAGCAGCACCCGTTACCCTGGACCCAGTTTTACACATCCAGACCAGGGCCTAGAACCATCCCTGAGAAGGTTTGGCAGCATGCGGGTCTGTGGGACTAGAAGCCTGGAGGACAAGTTGACGTTAATGATGATGAGTTAACTGTTCCAGCGACACTGTACCAAGAGGATCCAAATGTTACCGATATGGCTCCAGTTGGCAGGTTTCGGTTCTCCTTTTTATGGAAAGGCATCACCATTCTGGCTCCAAATAGAGCCAAAGTCAAGTCACACAGACAATGAATCACTCAATTCACTCTTTGATCCAATTTGTGACCACTGGCTAGATCATAGGGTCCCCAGAGGCACCAGGTTATATGACAGGGACACACCAGCAGATGGTGTATAATTGAATTGAATGAATCAAAAATGTGAATTGATTAATATATGAATAAAAATGAAAAGTAGGGCAAAGGCAATGACAGAGCCAAAGTCCTAGAACCTGTCATGTCTGCATTACGTTGTCTCAGCTGCACATGTTTATGTAGTTCTAACTGTGGCTGCTGTGGCTGTTCCACATGCATGTAATGTAACAAACTTCATGTGACCTCAGTGGAGAGGGCTAGGCTGTAGCTAGATGGCTGGCTGGATAGACACGCTCAGGGTCTACATCAGAGTCATGTAAACAAAAGGCCCTTTACAACATAAACCATCCATCGGGACTAATCTAAGCTGTTTAGATAGAATGCCATGACGTGCTGAACCTGGTCTATACCACTACTGGAATACACACACCCGAAATGAGTAGACGTTATACAGTAAAACGGTGTAAACATACCTCTGTGCCAAGCCAGAGACACTGGCTGATTCAAATCTGATTCAAATAACCATGTTGGTTCCTAGAAGCACAACTTACACACCCTTTAAACATAAAAAATAAAAATCACATACACCAGATAGGTGTAGTGAAATGTGTTGTTTTACAGGGTCAACTATAGTAGTACGGCACCCCTGGAGCAAATTAGGGTTAAGTGCCTTGCTCAAGGGAATATCGACAGATTTTTTATATATATATGATCTGAAAGCATCAATTCATATCCTCTTTCAGCAGCTTTTGACTCATAAAATCGCTGTGTAGACTAGACTGCAACAATGAGAGTCCATTGAGTGAGCGAGCTTTACAGACATGTTAAATGAGGACATATGGAAAGTTAAACACAATCAATGAAACAGAGTGCCTTGTTTGTTCACCAAGGCAATTGATCAAACTCATTTAGATAAAGCCTAAAGGCCAGAATGGACCACAGCAATGAGATCAGTTTACTAAAGAGTTGGACATTCCTCTTTGCTAAAAGACCTGGTGGGCAGAGCTTATCATTCTAAGTGTTTTACATACCAGTCTTATGCTATATTGAATGCAAATTCCAGTACCTACACCTGGTAGATAGGTACAGGCTGTACTACAGGCATAGGATAGAAATGTGGTCCACTCTACCTGATCAGCAATGTGAACATATTTATGGTATAGAATGTGTGTTGGCCAGGAGCTTCATAAACTGAAGAATTCTGCTGACCTCTAAAGAGCCTCTCTCTGAAGGTAAGGGGTTACCCTGCCTGAAAAAAACTCTAGTCCTCACATGCCAACGGATGGACACACACATTCTGTAGTATGAAGAATTTTCAATCACACATTGCAAAAGGTTAAGAGGAATGCTATCGCACTCCATTGACAAGCTGATAACTGATAGCAGAGCTGAGTGTGTGTGGCTGAGATCACTCATCTATACAGCAGATGCTCCCTGTCCAACCAGCAACAGATTACTTACAAGAACTGTGTCACAGTAATCATGCAATGTTATTTACTGTTGTGTGTGTGTGTGTGTGTGTGTGTGTGTGTGTGTGTGTGAAGAACTGTGTCACGGCCTCCCGGGTGTCGCAGTGGTTAAGGGCGCTGTACTGCAGCGCCAGCTGTGCCATCAGAGACTCTGGGTTCGCGCCCAGGCTCTGTCGTAACCGGCCGCGACCGGGAGGTCCATGGGGCGACGCACAATTGGCCTAGCGTCGTCCGGGTTAGGGAGGGCTTGGTCGGTAGGGATGTCCTTGTCTCATGGCGCACCAGCGACTCCTGTGGCGGGCCGGGCGCACTAACCAAGGTGCACAGTGTTTCCTCCGACACATTGGTGCGGCTGGCTTCCGGGTTGGATGCGCGCTGTGTTAAGAAGCAGTGCGGCTTGGTTGGGTTGTGTATTGGAGGACGCATGACATTCAACCTTCGTCTCTCCCGAGCCCATACGGAGTTGTAGTGATGAGACAAGCTAGTAGCTACTACAACAATGGGATACCACGAAATTGGGGAGAAAAATGGGGTAAAAAAGAAAGAAAAAAAGAAGAACTGTGTCACAGTAATCATGCAATGTAATTTACTGTTGTGTGTGTGTGTGTGTGTGTGTGCGTGTGTGCGTGTGTGCGTGTGTGTGTGTGCGCGCGCGCGGGGTATTCCTCAGGCTTTTCTCCTATCCAATTGGAAACACATTTGTCTCCCCAGTGTTTCAGTCCACAGGAATTTCATAAAACCAATCCAAAGAGGTAAGGCTAAAATTAAAGGATGTTTCACTGTTGAATTATCACTTCCAATGTAGGCCTATGGGTATTTATGTAAAAAATATAGCTGCTAGATGGCAAACCAGCACTGTGCTTGACTTAGGGGTTGAAAAGGAAAATAAGCAGGAGAAACAGACAGTTGAAAACAATAAAAAATATTTTCTGGTTATTATGGACAAGGCACATGCACTGAGCTGATTTGAATTAAAATCACAGTCAAACAAATCTATGCAAAACAAACTCTTTCACACTCTCAACAGAACCATTAAAAATGTCATTTAAAAATGGACAACAATGCAGCTGGCAAAGCTAATGCAGGACCAGACTGGCACCTCAGCTAGGGGGTAAGCACTAGCAGCTGTGCCACATGTGCAGCCTTTTACTGACATGATTGAATTAAAGCTGATGCCAAGCCTATTATTAACCCATCCAAGAAGAGCCCAAAGAATGTCAATGAGACCCAGGCTCGTTAGGCAGTCATGCAAGGACTCTGACAAGAAAACACACCAATATCACACAGGGGTTGAATACTACGGCACAATGGAGCATTTAGAGGACAGCAAAAAATAAATAAAATGGCCAGTCATAAATACCAATTTATAGAAATGATGAATTGGGTTATGGTATAACGGTGCGCTCGCAGATGCACCATGGAGGGCCTGGCCTGTGGTCCTGTAGAGCAGGCTGTAATGGACAGGCAGATGCTTCAGCCAGTGAAGGTCACAGGGGTCAAAATGATCTTTTATGAGAACACAAGTGGAGTATTTATTCCGTGCCTTCATTCCTTAATCTGTGTGTGGGGGGGGGGGGGGGGGGGGGGGTGCTTAGGGAAAATAGAGAGGGCTATTTAACCCCCTCAGGCATATGCACTGCTGATACAAAACACATTCTGTTTGGCTTCTCACTGGTGGTGTGTGTGTGTGTGTGTGTGTGTGTGTGTGTGTGTGTGTGTGTATGTGTGTAGACCCCCTCTCTACATTCAGGTTGATGCCTTTAGACTAGCCTATAGCGTGTTCTGTCATCCAGTCTCAGACTGACTCAGGAGAGGGGAAAAAGCTTTGCAACCAAGTTGGATAATGACAGGAAAGCACAGGAAATAAGGACATTTGACATCACTAGAAAAGCGTACAGACTGTCAGACACGAGAGTTGCACAGTCCAACTCTGCCAGTGATTATGGACAGACACACATACTGTGGTATGTAATATGTAAAGTAAAGAACACCTGCATTTATAAGTTTCTCCATGTTGATAAATGTGTGGTCGTCTGATGCAAGGCATGTGCGCTTACTGTGGAATTGTAGCGTAGAAAAGTAGTGTGCGTGTGTTATAAATATGTTAGCACAGTTATGGCAGAGCTAACAGTCCAGACACATGGCAGGGAGGGGGAGAGTAGAGTATGGAAGCTTGTTAAAATACTCTTGTAAAACCCTGTGGGATTAGCTGTGAGAAGCCTGTGGCGCTATAGGATAGCATAATTAGCAGAAACAGTCTGACATTAACCCCCCCCCCGCCCACTTACGAAGAATAACTCTCATCGACTTTCTCGTCGCCATGTCAGACCTAGCCATCTGGTGTGTAATACATACTCTGAGGGTATTAACATGGCTTCTATTAACCAAGACCAGAAGGTCCTCCATTAAGAACCTTCTCTCTCATCAAACCATCAGACCTCCATTAGATGAAGGTAACACACTGATAGAGACACTGCCCACAAAATGAGGTGGAAACTGAGGTACACTTCCTGACCTCCTGCCAAATGTATGACCACATTAGACACATATTTTCCTCAGATTACACAGACCCACAAAGAATTCAAAAACAAATCCAATTTCGATAAACTCCCATATGTGTTGGGTGAAACACTACAGTGTGCAATCACAGCAGCAAGATTTATTTTCCCTTTTGTACATCATTACAACAATGTATATAGACATAATGACATTTGAAGTCTTTTGTGAGTGTAATGTTTACTACATATTTTTTATTATTATTTATCTATCTATTTCACTTCCTTTGGCAATGTAAACATGTTTCTCAGGCCAATAAAGCCCCTTACATTTAAATGAATATAAATTGATAGAGAGAGCAGGGGAATGAAGACAGTAGAACAGACAAACCAGAGAGAAAGTAATAACAGCAGTAATCTATAACGTTTGCTTTGGACTGAGGCTACACTGTAAGGAAACCGCAGTTCCTGGCTTTTCGCTACACTGTTATTATCGGTAAATGGATGGATATGAACCTATTTACTGTAAAATATCATTATTGGTATAAAAAAGAACCACAAATTTTCAGCGAGGTTGATCTCTCCACACGAGCTGCTAACCAGAAAGCCTGCTGCTTTCCCTCAGTGTCTTGCCCTGCCCAGCCTTGCCCTGCCCAGCCTTGCCCTGCCCAGCCTTGCTCCAACCCAGCCCAGCTCTGCCCTGCCCAGCCCTGATCAGCCTTGCCCTGCCCAACCCAGCCCTGCCCTGCCTTGCCCTGCCCAACCCTGCTCTGCCCTGCCCAGCCCTGCCCAGCCTTGCCCAACCCAGCCCAGCTATGCCCTGCCCAGCCTTGCCCTGCCCAGCCCTGCCCAGCCTTGCCCAACCCAGCTCTGCCCAGCACAACCTTATCCTACTGGAAACAAACAGCCAGGCTAAAGTAGCCCTCAGGAGTCAACACATATTACTGCCTGGGCTTAGCTATATTCACTTAAATGAAGACTTGCTACACCTAGCTTAAGACAATCATGCGTCTTCTCTCCCAGACACAGTTGTTCCAATTGGCTGACTGAGTGACATCAGGCGTATGAGTCACCAGAGAGGGTATGCTCCATTAATCATAAAACTGTGAATAAATCATTTTTCACAGCAGTCGTTGAGTCACATGCAGAACAGTGTGAGGATAAGATAAGATGAACGCTGCACTGGTAAACATTCTACTTTTCATTCACAAACACATCTGGATTGCACTGCAGTGGAGTAAACTTTATTGGTAAAAGATGACAAGTGCTGAGGGTATGAAACACAAAGAATCACAAATGGAAAGAGCTCAGGAAGATAGATAATGACTATAGTTGGCAATGGGGTTTCCATTGAGAAGTGGAGGATAGAGGAGATATCAACCACAGTACCAGGGTAGCCTAGTGGTTAGAGCGGTGGGCCAGTAACCGAAAGGTTGCAAGATCAAATCCCCGAGCTGACAATCTGTTGTTATACCCCTGAACAAGGCAGTTGGCCTGAACAAGGCAGGTTAACAGGTTATCATTAAAAATTAGCATTTGTTCTTAACTGACTTGCCTAGCTAAATAAAATATAAAATGATGGCTGTGTGGCAGCCGTTCCATCTACATAGGAGATGTCTATGGGAGGCCACAGGTTTATACACAGAGTTCCTATTATTCAGTTGGGTGGAATGCAGTTAAAAGCAGTGCTCAAACACTCATCTCTGTACCACTTCAGAAGAGAGGGTATCTCTCTATAAAAAAAAAAACTCAGTCACACACTTCTCCAATGGCAAGCAGTTGTTTCATTGTACACAGGATGTGATTTTTTTTCCCTTCAGTCCTTCCTTTCCCCAAGAGTCTAAACTGAAGGCACCATGCCCTCGCACATTCCCCCTTCCAGACCGGCCCATTTGGAGCTGCCAACAAAGGGCCTGTTGAGTGAAGACCAAACCACGAGAGACAGCGGGGGGTGAGAGAGATGACCCGTAGTCACTAATCCTAAGGGGCAGCAGAGTGTCAGGCATGGGCAGAGACGTATGGACAATTCCAACGGCAAGGTTCTGAGAGAGAGGCAAGAATTCTGCTCTTAAAAAGGGACCGTGGCTGGACAGTCTCTCTAAAGAAGGCTGCCTCTTGCTCTCATACCTTTAACATTAGGATTGTGCAGCGGCAGATTAGGAGCCAGAGTATCAAATGACAGCTGCATGTCGACAGACAGGAATAGCCTGAGATATACCATACTGTCCAACTATACACCAGTTACTGTTAACTCTGCCTCAACAGTGGTTGTTTTCCATCTTCACTGTACTCCCATGCTGTGTTCATTTATGGAGGTAAAGCTTCAGAGATGAATCACAGGCTTCATATCTAAAGGAACTGGCACAAAGTGGAGCCGTCACTCCTTAAACAGTTGCACAGCAGTGCACCATCTCTGGCTAGACTACACATTTCTTTTAAATATGGCATTTAGAATGGAAGTGCTTGGCTGTCTGTGATGACCTCATTTTAGGGGTATGTGATTCATGAATATTGCACCAATGGCTGGGTCAGTCATGATCAGAGTAGGTCTAAGCTAAAAAGAGGAGTTCCCACATCTGATTTAAGGGGAACCGGAAGGTAGGTTGCAAATACTGTATCCCCAAAAACCGGAAACATCCGTTTTGTTTCCGACACCCAGAGAGAGTGCAGTAAGCCTAACACTAAGGCTCAGCACAGTCCTCTACTGCTACTGGACACCAACAGGAGGGGCACCTGCCAATGATAATATTTACCCAGTTGATCTGTTTAAAAAGGTAGCACCCTTCCCAACTCTTTATCTGAAACACAAACCATTGAGAGCCATTCATTGCATGAGAACAATTCCTCTGGGAGCTGAAATGAAGCAGAATACAATATCAGCAGGTGAACTGTGTGCACTGCAGGGTGCAGACTGAAATATATTCTGTGTCACACAATAGCACTCAAAGTAATCAAGGAGAAAATCTAACTCCACTTATCCAGAACACCTTCTCCTAGCTCAGCTGATAGACCCATTGATTCCTCGAGAGGAATGAACTGAATGTTTTCCCTCCACACAGATCACTGCTGATAAAATAAACCTAGCCAAGACTGGAACAGTCAGGGTGGTATGGATGTATGGAGAACCAGCCAGCCATGTCCTGCTGGCCAGGGAACAGTGGTTCAGAGTAAATTGGTCTAATGTAACAATTCTAGAAACGGCCAGCCTTGATGGAGGGTTCTGGCCTGGGTGTAGAGTGTCTATTCAAAAACGATTATTTTGACCAATGGGTAAAATTATGTTAATTGTGTAGATTCTCCTCTAAGAAAACCAATATGGTCCAAACTTCATGTCTCTACCATAATCCATTCAAATGTTATTGGAGTTTTAACCCTTGTAGGGTGACTAAATCAATTGAGGTCAGAGAAAAAGTGGTTGAGTCAGCTAGGCTGGATGCTGTATGAGAATTAATGCTAACTGACAGGGTCAAGGTTTAACTCTTTATCTTTCTTCTCGAATCCAGAGGTCATAAAACAATATCGAGGTAAGCTAGTTAGACACGTTGTATTTTCAAATTGTAGCTTTTCATATTAATGTGTAATTCCTGTTCATTTTCAAAGATTTCTCACAAAAACAAGTGCATTTCTGTGAAATGTCAAGGGAGCACTGAGCATAACACAAGCTTATTTTCAAAGCCTTTTACATTTAATTCAGCTCGTGTCGTGTTAATTTTGCTTTCTGCAACCTGTAGAAACAATTTTGCAGACGACCACCACAACGATATAATATCCTCAAAAGTTGCTGCGAGAGCTTGGTGCTTATTATTGGATTACGAAATCTGACTTTTTGGATATAATGTTAATGATATGTTAGAGAAAAGACCCCACTGAAGGATTCAGAAGACGAAGAATCATACTCGTCTTGGTAAAATATATTTTGTAAAATAAGGAAGTTAAATTTCATCACATTCTGGGCAGAGTAGGTAAACACCCTACTGGGTGAACCGCGAGTAGAAGAGAAACACTATTGGATTGTGGTAAGAAACAGAACTGATCTCCTCTGATATCCGGAGGGCACAGACAAACACAAATACACTTTCTTTCTTTACTTGCCGCCACATGACCCCTTCCCTTATCCTAGGGTTCCAGAGGAATACAGAGATGGAAATAGATACAAATAGCTTCTGTTTCCCATGTCTCAACATTTCTAACAGTATGTTTTTGTGTTTGTAAGCCAAAGCAAACTAAACTAGCCATTTATGCAGTAATTTTACCTGAAGGTCCTCCTACAGCAGCTGAGGCCTTCGCGCCAAAGCAGCCTTAAAGATGGCATCCAGGGAACATGACTTAGAAACATAAAAATCTAATCGAGCTCATTCAAGGTTTGGATGCCAGGGTTGCTGGTGACCTAGAGCAATCAAGGCCTTCACTGTTTACATTGGTCTGACTCCAAATGACTGAACCAACATGACAAAGCCTGAAGCTGAGGGGGAAAAAGATTCTCTCACTACTACATCAAACTAGGCTCCTAATTTGAGTGAGAGAGAGAGCAGTGTTAACGAGGCTGAAAAGGCACCTCACATTCCACATGAGTGCTGCTGCAGTCAAGCTCTCAGTCAGTCAGTCAGTCAGTCAGTCAGTCAGTCTCCACAGCACTTCACATCTCCCAGAAAAATAGAACCACTGAACTGGAGACTCTGTAGGCTGTTCTGCAAGGTAGGTGACTGACAAAACTAAATACATTTTACTGTGGTCTGTTTTGTTGCTAGGACGTAGCGCCTGCTTGTAGCCCTGATGGTAGAGAGAAGGTAGGGTGAGTTGTTGATGAGGCATTGAAGCCCCACTGATGAGCAGGTGGGAGGAGAAGTGCACCCTGAACTGCATCATCTGGATCCATCACAGAGAACAATACTGGACAACACATGGCGCCTAATGGAACACTTCAGCCAATAGCGTCCCAGCTGTGCTGTATTTACACTTCCAATTGAGGTAGACAGTCACTGAGGCCTGATGGCTAGTGGAGGGTTGGGCTATATCAATCACAATTACAATTGTTGTGCTTGGCTGGTGAAGTAGTTTATGTCACAGGGATAGGCTGCACTATGGCAACTACCACTGACTTTTCTCAACCCGTCTGGACGAGTGGTCGTATTTGTACATATCCCTGACACACACATGCAGTCACATTCACATCTAAACTCACAAACAAAGACAAGTACACATGTGCACCTGGCACTGACAGGTACAGTTGAAGTCGAAAGTTTACATACACCTTAGCCAAAGACTTTTAAACTGTTTTTCGCAATTCCTGACATTTAATCCTAGTAAAAAGTCCCTGTTTTAGGTCAGTTAGGATCACCACGTTATTTTAAGAATGTGAAATGTCAGAATAATAGGAGAGATAATTATTTCTTTCAGCTTTTATTTATTTTCATCACATTCCCAGTGGGTTAGAAGTTTATGTAAACTCAATTAGTATTTGTTAGCATTGCCTTTAAATTGTTAAACTTGAGTCAAACGTTTCAGGTAGCCTTCCACAAGCTTCCCACAATAAGTTGGGTGAATTTTGGCCAATTTCTCCTGACAGAGCTGGTGTAACTGAGTCAGGTTTGTAGGCCTCCTTGCTCACACACGCTTTTTCAGTTCTGCCAGCAAATGTTCTATATGATTGAGGTCAGGGCTCTGTGATGGCCACTCCAATACCTTGACTTTGTTGTCCTTAAGCCATTTTGCCACAACTTTGGAAGTATGCTTGGGGTCATTGTCCATTTGTAAGACTCATTTGCGACCAAGCTTTAACTTCCTGACTTATGTCTTGAGATGTTGCTTCAATATATCCACATAATTTTCCTGCCTCATGATGCCATCTATTTTGTGAAGTGAACCAGTCCCTCCTGCAGCAAAGCACCCCACAACATGATGCTGCCATCCCCGTGCTTCACGGTTGGGATGGTGTTCTTTATCTTGCAGGCCTCCTCCTTTATCCTCCAAACATAACTATGGTCATTATGGACAAACAGTTCTATTTTGTTTCATCAGACCAGAGGATATTTCTCCAAAAAGTACGATCTTTGTCCCCATGTGCAGTTGCAAACCATAGTCTGGCTTTTTCATGGCGGTTTTGGAGCAGTGGCTTCTTCCTTGCTGAGCGGCCTTTCAGGTTATGTCGATATAGGACTTATTTTACTGTGGATATAGATACTTTTGTATCCGTTTCCTCCAGCATCTTCACAAGGTCCTTTGCTGTTGTTCTGGGATTGATTTGCACTTTCTGCACCAAAGTATGTTGATCTCTAGGAGACAGAAACGTGTCTCCTTCCTGAGCGGTATGACGGCTGTGTGGTCCCATGGTATATATACTTGCGTACTATTGTTTGTACAGATGAATGTGGTACCTTCAAGCATTTGGAAATTGCTCCCAAAGATGAACCAGACTTGTGGAGGTCTACAATTTTTTTTCTGAGGTCTTGGCTGATTTCTTTTGATTTTCCCATGATGTCAAGCAAAGAGGCACTGAGTTTGAAGGTAGGCCTTGAAATACATCCACAGGTACACCTTCAAATGACTCAAATGATGTCAGTTAGGCTATCAGAAGCTTCTAAAGCCATGACATAATTCTCTGGAATTTTCCAAGCTGTTTAAAGGCACAGTTAACTTAGTGTATGTAAACTTCTGACCCAGTGGAATTGTGATACAGCGAATTATAAGTGAAATAATCTGTCTGTAAACAATTGTTGGAAAAATGACTTGTGTCATGCACAAAGTAGATGTCCTAACCGACTTGCCAAAACTATAGTTTGTTAACAAGAAATGTGTGGAGTGGTTGAAAAACGAGTTTTAATGACTCCAACATAAGTGTATTTAAACTTCCGACTTCAACTGTAGATGCATGCTCCTTGGTTAGTGTTTTTGCTCCTCGTTGCACCCCTGGATCCCCTGAAAGATGAGTGTGCTGACAGGATGAGCATTGATACAGGAAGAGGAACACAATGCACCCCTGTGGCTGTTACCTGTAGCCCTCAGGCTGTCATAACATCACAGATGTGTTGCATCCTGGTTGGTCGATCCCTGAAGTACAATACCCCTATTCCATTGTTACCATGGGAGCTGCACATGTAGGGGCTCAGCCATAACTGCAGCTTGTAGGCTTATATCATCCTCAAGTCCTGCTGCTTCCTGCTGCTGGGGCTGGATATTGGGCTTTTACCAGATTGATAAATGACACCTTATTTCACATATATTGCACTGTAGTTACATTAGCTGCCACTTAATAGCTGCAGTCTACAGCCTTGGTATTGTATTTAGCGATGATCTACCTGAGTTTTGATGAGCTCTAGTCCTGCTTTTAGTGCATCACACACAGAGTAAATCTCCACTCCATGACAGAACACTCTGTAATCTTCCATCATCTGCATGATAAATCTTAATCTGCGAGTTTATTTGGCACATCGCTTATATGTTCACCTTCATTTAATCTTCATTTTCCCAAACAAACCGCATGGATGAATCTTGAAACGTGACCCACAAGAAACACAATTAAATTTGAACCAACACATTAATCTCCTCAAAGGCTTCAATTTATAGCCGTTTAGGGGTGTCAGTCTGAACATGAATAGGCCATGGGCTTCCATCTGTTCAGCTGAACACCAGTCCCACCAACCAACACTTATGTTTGTTTAGTAAAGGATCAAATACTGGGACAGATTGCTACTTTTTGGTACCCGAGACCCGTTACGGGAGCCGAGCAGGTCAGGATCCAGAATTCTAGATAATGGCCTGGGTCTGGGTCAGACCTGATATGATTGTCATGGTTCTCGGGTATGTGTAATTTTAACAGACTTGTCTGGAAAGACCAGTATAGATCGGAACGCAACTGCTGCTGTAGAGGGAGAGAGAAATTGTATCATTCATGCCACTGCTCTTGCTTTTCATGAGTGAAGCATGTAAGCTTGTTGTTGTTGGCCAATCATAAGTCATAAAAGCAGCATTGGGCTAAATTCATAGAGCCGCCGTGCGTGGCAAAAGTTAGGCGATATCTAATCAATGGAATATGGAATTAAAATTACATAATTAAAATGTTAAGGAAAGGATCAAGTGACAACAGGTAGGCTGCTACTTAATAATCTGAATGGAGGTGTAACTTTAGCATGAGAAAGAGCATGCACTGGAGCCTCAATTAGCCTAGCTAAGGTTAGCGTCTCCCGGTTTGATGCAGTTAAGTCAGGTTCTACGTAAACATATTTGATGATAAATAACCTATTGGTCTACTATAGTGCGAGTTGGCTTGGTTGCTTGCCGTCTCTCCCTCCCTACTCCCTGTGTCACTTGCTCACAGTGCGGCCCCTCCCCCGCCTACTAGAACTGAGTCTCTCACACTTGCGCTTTATCAGCTCCAGTTAATAAAGTACGTTAAAAAATGACTTTTCTGCTGCTTCCCGTACTCAGATCAGGTCTGGATCCGACCAGGTCTATATGGAACGGGTCTAGTTGTCCTCGGATCCATTTGTTTTTAACAAAATTGGGTCTGGGTGGGAAAGCCTCAGCTCCATTTTAGAACAGAAGACTTCTACCACAGGTGAAGACCTCTACCACAGACCCCCCCACACCAATCCCACCCAAACAACCAGTTTACATTATAAGCTCTTTATGTCTGACAAGCAGTTTGGAGTTGCTGCTTTGAGTATTGCTTATAAATCCTTTTTAATGTATTCCCTGTCAATCTGGTTGTTTCTTCCCCATTCAGATAAAGTAGCCATTTAAGTCTCTTGCATTATTTATCATAAATTTGTGAGAAAGTACCCCATTTCGCCCACTAGATGCCATTGTTCCTGCTACTTTTATCCACTTTGCTGGTCTCGTGTTTATTAAACGGATCACAACATTTTCTTTGCAACTTTGGGTAGAAAATTAATAACTTTTGCTTGTTGTCTAAACAAATTGTGCCGTCATCCTCATAATTTAAGCCAGTCCTCCATGAAAGCAATTCAGTTGGTCCTTCTCTTAGGCTTAATTTTTGCATAGGAAACAGCCCAGTTTTTCACCCTTTAAAAAAAGTCTGGATTAGTTAGACCATTCCTGGTGAACAAGCAACCCGTTAGAAATGCTGTAGCCTAATGGTTTCCATGTTCTGTTTTCTTATTGTCTTGAATGGTAAAAGTCCCAACACACTGTTTACTGTTGTGTAATGGTAATGGGTTCGGTTTAATGGTAAATGTCACTAATCACATACAGGTGTTTTCTAATCTTTTTTTTTTTTTTAAACATATGACTACAATGCAATGGTTTACAATTGTCACAATTTAAATCAAATCACATTTTATTGGTCGCATACACATGTTTAGCAGATGTTATTGTGGGTGTAGTGAAATGCTTGTGCTTCTAGCGCAGACAGTGCAGTAATATCTAACTAGTAATATCTAACAGTTTCACAACATATACCCAAAATACACGTCGAAGTAAGGAATGGATTAAGAATATATATATATATATATATACACACACACACATATATATGTCAGAGCGGCATTTCAGTCACTAGTTCTGGGCTGTAGGAGTCTTCATATCAAAATTGCACTACAGTGCCTTGCGAAAGTATTCGGCCCCCTTGAACTTTGCGACCTTTTGCCACATTTCAGACTTCAAACATAAAGATATAAAACTGTATTTTTTTGTGAAGAATCAACAAGTGGGACACAATCATGAAGTGGAATGACATTTATTGGATATTTCAAACTTTTTTAACAAATCAAAAACTGAAAAATTGGGCGTGCAAAATTATTCAGCCCCTTTACTTTCAGTGCAGCAAACTCTCTCCAGAAGTTCAGTAATGATCTCTGAATGATCCAATGTTGACCTAAATGACTAATGATGATAAATACAATCCACCTGTGTGTAATCAAGTCTCCGTATAAATGCACCTGCACTGTGATAGTCTCAGAGGTCCGTTAAAAGCGCAGAGAGCATCATGAAGAACAAGGAACACACCAGGCAGGTCCGAGATACTGTTGTGAAGAAGTTTAAAGCCGGATTTGGATACAAAAAGATTTCCCAAGCTTTAAACATCCCAAGGAGCACTGTGCAAGCGATAATATTGAAATGGAAGGAGTATCAGACCACTGCAAATCTACCAAGACCTGGCCGTCCCTCTAAACTTTCAGCTCATACAAGGAGAAGACTGATCAGAGATGCAGCCAAGAGGCCCATGATCACTCTGGATGAACTGCAGAGATCTACAGCTGAGGTGGGAGACTCTGTCCATAGGACAACAATCAGTCGTATATTGCACAAATCTGGCCTTTATGGAAGAGTGGCAAGAAGAAAGCCATTTCTTAAAGATATCCATAAAGTGTCGTTTAAAGTTTGCCACAAGCCACCTGGGAGACACACCAAACATGTGGAAGAAGGTGCTCTGGTAAGATGAAACCAAAATGGAACTTTTTGGCAACAATGCAAAACGTTATGTTTGGCGTAAAAGCAACACAGCTCATCACCCTGAACACACCATCCCCACTGTCAAACATGGTGGTGGCAGCATCATGGTTTGGGCCTGCTTTTCTTCAGCAGGGACAGGGAAGATGGTTAAAATTGATGGGAAGATGGATGGAGCCAAATACAGGACCATTCTGGAAGAAAACCTGATGGAGTCTGCAAAAGACCTGAGACTGGGACGGAGATTTGTCTTCCAACAAGACAATGATCCAAAACATAAAGCAAAATCTACAATGGAATGGTTCAAAAATAAATATATCCAGGTGTTAGAATGGCCAAGTCAAAGTCCAGACCTGAATCCAATCGAGAATCTGTGGAAAGAACTGAAAACTGATGTTCACAAATGCTCTCCATCCAACCTCACTGAGCTCGAGCTGTTTTGCAAGGAGGAATGGGAAAAAATGTCAGTCTCTCGATGTGCAAAACTGATAGAGACATACCCCAAGCGACTTACAGCTGTAATCACAGCAAAAGGTGGCGCTACAAAGTATTAACTTAAGGGGGCTGAATAATTTTGCACGCCCAATTTTTCAGTTTTTGATTTGTTAAAAAAGTTTGAAATATCCAATAAATGTCATTCCACTTCATGATTGTGTCCCACTTGTTGTTGATTCTTCACAAAAAAATAAAGTTTTATATCTTTATTTTTGAAGCCTGAAATGTGGCAAAAGGTCGCAAAGTTCAAGGGGGCCGAATACTTTCGCAAGGCACTGTATGTGGATTGCCCTCAGAGAGCTATATATTTGTTTGACTTTTCAAGGAGTTGGGTTAAAGCATTCCTAAGAGAAGGTCAAACTCATGGTTTTCATGGAGGACTGTCTTGAACACACAATTTACCACATAGTGTATTTTCATAATGGGCAAAAGCTATTGGTTGTCTACACAAAGTTGCAAACAAAAAGTTGTGATCCATTTAATAAACACAATTGACCAGCAAAATTGATTAAATGGTATAGTGGCAGTAGCACAAACAGTGGCATCTAGTGGGCAAAACATGGTACTTTCACACTAATTCATGGTAAATAATGCATGCAACTTCAATTACTAATTTCTCTAAACAGGGAGAAAAAAAACATCACCAGATTTCAGAAGAATCGGAGATGGTGACTGTCAGGGCCTGCTGAAATGACATGGAATGACCCAATGGAGACTCTCCATTGATATGAAAGGGCTTTTCAGTCCATGAGTAGGCTTAATCTGGGTCCGTACACCCACCCATGTGAGTGAACCAATGTCAAACTATGGTTTGTTGTCCCTGTAATGGGAGGGAGCCCAAGGGACAGGAAGTGGTAGTCATGCCAGTCATCTGGTATGGCAGCCTGGTGACTGGTGGTGAAGTCCCTGTCAGGACACTGTCGACACCAGCCTGAGCTCACCTGCTTTTTATAGCTCTACTCCAGACACTGCTGAATTGCCTGCCCAGCCCACGTGCACACACGCCACACTTCTCCCATTGCCTCAAATGCCAAATATAACTTCAGCCACAGGGAAAAAAACTGCCCCATATGACATTATTATTTCCCATGGTAGCTGACTAAATTAGAAGGTTCAACACAGCCATTTTCATCTCAATATCAAACCATTTCAGGTAACAATTAAGTACCTTTCTGTGATTGTGTTCAATAAAAAATATTGTCAAAAAGAAACAAAAATAGCTTCTTAGCAAATACCAATTTCTCAAGGAATAATTTTTCTAGAACTGTATGGGAGTGGTCTGAGTGGTGAGGGAAACTTGAAAACTAGCCATTATTGGCAGAGAAGTTTGGAACTCTAATTCTTAATGGTCTATTAACTAATTCGATGTCTCCTGGCAGGCCAAAACGCAATCCCAACAAAACAAGTCAAAATTTCAAGCAGCCATTTCAAACGGCTCTTACACAAAAAGGGCATTAACATCATTTTCACAATATTATTCAAACTTCACAGAGTGGAAATATATATAAAAACACAGGGGGGGGAAAAAAAAAAAATCACATTTTTGACAGCATTGGGACTTTGGGGAGTGCATTAGTCCAATCTTGTGACATTTGATAATAGTCTTAAGTTGATCAACAAGAGCAGATCAGTAGGGAAAAACAGTCAAAACAGCACAGATAAGGTACCCAGTGCAGTCAAAAACATGAATTTCCTGTGTCTGGCTATGACAAATTCTTGCTTGAGAAAGCTGAAACAATTTTGGACCATTTTAATTCAAAACAATCACAGTAAAGTACTTAATTGTTTCCCAGAAAATAATTTGATATTGAAAACAAAAAACAGCTGCATTGGACCTAATTTTCCAATGTGTAAGGATTGGGATGTACAGCAGAGAGAGAGAGAGAGAGCAGGGACGATGTGTTTCCCCTAACAGTGCCTCTACCTACAGACAGTAAAAGGCCTTCTCCTGCAGTGTGGAATGTGACAATAAGCACAGATATTACCAACGCCTGATAAGTCACAGCCAGACGCCCTTATATGGAGAAAAATGTGCCGAGAGAAGGCATGAAAAATGTGTGTTTCTCTGAGAGTTGCTAGCACTTCAGAATTAACGATGGGCATTCACAGCACACAGCCTTCCAAGGGGCTTATGGGGAGGAGAACCATACGTCAAGATGTCCAGCTTGACATAGGCCTAAAGCCATAGGTACTTTCACTTTAGCCAAATAGGTTCAGCTTTAACACATTATACAAATGAACACACTACGTATTAGGACATTCCTTTTCTATCAGTACATTTAAAAATATATATTTTATTGTTTCATAGTGTGTGTCAACACTCACTTGAGCGATGAGTTTCAGATGCCTCTCGAGACCATATGTGCCACCCAGTGAGAGTAACATTACAACATCCCTTCAGTCCTTCGTCACTGGTAAACAACTCTGACAGCTAATGGTGGGGCCAGCTGAGAGGGGAACTAATCCCATTCTTGAAAGGTCACATCAGGAGAAAGAAAATAACACAATCATATGGTTTGCTATGTTTCCATTGAAAAAAAAAGCATGGAACTGTCCATATCAATTCTGACTGCAGACCATTTTGGGCTGTAAGTCTAAAATGTAGTCTTCCTTGTGGTCACAGAAAGACCCAGGCATACGGATCATGTCTCTAACCCTATGTTTTGTTATTGCCCTCTGAAGGAGCTGGCGCTCATGACCATAACAACAATCATGTCCATGAGCATGTGCTATGTAAAGAACATCAGGAAGGGAGTAGAGTAGGGCCGTCTGCTGAGATTTAAACCAAAGAGAGCCTGTCCCCTTCAAATAAACAACTACCACCAAACATTATAAGATAACAGTCAACAGCACACATGTTCATTTCTGGACAATGTTCCATGGACAGACATTAATGCAAGTTTTACAACTTTTAAATAAGCATTGGGGTCCTTTTTTTGTTTACTTAAATACATCTTTGTGTGAGTGAGGGCGCAAACTTGATGAGCAAATGTGCAGTGCCAGCCAGGTCAGAAATCTACCATGGCATACCAAAGACTACAATAACTCCATAGGAGACTTGAAACAGACACACACCAGTAATAAGCAGAGTCTCCCAGTAAAGCATTAGCCTGGTTTAATGAAAAACCTCCTCTAGGCCGCAGCAGAGGGTATGTAGTACTGAGGGTGTGTGACAGTCAAACAGACAATAGGGTGATGGGTTGCCATAACAGAGAGCCCTCTGTGCCAAAAGGCATGCCTGGCCCTTCCTCAAGTCCCTGCTCTCTGCCTCCTCTCCTGGGTGTGTTTGCTCTGGCCAGCCCTGCACTCCAGGGTTCCAGGGGCCCTTTTGTTGCCTCTGTGGCCCCAGAGCTCTTCAGCACGGTGATAACCACCACCCCACTTCCCCAACAACAAAGACAGAGGGTAAATCAACCCCCACACACACACACACAACACGGGGGAAGGAGCAGGCCGGCCCCCGGACATTTACGGGCATCGCTGGGCCCATTTCTCTCCCCATAAATCAGCAGAGAAGGAAACCATAAAGACGCTCTCAGACTGATGTCAGTTACATATTGAACATCCCCAGGCCTTCCATGGTCACAGGTTAATGCATTTCTCATGATCAATTACCTGGGGCAGGTATGGGCAACTTGGATGGGGGTGGGGGCCACAAAAAAACACTAACTCATCATGAGGGGCCACAGTGGCTCTGCATCAGTGGAGGCTGCTGATGGGAGGATGGCTCATAATAATGGCTGGAACGGCGCAAATATAATGGCATCAAACACCTGTAAACAATAGAAACCATGTACTTGATACCACTCCACTAATTCTGCCCCAGCCATTACCATGAGCCCGTCGTCCCTAATTAAGGTGCCACCAACCTCCTGAGGTCTGCGTATCCACATCCATACCCACACATGCAGTCAGTGGGCTCAAGCCTTTTCCGGGCCCTATGTGAAATTGTTGGTTCAATGCAGTTTAAATGTGGTTAGGACTGACTCTGGGCTCCTCATGTGACAGTTTAACGTTTTGAAGGCCTACAGCAAAATATGACAAGCTTTCAGCAGATTTAAGTTCATCATAGGAAATTTTAAAAAATGTCTTCTATGAATAATTTGGTATAGACCCTGAAGTGACTAAAATTGCCCTTTCTAAACCGCACAGGCCAAATTATGAATGGAAAGAGTGCAAAGAAAATATACAAATCACCAGTTATTAAATGTTTGGATCAAATGACAAGAGGGCAAAGACTCTTGCAGCACAGATTGTTGGAAATAATGTAAAGTAAGCACACGCATCTATGCATTCTTGTGAGAGAGATCACCATAAAACTTTGAAAACAGTCACATTCAGGTTCACTTGCTGAGCGGTTAGCCTCCAGCAAATTGTATTTAACCTTTATTTAACTAGGCAAGTCAGTTAAGAACAAATTCTTATTTACAATGACGGACAAATAATGATAAGGTTGTATTGTTTGGGCACAGCTGCGAGTTGTAATAATGCGCACAATTATAAGCACTGAGCACTTTGGTTTCCATAAACGTTCACGGAATAATTTTCCAATGTACATGGAATAATGCAACAACAAAAAAATCAATTCAACCAAATATTAGACTATTGTCTTTACTGTGGACGATATGAAAGAAGACTTCTCCTTTTACGATAATCGTTTTTTTTTTTAAAGTTCGTTGATCAACTTACCAGTTTACAATAGTGTAAGAGAAGACGTTCGTTGTATAGTGTGCCGTATTTTTCGTGAACTCATAAACATCGGCTACACGTAGTTTTCTACGTAATTTGGCTTTTAACACCAGCGCTGTCCCACCGTGATCCCACGCTTTCCAAGTGTTTTCTTGGTCGCACCACCGGCGCGACGCCAAAATACTGAACTCCTCCCAGACAATGTGTAGGGATTTAACCACGCCTCCAGCTGACAGACACTAGACTCGACTACTAGGCGAAGTCATGGACCAAACGCAACATTTCATGGAAAAACATGCATCTCTACTTTAATTCATGGTGCTCTTTTTTAAAACTGAAACAACTTTAGTTGTCTAGTAATGGACCCCAAGCAGAATCCAGCAGAGTGCAGCCTGCTGTACACAGGTGAACATATTTTCCTATATAATTTTTTACAGTTGTGTCTTGTCTGTCACATAAAAATGTGTGATCAACGAAACAGACACGTTTTCTTCACCACAAATTACAAAGAAGATAGATAAGCAGACATTGTATGTGGCTGTGATGCAGGTAAACAGACCACTGTAGTAAATGCTTGCCAGATAACACTACCAGAGGGACAGGTCTTCCTGGTCTTCCATGTTCATAAACATTATCTGGCTCCTCTGGGACCTGCATGACTGCCAACAAACACACACTATATGTTTGCCTCCCCCTCACAGTCACTAATACTCTAATCTGCAAATCACTTTCTTTACAGCAGATTGAGGGCTGAACAGAGATGTTTATCTGTGGCTGGTCTATTGTTCTGGCAGATACTGTATCTCAATCTATGCTCTTTAATGTAGGACCATCACTGTCTGTCTACACTGTAGCAGCATGGTGCCTCATCCATTCCTCTGCACACAGCTGCCCATGGGCGGGATTTTCATGACTATACTAGCAGCCCTCTGCCTAATCAACAATGTCATGTTATTTATATTACATCTGATTGTGCTTCTCTTAGAAATCCTAAAGGATTACAGTATGTTAACTTGATAAATTGCTTAAGGTTAGGAATACATACAATTAAAAACCCATACCTCTGTTGCTCTGAGTAATACAATCACTGTAATTGGTTGAAATAACAGATACATTTACATATTGGGTTATTATTTTTGAGGATATATCGCATTGTATTGTTTTGAAAATGTTGCAATATGATTTTACGCGCCATTTGGCTGCACCTGCACCAAAACTCATAGCTTGTTCTCCATCTTCTTGTTCTCCAATTTGTTTTCAGCACTTGTATTTCCATGACTGATCAAAGCCAGTTTTCTCATGGCTCTTGTGCCTCTGCAGCAGACATATGGTGAGCAATATGTTTGGAACATCAATAAAATCACTGTATCGAATCGCAATACATATAGAATTGGCACCTAAGTATGGTGATAATATCGTATCATGAGGTCCCTGGCAATTCACAGCCTTAGTTCAATAGGACCAATTTTGTCATTACATGCTGTAGTCACATACATCTTAATGTATGACTGACAGATATTGGGTGATAGTTACAGTATATAGGCAACAAATGATGTGACACAGATCTGTATCATCAAAAATATATATATTTGTCACATGCCGAATACAACAGGTGTAGACTTTACTGTGAAATGCTTACTTACAAACACTTTCCCTAAAATGCAGAGTTAAAAGTAAGAAAGGATGAGCTAAATGTTGTTGTTTTTTAATTAAAGGAAATAGTAACAAAATAACAATAACGAGGCTGAATACAAGGAGTGAAGTCCAGCTGCCCGACACCCTGCCCGTAGACCCTATCCCCTCCTCCCTTCTCCAGACCATCGAACCCGCCTGGTGTTCAACCTTCCCAAATTTTCTCATGTCAACCCGCTCCTCCCCACACTCCACTGGCTTCCAGTAAAAGCTCACATCCACTACAAGACCATGGTGCTTACCTACAGAGCAGCAAGAGTGACTGCCCATCCCTACCTTCAGGCTATGCTCAAACCCTACACCCCAACCCATCCACTACAAGACCATGGTTCTTACCTACGGAGCAGCAAGAGTGACTGCCCCTCCCTACCTTCAGGCTATGCTCAAACCCTACACCCCAACCCATCCACTACAAGACCATGGTTCTTACCTACGGAGCAGCAAGAGGGACTGCCCCTCCCTACCTTCAGGCTATGCTCAAACCCTACACCCCAACCCATCCACTACAAGACCATGGTTCTTACCTACGGAGCAGCAAGCGGGACTGCCCCTCCCTACCTTCAGGCTATGCTCAAACCCTACACCCCAAACCGAGTACTCTGTTCTGCCACCTCTGGACTCTTGGCCCTCACAGCTTCCACTCAGCCCAGTCCAAGCTATTCTCTGTCCTGGCACCCCAATGGTGAAACCAGCTTCCCCCTGAATCTAGGACAGCAGAATCACTGTCCATCTTCCCAAAACATCTGAAGCCCTACCTCTTCAAAGAGTATTTAAAATAATCCCACAGCACCCCCTTCAAATAATAGCCTTTCGTGAACTTGCACTTGTCTCTTCCCCCTTCGCCCCCTTACTAGCTCTGACTTTGCTGATCGCTAATTTGAGGAAAATGTACTTACTATGACTGATATGTGCTTGTCCCACATTGCTATCTTAAGATGAATGCACTAGCCATTTGATGAACTGTGCATATGTACATATAACATGTTACCCTAACCCATATAACATGTGTACAATGTCCTGTAATACGGTCCATTCTGGACAGTGGCATGCAGAGCCTTTGTCTGCTGTTGTCTGGCAGCTTTCAGGAGGGCTGCTGCTCTGCTCACAGTCACCCTGCATCTCATTACCTCTAATAGGCTCTGACGGACATCCTGTCTTCCATCAGGTCCTTTCTCTGTCCCCAGACAATAACACTGACCTGGATGAGGTTTAGCCCGTGCATGTCCCAGTCCACGCCAGCTAGACAGATAGCACTTTCCCTACACGCACAGACACACCTCTGTCTCCCCTCCACAGCTATCACCCTTCCCTGTTTGAATTGAGGCTAAGTGACTTGAGAACAACTTCGGCACAGGATGTGTGTATCAATGCATGTAGGGAGAGTCCCACCATCCACTTCTGGCACCAGTTAAATGTCCCAAGATGGCTGCTATAATAGGATCGTCATGGTAATTGTGCGGAGGGGAACAGCCCCCTGCTAAGTGATTTTCTCACCCTTCTCTTCTCGGGGGTGGCTATTGTACAGTGTGATCCAGTCATTATTCCCAACTACTATACCAGCCCCTAAGCATAGCCTGGGCTTTTCACTGTCTGTAATTGCCATGGCAATTTGTCATGTGGAATATAATGGGTAGTTAGCTGGGAGAAATGAGAGCGCTTTGTCTGATGATGCAGTCATTTCAAAGGGAGAGTGTGTGTGTGTGTGTGTGTACTGTATGATTGTAATCAGACACATAAACAACTGGTTGCCTGGGTCCCGTTTCTAAATGAAGAATTCAGTATAAAAAGTACCTTCTATAATCATCCTCTGTGCATCTGCGGTATACTACACATGACAGAGCTAGAAATATATGTATAGACTACAACAGTACTACGTATGAACCCAGACGTGTGGTTTTTAAAGCAGACCCCTTTGAAATGCCTATTATATGTAAATGACCAAGACAGGTCTTAAATTCAATCCCAGTGTTGGAGCTTACAGTCTCGTAATGAGCCAACTAATTAGAGATCAATGGTAACTAGTAGTGGAATGTATCAAAGCAGCTTATCAACAGTCACAGTGCAGTACAAGTCCAGTGCAGTACAATACAGGGCTTCACAGTGAAGAGGTATACGACAGTGTCCATGGTAGATTGTCTTGTGAGTGACGTCCCTCATTGTGTTTGGATGCTGTCAGGGCTGACATACAGTAGACAACTGTTTGGATGTGTTTTCGCAGGAAACCCCCAGATCTAATGGATCTAGCTCACATCATCTGTCTGATCCGGAGGGCTGACTGTCTGTCTGCTGGGTGATAAACTGTAGTCATCACCGTCACTACTGAGAGAGAGGAAGTATTCATGTTGTTGATTTCCTGAGCTCTGGGAGCAATAACTAACGATATATAAAAGAGAGAGAGAGAGAATGTGTGTGAGGAAGAGAGAGCACAAAACTGCTTGCTCCCCTAGTGACACAAAACCACAGGTCACGCTATTGATGCAGATACAGTAGAGTGATATTTTAGGTCTGATGGGAATGAGGTGACCTATTGACCAGGACCACACTACGCAAGTTATGCATTGATATCAATGGAAGATTTGTGTGAGGTTTGAGTTATTTATGAGAATATCAAGTCATAGCTCAGAGCTTATAGCATTATAAACTGATGACATTGTCTCTGGAGGGAAAAGTTGGAGTAGAGAAACCCTGCTGTTTCAGTGTAATACTGTGAGTAACCTATGGTACATGATTTTGCCACGCTCTTGGAAATTGCCCGTTGGAAAAAATGCTGCTGGTCTTGCCATGAGACCATAGTAGTTTGACAGTGGCAGACAGTAGCAGGTCAGACATGCCCAAAAATTGGAAAATAAATGATATAGTTTAGTGGTCAGCATGATGTGTGGCATGACATCACTCAGTAATAAAAAATGTCCTGAAGACAGTAGAACATGTCTGATTCCCTCAGTTAAATTAATAATACTGTAGCTTCACAGAGGCATGTAGACGACCAAATATAACATCTAGCATGAGAAAGTCTTCTGTCTTGAAATAAGGGACATTTGTTATTTAGAAAGACACTGAGGGGGCGAGAGAATGTCACATCAATAAAAGCGAAATACCTTTTGAAGGCTTTTAAATAACTGGTGTCTGAGGAAATGTGTGTCAGTGATTGCGTGAGAGTTGAAATGACTCGCTTATCATGTTAAACTACTTCTAGTTACATGGCTCTTATTGAACAAACCCAACATAGTTGATTCACATAAGTCCATAAGGGGCTAGTGTAACATGCCTGGAACATTTATACAGTGTGTCACATAGCCAGTATTGGGTTAGTAGTTTATCCATAGCTTACAGTCAACCAGACACATAGAGCAAATAAACAATGATTGAGAACTGAGGTTCCATTAAGTCTGAATTGGACCAGCCTGATTCCAATGAGCTAAATCACATTAAACCACTCAACAGTTTAATATGATTTAACCTCTAGGGCAATAACAAATTCTGCCCTATTCTTACTCAATAAGAGCAGCAACAAGCTAAAAATAGCGAATAACTCTACTTCAAAAGAGTTATTATAAATTATTATTATACATTTTGAAAACAAAATGAAGCAACCACAACAGTGATTTGCACTAAAGAGGAAAACTATGTTTTAGGTAAATATAGCATTTATGGGCAGGTATTTGAGAGGCAGATAAAGAAATGGTGACCGACAGTGTTTTTTTGTAAGGTAACTCTTCCACCTTGCTTACCCGGAGTTTCTGCTGAGCACTACATTCACACCCATACATAGTGAGTAGAGTGGAGGTCTGTTAAGTTACAGTACCTTATTAAAGTCATGGACTGTGGCTATACTAATTTCCCTTTCACTAATGAACTACAGACCCTGTAATGAACCAACTCATCTCTGAGAATAGAAAGTGAATTCAGAATCACAGACGAGTAATGAGTAAGCTCCTACGCCTGTCTGTCCGCCTCACAGAGGCAGATCACCTCACAACCAACGGAAATGACTGACTGTCCAGGAGGAGCTAGTTGTTAATAATGTACCAGCAGGCCACTAAAACAGTCTGATCTGTACCAGCCTGTCTCTAGCCTGCATGTTTATAGGCTTTGTGGAGGCGTCCATGGCAACCGTGTTTACAGGCTGAGAAAACCTAGAAACACCAACTGGTTCTGCTGTATCTGGTATAGAAAACAACCATTCTGATAATTACAGGCTTATTTAGAAGGTATTTATACATGATACAACTGTGTTCTTAACAAGTATTACGCTATTAATTATGCTGTTAATAGATAATGGATCTGCTCCATGAGGCTCTGAAATGTTTTTATCCGATTATCTTCCCAGCGGTGGCACTGCTACGCTGGGCTACGCTGTGGGCTGTATGCTGTGGGCTGTATGCTGTGGGCTGTATGCTGTGGGCTGTATGCTGTGGGCTGTATGCTGTGCTAAGCTCTCTGCTGAGCTGGGCTGGGCTCTGCTAGGCTACGCTGTGGGCTGTATGCTGTGCTAAGATATCTGCTGGGCTGGGCTGTGGGCTGTATGCTGTGCTAAGCTCTCTGCTGAGCTGGGCTGGGCTGGGCTGCAGCGAGCCGGGCAGTGTGTGTGGGAGAGGTATTCTGTTATTCTGTCTGACTCAGTCAGATGGTAAGAGAGTGAGTGTCCACCGCTAAAGTCTCCATGAACAAGGCAAAGGACCCGACTGTACTCTCCTCTCCTCTGACCGACAGCCAATTACAGCAGTGAGGGTCTGCGGCTTCCACTGTGTGGGACACTCACTCCAACTCGGTGTTGTGTGTTGCTGTGTGCATATGTGCATCTCTCAGTCTGTGTGTGTAGGAGATAGCAGGACTTAACCTGTGTGTATATGTGCATCTCTCAGTCTGTGTGTGTAGGAGATAGCAGGACTTAACCTGTGCGTATCTGTGCATCTCTCAGTCTGTGTGTGTATGAGATAGGTTAAGTCCTGCTATGTGTATAAAAAACAATTCATCAGATCCACTGCAGCAGCAGCCTATCGCTACCCTTTCCCTCTCATCTGGCACAGAGCTTTCCCCTCCAGTAGCATGGGTCCTGGCAGCTTGACAAATGTGTGCTCTCCCCACCCAGCCAGGCCTGACCCGCTCTCCCCCTCAATGTTACTCTCATTGGAGACGAGCTCTCGGCCGGTGCGTGCCGGGTTAATGTTTCTCATTTTCACCGGCCTCTCCAGGGACCAGGGATGGAGTGAGGTTGTATGGAGGGGTGGAGCCGGCAGACAGACGGCTGGGCAGAAACCTGTTAACTTATGCATAAGCTAACCCCCGCAACCCCCTCTCAAGCACCACCCCACCTCCATCCTCCTCACCCCACCTCTCTCCACTACAACGCCACCTCCCTCCTCCTAACCCCAGCGCCACCCCTCTCCTCTACCACATCACCCCACCTCCCTCCTCACCCCTCTCTCCACCACCCTTCTCACCCCACCCCTCTCCACTACCACCCCACCACCCTCCTCCTCACCCCTCTCCACTACCAACCTACCTCTATCCTCCTCACCCTGCCCCCTTCCAGCACCCCCCCCACCTCCCTCCTCCTCACCCCCTCCCGATCGATACGCCATGCAGCCCACAGAGAGAAAGTCCTCGTTGTCAGGCCACCTGATTGGAACAAAGAGCATCTGGTAATAAATCGTTCTGTTCAGGAGAGGAGGGTGCAGCAGGGGGACACTATGCAGCATCAGCACTCATCTATACACCATCCCATCGCTCATCTGTCATCTAATTTGCAGATGCCATGTATGCTGTGGGGCAGCACATAGTTTTCATGCTCTCTAGGCCATAGACCTTCAACCCTGGCTTGTCAGTCTCTGGCTTACATTAATGGCATCTGCTCTAGATCAGGTCCTGTGCCTTCCTGCCACACTAGTTGCCACAGGGCCAGACTGTTACAGGTGTCATCCCAGAGGACATTCATTCCTCAGCCCCTCAGAGAGTTCAGCCCCAGTCATCAGAGAGGATGGAACCAAGAAAGCTCTTCCGTCTCTATTTAACAGATGAGTGGATACATATCTGAGGCCTCGTTAACTGACGATGGCCATTTCCATTTCGAGCACTGGATACTAATCAGAGTGAAGGAAGGACAAGGAAGCACAATCATATTAAATATGGAGGGGGGAAGGCATGGGATGTTCCCAAGGGACCACAGATGCTCACTGGTCTTTAATAAACATGATCATAAATGTTTCATCCCCATCAGTGGGGTAGAGGAACCTTCGTGGGCAATATTGATGAGAGCCACGCGCCAGATTAGAGCGAGCCACGGGAGGGGAGGCGGTTTGAAGCACTCCACACGGGGTTAACTCATGAGCACGGCATTGGATTTCCTGCTTTGTGTGAGCATGGGCGCTGAGATTGAGAGGGCAGATATGGCTTCAATTGATCGGATCAAAAGGCAGGCTTTTCTCTGAAGACGTCTACACCATGACCTTCAGGGTTCACAATCAGAGGGGGGGGGGGTTCTGTGGGCTCCATCCTTTTTGGAGTACTCAGCAAATAAAGGCTTTTCCTGCTTTCAATCACTTGCACAACATGCAAAGATGCTATGACATTTGATTTACAAACTGGAATTGTGTATAAAGAATTTGATATTGCATTGGTAACCTCAATATATTGTCTATGTTTATGAATCAAATGACTCAGAGGAAGTTGACGTTTTAACAGTGTATGTTTATGATGAATGAAGTCCCATTCCCATGAGGCAATCTGCTCCGCCCGTAATAAAGAAACCGCAAAACAAGCAGGCCTCCAGGGCTAATCACCAGTTGTGTGTTTTATGTGAACATAGTTAGGGGAAAGGGACAGCCTCTGACTGGGCTCACACAACCACTCACACAGCAATTCCCTGGGATTGGAAACAATGAAATGTTATGCTCAGAGGGTGCTCAACCAGGTGGCATGTCCTGAGGCACTGTGTTAGTCTGCCAACATAATAAGTAGCTTTTACTGACTCTTCCTTCAAAACAACGACAGAAACACGTACTGAGGTCCTGTTTGGAGACAACATTTTGTTTTTGTGTGTGGCACTGTGGTGGTGGAAGGCTGACAGGAATGTCCAACTGTGCATCTGCAATCTCTCTCTGTCAGTCTTGCCATGCTACGTTTCAAGTTTAGAAATTCCCAATTTCAAGCCTACTGTGCAGCTCTATCGAGCACTTACTTGCTTACTCAGCATATTCACACCGCTCTCCATCCCTCCTGTCTTTCTCTCTCTGAGCAGGTTTAAGAAGCTCCCAAGACCCTGTGCCTGCGGTGAGATATGATTGAGTCCTCTCCTCTCTCTCCGAGATTGAGAGTATTTAGCTTGTTAACATCGTCTCCTTGACTGACAACTTCCTGCTCCTTTCCCATACTCTTTTATTCTCCCCCCTTGGACCTGTTGAACTCTGGGAAGGGTGATGAGCCCTGAACTCTGAAACCTGCCTCTCTATTTTAGACAAAGAACAGAATCACTGAGAGGTGGTTTACTAATGAGACTGACAGCCTAACGAGTGTTGGAGAAACCTGCCATCCCTGGCAATGTCAAATCAAATCAAACTTTATTTGTCACATGCACCGAATACAACAAGTGTAGGCCTTACTGTGAAATGCTTACTTACAAGCCATTAACCAACAGTGCAGTTAAAGAAGAGTTAAGAAAATATTTAACAAATAAACTAAAGTAAAAAGTAACAATAACGAAGCTATATACAGGGGGTACCGGTACCGAGTCAGTGTGAGGGGGTACAGGTTAGTTGAGGTCATTTGTACATGTAGGTAGGGGTGACGTGACTATGCATAGAAAACAATAAACAGCAAGTAGCAGCAGTTACAAAATGGGGGGGGGGGGGGGGGGGTGTAATAGTACGGTGGCCATTTGATTGATTGTTCAACAGTCTTATGGCTTGAGGGTATTTACATTTATTGAACTAGGCAAGTCAGTTAAGAACAGATTCTTTTTTCAATGACAGCCTAGGAACAGCGGGTTAACTGCCTGTTCAGGTGCAGAACAACAGATCAATTACCTTGTCAACTTGAGGATTCGATCTTACAACCTTTCGGATACTAGTTCAACGCTCTAACCACTAGGCTACCTGCCGCCACAAGCTGTTAAGGTAGAAGCTGTTAAGGAGCCTTCTTGGTCCTAGACTTGGCGCTCCGGTACCGCTTGCCGTGCGGTAGCAGAGAAAACAGTCTGACTTGGGTGACTGGAGTCTCTGACAATTTTCTGGGCTTTCCTCTGACACTGCCTATTATACAGGTCCTGGATGACAGGAAGCTTGGCCCCAGTGATGTACTGGGCAGTACGCACTACCCTCTGTAGCGCCTTATGGTCAGATGCCGAGCAGTTGCCATACCAGGCAACTGGTATGGCAACTGATGCAACCAGTCAGGATGCTCTCGATGGTGCAGCTGTAGAACTTCTTGAGGATCTGGGGACCCATGCCAAATCTTTTCAGTCTCCTGAGGGGGAAAAGGTTTTGTCGTGCACTCTTCACGGCTGTCTTGGTGTGTTTGGACCATGATAGTTCGTTGGTGATGTGGACACCAAGGAACTCGAAACTCTTGACCCGCTCCACTGGAGCCCCGTTGATGGTAATGAGAGCCTATTCGGCCCGCCTTTTTCTGTAGTCCACGATCAGCTCCTTTGTCTTGCTCACATTGAGGGAGAGGTTGTTGTCCTGGCACCACACTCAGGAGTTCTCTGACCTCCTCCCTATAGACTGTCTCATCGTTGTTGGTGATCAGGCCTACCACTGTTGTGTTGTCAGCAAACTTAATGATGGTGTTTGAATCGTGTTTGGCCACGCAGTCGTGGGTGAAAAGGGAGTACAGGAGGTGACTAAGTACACACCCCTGAGTGTCCCCAGTGTTGTGGATCAGCGTGGCAGACGTGTTGTTGCCTACCCTTACCACCTGGGGGTGGCCCGTCAGGAAGTCCAGGATCCAGTTGCAGAGGGTGGTCCTATCTTGTTTGTTTCACAATAAAACATATTTTGCATCTTCAAAGTGGTAGGTTTGTAAATCAAATGATACAAACCCCCAAAAACCCATGTTAATTCCAGGTTGTAAGGCAACAAAACAGGAAAAAAGTCCAGGGGGTGAATACTTTCGCTAGCCACTGAATGTACGTACGGTCACTGTGGGGATGGCGTCGTCGATGCACTTATTGATGAACCCAATGACTGAGGTGGTATACTCCTCAATGCCATTGGATGAATCCCGGAACATATTCCAGTCTGTGCTAGCAAAACAGTCCTGTAGCGTAGCATCCGCATCATCTGACCACTTCCATATTGAACGAGTCACTGATACTTCCTAGTTTTTGCTTGTAAGCAGGAATCAGGAGGATAGAATTATGGTCAGATTTGCCAAATGGAGGGCAGGGGAGAGCTTTGTATTCATCTCTGTGTATGGAGTAAAGGTATTTTTTTCTCCCTATGGTTGCACATGTGACATGCTGGTAAAAATGTGATAAAACTGATTTAAGTTTTCCTGCATTAAAGTCCCCGGCCACTAGGAGCGCCGCTTCTGGATGAGCATTTTCTTGTTTGTTTATGGCCTTAGAGTTGGTTGAGAGCAGTCTTAGTACCAGCATCAGTTTGTGGTGGTAAATAGACGGCTACAAATAATACAGATGAGAACTCTCTTGGTAGATAGTGTGGTCTACAGCTAATCACAAGGTACTCTACCTCAGGCGAGCAATACCTCGAGACTTCTTTAATATTAGACATCACGCACCAGCTGTTATTGACCAAAAGACACACACACCCACCCCTCGTTTTACCAGACGTAGCTTCTCTGTTCTGCCGGTGCATGGAAAATGTTCTGTTCTGTTCTGCCGGTGAAACATAAGATATTACAGTTCTTAATGTCCCGTTGGTAGGATAATCGTAATCGTAGGTCATACATTTTATTTTCCAATGATTGCACGTTAGCAAGTAGGACAGAAGGCAGTGGGAGTTTACTTGCTCGCCTACAGATTCTCAGAAGGCAGCCCGATCTGCGTCCTCTTTTCCTCCGACTTTTCTTCACGCAAATTATGGGGATTTGGGCCCGTTCCAGGGAGAGCAGTATATCTTTCTCGTCGGACTCGTTAAAGGAAAAAGTTTCTTCCAGTTTGTGGTGAGTAATCGCTGTTCTGATGTCCAGAAGTTAATTTCGGTCATAAGAGACGGTAGCAATAACATTATGTTCAAAATAAGTTAAAAAAATAAGTTACAAACAACAAATCTAACAAAATAGCACAATTGGTTAGGAGCATGTAAAACATCAGTCCCCCTCTTTGGCGCCATCTTTTCATGAATGTCATCCCTCTATGTCTGACTGGCATACAAGGTCATATGCAAATAGCTGATATTTACATGTTGACTGATATGTCCTCTATCTCACATTAGGGGGGATAGGGGTAATAGGGTTACCTACTGAGATATCATGCACACAAACTGATAGAGAAGGCTTCCAGTAACAGTGCATGTGTGTGTACGTGTAGTTGGGGTTTAAATTGTGGTGACTGAAATCTTGACACTGTACCGACAAACACTTTTATTAGTGTTCAGGCTGTGATAGCAGAAATTACCATGTGAACTCTAGATAAGAAACCTCCCCATTCTGCAAACATCCAGGAGACTGATCTGTAAACAGAGCCCGTCCCTGAGATTGTGAGCTGGCTGTCTGCTTCAGCCCTAAGCAAAATATATATTTTTAATTGAACTTCCATTTCCCAAGAGTAGCTTACTTTCAGCACACGCAGAGCAATATCGAAATGGTGCTCACCTCACTCACTATGTACATTATACTGTGCATTCGTTAAGTATTTAGACCCCTTCACTTTTTCTCATTCATCTACACACAATACCCCATAATCACAAAGCAAAGCAAAAATAAATAAATAAACAGATACCTTATTTACATAAGTGTTCAGACCCTTTGCTATGAGACTCGAAATTGAGCTGAAGTGCATCCTGTTTCCATTGATCATCCTTGAGATGTTTCTACAACTTGGAGTCCATCTGTGGTAAATTCAATTGATTGGACATGATTTGGAAAGGTACAATCTGTCTATATAAGGTCCCACAGTTGACAGAGCATGTCAGAGCAAAAACCAAGCCATGAGGTCGAAGGAATTGTCCGTAGAGCTCCGAGACAGGATTGTGTTAAGGCACAGATCTGGGGAAGGGTGCCAAAAAATGTCTGCAGCATTGGAGGTCCCCAAGAACACAGTGGTCTCCATCATTCTTAAATGGAATAAGTTTCGAACTACTAAGACTCTTCCTAGTGCTGGCCTACCGGCCAAACTGAGCAATCGGGGGAGGTAGGGCGGTGACCAAGAACCCTATGGTCACTCTGACAGAGCTCCAGAGTTCCTCTGTGGAGATGGGAGAACCTTCCAGAAGGACAACCATCTCTGCAGTACTCCACCAATCAGGCCTTTATGGTAGAGTGGTCAGAAGCAAGCCACTCCTCAGTAAAAGGCACTTGACTGCCCGCTTGGAGTTTGCCAAAAGGCACCTAAAGGACTCTCAGACCATGAGAAACAAGATGAAACCAAGTGAACTCTTGGCCTGAATGCCAAGCGTCACGTCTGGAGGAAACTTGGCACAACCCATACAGTGAAGAATGGTGGTGGCAGCATCATGCTGTGGGGATGTTTTTCAGCGGCAGGGACTGGAAGACTAGTCAGGATCAAGGGAAAGATGAATGGAGCAAAGTACAGAGAGATCCTCAGGACCTCAGGCTGGGATGAAGATTAAACTCCCAACAGGAAACGACCCTAAGAACACAGCCAAGACAACGCAGGAGTGGCTTCAGGACAAGTCTCAATGTCCTTGAGTGGCCCAGCCAGAGCCCGGACTTGAACCCGATCTAACATCTTTATAGAGACCTGAAAATAGCGTTGCAGCGACGCTCCCCATCCAACCTGACAGAAGGTGAGACGATCTTCAGAGAAGAATGGGAGAAACTCCCCAAATACAGGTGTGCCAAGCTTGTAGCATCATACCCAAGAAGACTAAAGGCTGTAATCGCTGTCAAAGGTGCTTCAACAAAGTACTAAGGAAAGGGTCTGAATACTTATGTAAATGTGATATTTTATATTTAATACATTTGCCAACATTTCTAAAAACATATTATTTATTTGTCATTATGGGGTATTGTGTGTAGATTGATGAGGGGGAAAAACTATTTAATCCATTTTAGAATAAGGCTGTAATGTAACAAAATGTGGAAAAAGTCAAGGGGTCTGAATACTTTCCGAATGCACTGTATATATTAAAGTATGTGAAAACCCCTTAAAATCAGTGGATTCGGCCATTTCAGCCACACCCGTTGCTGACAGGTGTATAAAATCGAGCACACAGACATGCAATCTCCATAGACAAACATTGGCAGTGGAATGGCCTTTTTATTTCACCTTTATCTAATCTTTATTTAACTAGGCAAGTCAGTTAATTAAGAACAAATTCTTATTTATAATGACGGCCTAGCCCGGCCAAACCCTAATGGCACTGGGCCAATTGTGCGCCTTACTGAAGAGCTCAGTGACTTTAAAATGTGGCACCGTCATAGGATGCCACCTTTCCAACAAGTCAGTTTCTTCAAATGTAGGCCCTGCTAGATCTGCCCCGGTCAACTGTAAGAGCTGTTATTGTGAAGTGGAAACTTTGACGAGCAACAACGGCTCAGCTGCGAAGTGGTTGGCCTCACAAGCTCACAGAACGGGCTTGCTGAGTGCTGAAGCGCTTTGCGCGTAAAAATCATCTATCCTCAGTTGCAACACTCCCTACCGAGTTCCAAACTGCCAACGTCAGCACAATAACTGATCGTCAGGTTTCCATGACCGAGCAGCGGCACACAAGACTTAGATCACAATGCGCGATGCCAAGCATTGGCTAGAGTGGTGTAAAGCTCGCATCCATTGGACTCAGTTCCAGTGGAAACATGTTCTCTGGAGTGATGAATCACGCTTCACCATCTGGCAATCCGACGGACGAATCTGGGTTTAGCAGATGGCAGGAGAACGCTAACCTGCCACAACGGATAGTGCCAACTGTGAAGTTTGGTGGTGGATGAATAATGGTCTGGGGCTGTTTTTCATGGTTCAGGCCCCTTAGTTCCAATGAAGGGAAATCTTAACGCTACAGCATATAATTACATTCTAGACGATTCTGTGCTTCCAACTTTGTGACAACAGTTTGGGGAAGGCCCTTTTCTGTTACAGCATAATTCCCCCCTGCAGAAAGCAAAGGTCCATACAGAATAGTTTGTCGAGATCAGTGTGGAAGAACTTGACTGGCCTGCACAGACCCCTGACTTCAACCCCATCAAACACCTTTGGGATGAATTGGAATGCCGACTGTGAGCCAGGCCTAATCACCCAACATCAGTTCCTGACCTCACTAATGCTCTTGTGGCTGAATGGAAGCAAGTCCCTGCAGCAATGTTCCAACATCTAGTAGAAAGTCTTCCCAGAAGAGTGGAGGATGTTATAGCAGCAAAGGGAGGGACCAACTCCATATTGATGCTCATGATTTTGGAATGAGATATTCGACGAGCAGGTATCCAGTCCACATACTAATGGTCATGTAGTGTACTTCTGAATGTAAGATTCAAGGCTTCTCTTTAAAAGTAGTGTTCTCCTTGGTAACTAGATTCTATACCCATTGCATAAGATCAGTGTTCTCCAGCCACTGAACTAAAAAATCTTACTCCTTTGTCTGTTAATTTGTCAGCCCAGATATTGCCTCTGAGTGAGGTGAGACAGCTCTGTGGGCCATGAAGATGGGAGCTAGCCAGCCTGCTGTGTGTGATAGGAAAGACCCTGACCAAGTCCTCCTGAAGGCAGCTGAGTTGTACAGAGTCCCATAGAGGGAATAATTACTATGCCAGCCTTGGAGCTCAGATAGGGATTCCACCGACCGACCGACAGCACGTACCTCAGTGGACTCATCTACTCTCTCGCCCTCCCTCTCTCTCTGATTTACTGCCCTGTGCCGCTGAGGCAGGATAGGAATGCAGTGAGCAGCTACAGAGATACAGGCTGATTTAAGTAAGGACTGCCTGGGTGTCTAATCAATGACTTTGATTCATTAAGAATGTAGCAGTCCAAAATCAGCATTTAGGACAAGTACCAGACTTGTGTCTTGCTTTCCTTTTCCCCCCTTATCTTTTCCTAACTGATCTTAAAAGATAAAGGGAATATGCATCAGAGATCCATAGTAAATATGCTCTAACAATTTCCATGCCTTGCAGTACCATATTTCAGCAGGTTGTGTAGAGAACTCTGTGTCCTACAGTATGGAGACTATTAAACTGTGACAAGCTGTGTAAGAGGTGAGCACATGCAAATTTTCAGCTTTGTCTGTCTGTTGCACACGAGTTACGCCTGAAGAACAAGGCCACAAACCGACAGACCTGTGACTGCAGTAGCCCCACATTGACCCCTAGTGGACAACTAGTGCACCTACACTGTCTTCTATACTACAGAAACTGGGTTCTCCATCCAGGGTCCACATACTGCAAGTGCATACTCCTGTACTGTATTCATCACATGCTCATTAGTACAAAGAAAACAGAAGAAAGAAAATATTTGTAGATTTCTGGAACAGAAAGGGAAAGATATTTTAAATTTGAGTCATTTAGCAGACACTCATCTAGAAAGACTTACAGTAGTAGTGAGTGCAAGCATTTTTCTTACTTTTTGGAATCGGTCCCCGTGGGAATTGAACCCCCAACCCTGGCGTTGCAAGCGCCATGCTCTACTGAGCCACACAGGACCAATTGTGAATAGATTGTGAAGAGGAGATAGGGTGATTCCATCTCATGCCATAGTATAAAAAAATGTTCAAGACCAAACTACCTACTGTAGTCTGTGAACCAAAGTCTAATGACATTCTCCACAATAGGGAACTTCTCTGCCTCAGACTGCCCCATCAGATAATCATCTCCATCTGTGTACCACTGCCAGCTAGGGAATGAATTATTTCTGTTCCACTCCTATTAATTCTCCCCTGCTGGGTACTCTAGACTAGCAGAGGTCAGCATCTGCTATGCCTCTCTGGGACTGTGTGGGGGTTGTGTGTGGCATGAACCTACTTGGCATACAGTGCCTTGCAAAAATATTCACCCCCCTTGGCGTTTTTCCTATTTTGTTGCATTACAACCTGTAATTTAAATAGATTTTTATTTGGATTTCATGTAATGAACATACACATAATAGTACAAATTGGTGAAGTGAAATGAAAAAAATTACTTGTTATAAAACATAATAAAATGGTACGTGCATATGTATTCACCCCCTTTATGTATTCACCCCCTTTATGTATTCACCCCCTTTATGTATTCACCCCCTTTATGTATTCACCCCCTTTATGTATTCACCCCCTTTATGTATTCACCCCCTTTATGTATTCACCCCCTTTATGTATTCACCCCCTTTACTATGAAGCCCCTAAATTAGATCTGGTGCAACCAATTACCTTCAGAAGTCACATAATTAGTTAAATAAAGTCCACCTGTGTGCAATCTAAGTGTCACATGATCTCAGTATATATACACCTGTTCTGAAAGGCCCCAGAGTCTACAACACCACTAAGCAAGGGGCACAACCAAGCAAGAGGCACTATGAAGACCAAGGAGCTCTCCAAACAGGCCAGGGACAAAGTTGAGGAGAAGTACGGATCAGGGTCGGGTTATAAAAAAATATCAGAAACTTTGAATATCCCACAGAGGACCATTAAATCCATTATTAAAAAATGGAAAGAATGCCACCACAACAAATGTGCCAAGAGAGTGCCGCCCACCAAAACTCACAGACCAGACAAGGAGGGCATCAGAGGGGCAACAAAGAGACCAAAGATAACCCTGAAGGAGCTGCAAAACTCCACAGCGGAGATTAGAGTATCTGTACATAGGACCACTTTCAGCCATACACTCCACAGAGCTGGGCTTTACGGAAGAGTGGCCAGAAAAAAAGCAATTGCTTAAAGACAAAAATAAGCAAACATGTTTGGTGTTTGCCAAAAGGCATGTGGGAGACTCCCCAAACATATGGAAGAAGGTACTCTGGTCAGATGAGACTAAAATTGTGCTTTTTGGCCATCAAGGAAAAACGCTATGTCTGGCGCAAACCCAACACTCATCACCCCATCCCCACAGTGAAGCATGGTGGTGGCAGCATCATGCTGTGGGGATGTTTTTCACCGGCAGGGACAGAGAAACTGGTCCGAATTGAAGGAATGATGGATGGCACTAAATACAGGGAAATTCTTGAGGGAAACCTGTTTCAGTCTTCCAGAGATTTGAGACTGGGACAGAGGCTCACCTTCCAGCAGGACAATGACCCTAAGCATACTGCTAATGCAACACTCGAGTGGTTTAAGGGGAAACATTTAAATGTCTTGGAATGGCCTAGTCAAAGCCCAGACCTCAATCCAATTGAGAATATGTGGTATGACTTAAAGATTGCTGTACACCAGCAGAACCCATCCAACTTGAAGGAGCTGGAGCAGTTTAGCCTTGAAGAATGGGCAAGAATCTGAGTGGCTAGATGTGCCAAGCTTATAAAAGACATACCCCATAAAGACTTGCAGCTGTAATTGCTGAAAAAGGTGACTCTACAAAGTATTGACTTTTGGGGGGGGGGGGGGGGGGGTGAATAGTTATGCACGCTCAAGCTTTCTGTTTTTCTGTATTATTTCTTGTTTGTTTCACCAAAAATATTTTGCATCTTCAAAGTGGTAGGCATGTTGTGTAAATCAAATAATACAACCCCCCCAAAAAATCCATGTTAATTCCAGGTTGTAAGGCAACAAAATAGGAAAAATGCCAAGGGGGGTGAATACTTTCGCAAGCCACTGTAGCATCCTGGCTGATTGGCACTGGGACATCATAGGATTCCAGTAAAATGAGCTAAGTCTATGGCTCTGGCCTTGGCAGATACACGCTCCAACATACTGTAGGGATAGGAATCAATGGCTTAAGCTAGCATGGAACTGTGTAACCAAGCTCACACCTTCCCACGCTACATTCTTATTTACAGACACCATGCTGATAAGAGTGCTTGATCACATGGTAAAAGGCTTGGGTTATGCTCTAATAAGAATCAGTAAATCATTATCACCTTAGCCTGTGTTAATTATAGTAGAGAATAATATAACAAAACATCTTAGTTCACTATGTTTGAGATGACCTTCAAGGGCTGTGTTTTGTTAGGCCATCTGTGAATACCAGTGATTCCAGAGGCACACTGAAACAGAATTCCATTAGCAGGGCTGCCCTTTTTCCACCACACTACCATAATAACTGTTAATACTGTTAGAGCGTGAGTTCCCATGGATGTTAGGCTTTTATTGCAGTGTGAGGGAGGGCTGGCTGGCTCTGTGTGTGTGTGTGTGTATTACTGAGTGTATGCACTGCAGCCTTCTCTCCTCCACCCCTGAGGCCAGTCTCCTGTTGGGAGGTAAGCACTGAGCTGACCTGCCTGCCTGGAAGATACACTAGATGGGAGGAAGGATGCAGATGAGGATCAGACTGTATTCTCATGAATCATCTCTATGAATCTGTACAGATTTAATCTGCAAGATTCTTGAATGCGTTGACAAGCCCAGGTAATGATTCCATCATTCATCTGTATTGACTGACTCAGTCTGTTTGAGGTAGAAAAACTACTGTAGTGGGTTGCAATGCAGGATGCTGCATCGAGCTACACTGAGTAGCTCAATGCAGCTGTGTCGTAATTTCACTAGACCTTTATCTCAGCAATAACTAGCCCCAGGAATCTATGGGACCTATCGTTGATAAATTATGTTGTTTCCTGCCGTTAAACAGGCCAAAATGCACAGGGGGAGGAGCTGTGCTGATTAAGCACTTACCCCAGCATTTTCTGGCAGTGCAGTGGGGTGGAGGCGGCCAGAATAACAAATCAAATCAAATTTAATTTGTCACATGCTCCAAATACAGCTGGTGTGGACTTTACCATGAAATGCTTGCTTAGGAGCCCTTCCTAACGTTGGAGAGTTTAAAAATACAAATTAAATAGTAACACGAGGAATAAAACAAAATCCACAATAATGGACCTATATACATGGAATACCAGTACCATTTCAATGTGCAGAGGTACGAGGTAGATATGTACATGAAGACCGGGTGAAGTGACTAGGCAACATGATAGATAATAATAAGATTAAAATGAAGAACAGAGTAGCAGCAGCAAACGATGTGTAAAAGTGTGTGTGTATGTGGGTGTAATGTGTATGTACAGCGCATTCGGAAAGTGTTCAGACCCCTTGACTTTTTCCACATTTTGTTACGTTACAGCCTTATTCTAAAATGATTTCAACCGTTTTTTTCCCCCTTATCAATCTACACAAAATACCCCATAATGACCAAGCAGAAACAGGTTTTTAGAAATGTTGGCAAATTTCTTTAAAAAAAAACTGAAATATCACATTTACATAAGTATTCAGACGCTTTTCTAAGAACTTTGTTGAAGCACCTTTGGCAGCAATTACATTCTCAAATCTTCTTGGGTATGACGCTACAAGCTTGGCACACCTGTATTTGGGAAGTTTCTCCCATTCTTCTCTCCAAATCCTCTCAAGCTCTGTCAGGCTGGATGGGGGGCATTGCTGCACAGCTATTTTCAGGTCTCTATAGAGATGTTAGATTGGGTTTAACTCCGGGCTCTGGCTGGGCCACTCAGACATTCAAAAACTTGTCCTGAAGCCACACCTACGTTGTCTTGGCTGTGAGCTTAGGGTCGTTATCCTGTTGGAAGGTGAACCTTCGCCCCAGTCTGAGGTCCTGAGGATCTCTCTGTACTTTGCTCCGTTGCTCTTTCCCTCGATCCTGACTAGTTTCCCAGTCCCTGCCGCTGAAAAACATCCCAACACCATGCTTCACCGTAGGGATGGTGCCAAGTTTCCTCCAGACGTGACACTTGGCAGTCAGGCCAAAGATTTAAATCTTGGTTTCATCAGACCAGAGAATCTTGTTTCTCATGGTCTGAGAGTCCTTTAGGTGCCTTTTGGCAAACTCCAAGCGGGCTGTCATGTGCCTTTTACTGAGGAGTGGCTTCTATCTGACCACTCTACCATAAAGGCCTGATTGGTGGAGTACTGCAGAGATGGTTGTCCTTCTAGAAGGTTCTGTCCCGAGTGACCATCGGGTTCTTGGTCACCTCACAGACCAAGGCCTTTTCCCCCATATTGCTCAGTTTGGCCAGTAGGCCAGCTCTAGGAAGAGTCTTGGTGGATCAAAACTCCTTCCATTTAAGAATGATGGAGGCCACTGTGTTCTTGGGGACCTTCAATGCTGCAGACATTTTTTGGTACGCTTCCCCAGATCTGTGCCTTGACACAATCCTGTCTCGGAGCTCTACAACAATTCCTTCGACCTCATGGCTTGGTTTTTGCTCTGACATGCACTGTCAACTGTGGGACCTTATATAGGCAGGTGCGTGCCTTTCCAAATCATGTCCAGTCAATTTAATTTAAAAACCTGTTTTCGCTTTGTCATTATGGGGTATTGTGTGTAGATTGATGAGGAAAAACAATTATTTAATCCGTTTCAGAATAAGGCTGTAACGTAACAAAATGTGGAAAAAGTCAAGGGTTCTGAATACTTTCCGAATGTGAGTTTGTGTGGGAGTGTCAATGTAGTGTGTGTGTGTGAATGAGTATGTATATGGTGTGTATATAAGGTCAGTGCAGATAGTTAGGTTACAATAGGCTATTAGCAGTCTTATGACCTGGGGGTAGAAGCTGTCTCGGAGCCTGTTGTTACAAGAGTGGACATGGCTTGGGTGGCTGGAGTCTTTGGCAATTTTTCGGGCCTTCCTCTGACACCGCCTGATAAAGAGGTCCTGGATGGCAGTGATGAACTGGGCTGTCCATACCAAGCGGTGATACAGCCAGTCAAGATCCTCTCGATGGTGCAGGTGTACAACTTTTTGATGATCCGAGGACTCATGACAAATCTTTTCAGCCTCTTGAGGGGGAAGTGGCCCTGCTGTCCCCTCTTCATGACTGTGCGGGTGTGTGTGGACCATGTTATGTCCATAGTGATGTGGACACCAAGGAACTTGAAACTTTCAATGTGCTCTACTACAGCCCTGTCAATAAGGGTGTGCTCTCCCCTCTTTCTCCTTTAGTCCACTCTCAGCTCCTTGGTCTTACTAACTTTGAGGGAGAGGTTGTTGTCCTGGCAGCACACTGCTGAGTCTGACCTCATCCCTGTAGGCTGTCTCATCGTCATCAGTGATCAGGCCTACCACTGTCGTGACGTCAGCAAACTTGGTGTTGGAGTCGTGTGTGGCCACGCAGTGGTGTGTGAACAGGGAGTACAGGAGGGGACTAAGCACACACCCCTGAGGGGCCAACCATGTTGAGGGTCAGCTTGGCAGAGGTGTTGTTGCCTACCCTCACCATTTGGGGCTGGCCCGTCAGGAAGTCCAGGATCCAGTTGCAGAGCGATGGGTTCAGTCCCAGGGTCCCTAGCTTTGTGATGAGCTTTGAGGGGACTATGGTGTTGAACGCTGAGCTGTAGTCTATGAACAGCATTCTCACATAGCTATTTATCCTCTTGTTCAGGTGGGAGAGAGCAGTGTGAAGTGCAATTGAGATGGCATCATCTCTGGATCTGTTGGGGCAGTATACGAATTGGAGTGGGTCCAGGGTGTCTGGGAGGATGGTGTTGATATGTGTCATGACCAGCTTTTCAAAGCACTTCATAATTACAGATGTGAGTGCTACACGGCGATAGTCATTTAGGCAGGTTACCTTGAGCTCTTGGGAACAGGTGGTCAGCTTGAAACATGTTGGGATTACAGAGTGGAACAAGGAAAATGTCAGAGAAGACACTCGCCAGCTATTCTGTGCATGCTTTGAGAATATGCCCTGGTATTCCAGCCTTGTTCATCTGTTTAAACGTTTTGCTTACACCGGCCACGATAAAGCGGGATCACACAGTCACCGGAAAAATAGGGCTTTCACGCAAGGCAGTGTTATATTCTTCGAAGCAACCATTACTGGCATTTAGCTCGTTTAGGAGTTCTGCATCGCGGCCTGGTTTCCTTTTGCCATCTGTTATCATCTGCAAGCCCTGCCACATACAACGAGCGTCGGAGCCGGTGTAATAGGATTCCCCCTTCCGCTTATATTGCCTTTTTTTATGTTTGATATGTCGGAGGTCGTAGCGGGTTTTTATTGTATGTGTTCATGTCCCTGTAAGCGGTAGCTCTAGTCTTTAGCCCAGCATGGACATTGCCTGTAATCCATGGTTTTTGGTTTGGATACGTTCTTGAGAATTCCTTCTCACTTGAAGCAGCACACCAGTTATTTATTAAAAAACACACTCCTCTATTCGACTACCCCATTGCCACCATCCAATCCTACTGCTGCATGGAGAATCCACTGAGTACTATGTGCATAGGGTCATCATCCAGTCACATTTCAGAAAGACATAATATTGCAGCTTTTCAAGTCTCTCTGATAGGAGACTCTCAAAGAAGCTCATCCATCTTATTCTCGAGTGACTGGACATTTGCCAATAGAAAGGAGGGGAGCGCCGTTCAGTTTGCTCTTCTCAATTTCACCAGGACTCCACCTCTTCTCTTGCATCTACGCCTGCAGCATTTTGGTAGCCCATGGAACTAAGGAATAAGGTCCTGTATGAACAGTGGAATAGCTGAATCAGAGTTGAAGTCGTATTTGAAGTCGAAATCGAGATTAGTAACTGTCGATCTGATGTCCAGAAGTGCTTGGTGGTCATATGTGATAATTTGATGAACTTTCACTAAATAGCAAAGTTGGGTTGGAGCCAATGTTCCCCCTAAGCCGTCCGTGTTGTTCCCCGATACTGCCGCACGCAGAAATATAAGCCCACATAGGGAGATTGAACTTCACTCAACTTTCTAGAGCAGTAGTCACTAACCGGTCGATTGCGATCTCCAAGGCATTCCTAGTCAATCACCAAACATTTCTGTAAAAAAAACAACGATAAAGCCTTCTGTTCTTTTTATTTATTTGTCTCGGGCTGTTGGAGGGAGTTGGACCGATTCAGCTGCCCTGCGGGCCGGATAGGTAAACTGTTGCTATTTTGAACCACTTAAAGTGTCTGAAGGTACAAACTCTACCTTCCCAGTGGGCCTAGAGAGCAAATTAAGTGCACTATAGGCCTACTGCTGGCAAATGGGATGGCACAGATGACCGTGTCTGCAGTAACGTAGCAGGCATAAAAGAATGCTACAGCAAAATTGATACTGTGAAATTTCAAAACGTTTAAAACCAAATGTTTTGTAAATAGGCTGTCATTGTAAATAACAATTTGTTCTTAACTGACTTGCTTAGTTAAATAAAGGTTACATTTAAAAATAAATATATAATTTAAAATGTCTAGACACTGTCAACGAATACAGCAAAGAGATGCTGCTTTTATGAGTGAGTTCATGTTTAAGTTCTTACTCAGCACTGTCAACACTTTGTATTCAACACTTTTAGAAGCCCTAAAATGTGCATTCTTCCTATTTCCACTCAACGCTACAACAAGCACTGCAGCAGTAATGAACGAGTAGGAAAGTGTATCTATAGGCTTGCGTTTTTGTGATTATTAGCAGTTTAGGTGTTTTTTAATATCAAGGAACATTTCACTTTCTCTGTTCATATGAGTAACAACATGAATTTGTGCATGAGGCAGAAATAATGCGGTGCGACTTGAGTTTCACCATCATCTGAAAGACAGTGTCCCTTTTTGGTCAGTGTCAGTGGAGGACAGGGAGAGCGGAGGGATGTTGAGAGGCGGACCCTCAATCTGCTGCTCTCTCCCTCACCTGAGACAGACCATCAGATACAGGCACCATCAGCACAGAAAAATAAAAAGCTAATGATTGAAATGTATGCTCACTCAGCTGTGCCTCACAAGTAATACAACAACGGGTCTATTAATGGTGTGATCATATAGCATACCTCAAATTTCTAAATATAATTTTTCAAAATGGCCCGAACAACAATGCATTGGCAGGGCAATTCAAGCAAAGCCAATATGCAGTGATAATGTATTGGGCTTACTGCACAAACCTCAATGCTACAGTACTGTTTTTAAATTAGTTAATGTTGCATAGGCTTATGTAAAAAAAAAAAAAAAAAAAAGTAATTAGTGGTAGATCTCAGCTTGCATTTTGACTCAGTGATCTTGACTCAAATGGTTGGTGACCACTATCAACGTTTCCCTTTACTGTGGCAATTGTGATCGAATCAACCCAATATTAGCCACTTTCAATGCAACATACCGAAACAAAACGAACTATGCAAGAGATTTTTGTACTCCGCATCGGAGTAGGATTCTATTGCATTGACACGCACTACTCAGCCCGTACTCTACACAGACCAGTGCAGCATAACCAATCAGAGCTGCAGTAGGCCTATATGCAAATAGACAACTGCCATATATGGATCTGTGCAATTTACTTTGAACTGGACTGTGCTTACAGCATGAGTGCTCGTGAGTAGATGTGCTTGTTGTGAGAGCTGCATGCAGCCACGTGTGCACATTTTGTTAATATCCTTTGCTAGTTAGTGAGTTTTTAGCCCAGTTATAGATAATTTGTAGTCAGCAATAGGGGAGTGATTGCTTCCTATAAGAGTATACTAGACATCTTTGAAAAGCGAGTCAGGTAAAGAGCTTTTTTTTTGTATTAAAGGAGCAGTGTTGTATTTTGAGACAGGCTTGAATAAGCTAAGTAGCCAATAGACGGTAGAATCATGTCTGATTCTTTGTAATAATGGTATGGGAATAATGATGCATTTTACTTTGTAAAGTGGTTTCCTGCATCAAACACACACAATAATTGGATAAACAGGTTCATGTCAAACCCTGCATGTTTTTTTCTGAAGTCTCATGGAATGTGGCCTACATTGAAAACCACACGTTGTCTGTTACCATAGGGGCGGCAGGTAGCCTAGTGGTTAGAGCATTGGACTAGTAACCGAAAGGTTGCCAGATCTAATCCCCGAGCTGACAAGGTAAAAAAATCTGTTGTTCTGCCCCTGAACAAGGCAGTTAACCCACTGTTCGTAGACCATCATTGAAAATAAGAATTTGTTCTTAACTGACTTGCCTAGTTAAATAAAGGAATATATATAAATTGATGGAACAGCTATTTCCACATGAAATGTTTTTGATGGTAGGCCTACATTATGATCAAATAGTCACAGTAGCCTTCTTGGCCTCTGTTGAAACTGTAACTTAAAGCAGGTACAGCCTCAGTGTTCACAGTAAAGGCGCGCTAGAAGTTGCACAGAATTTTCACAAAGTGCCAGCACACCTGAAATTTGCTCAGTGCTTAAAAAATGAGATGGAACATTGGAACTCTTCTTGGTTTGGAACCCCTTCTCCGTTGGCGCCATCATTATTATACCTCCCCCCATCCCTCGTAGTCTCTATCCCTCCCAGTCTTCCTTCTGCTCTGCGTGCATATGTCTACGGCCAACACCAGATAGCTGGATTATGCTCATCTTCAGATCACTCTGACAGGAATCATTCTCTGCCATGTCAATATAAAACTTTCTGCATTATGTACTGTAGCTAGTGTTATGTACTGACCTATCACTCACACTGTTCAGTGTGAGTGATAGGTCAGTATTTCGTCTCACTGCTAAAACATGACAGTACTGCGACACCTTTATTGGTGTAGGTGTGATGCAGATCACGGTTACCTAACTGGCGGCCAAGTTTTGTATTTATTTTTTATTGTTGAACATAAAAACACCAGCAAAACAGCTCCAAGTGATTTTAATTTTGAAGATATGTTCCACAGTAGTCCCACACATAATATAGAGGTAATGTGATTGTATACAAATGTAAACAACGTTAGAAATGATTATGTTTTAGTCAAATATATCTGTTTGGGCTTCTTGCAGTCAATTTGCAGTCTACAGAATTATTTGTAATTATGTTCCAGCCTCCCTGACCATCTGTTCAAGAATGAAAAAATCCCCTCTGCTGAATCTAGTTCATGATCCCTGATGTAAACAGTGTGGAATTTACCTTTGTATATTTCTGCCAAGTTTTATACGATACGGAATAAAAGTCAAACTCTTGGTAATGTCCTTGATTGGGCCTTTTGAATTTCAAATGCCAGCCATGAAAACATGTGGAATGCCTTCTGTGTTCTAACTGTGCAGCCTGATCTATAGTCCAGAGGCTAAACCAGGGGGTGTAATGGTGTGGAACAAGGATCCTGGTCCCTAATCTACCCAGATTAGGATTTATGACAACAAGGGAAAAAATGCTGATTTACCTTCAACTTTATTCAACTTCACAACTCTTATAACATTTGCTTCTCTGAGAGAACTTCAGACTATTGAACCTGTCCTGGTAGTATAGTGTCTCAACAGAAATGCACTGAAGAAGTATGAAGTGAACAAGACAAAGGAGAATAAATGGCTACAGGCCGGCATGCACACAACGATGGAGTAAACAGACTGGTTGGTTCCCCGTATACATAGGCTAAATGGTGTATAGGCTGCTCAGCTATGATCACACAGACAAAGGAGATCATTGTCTGTGTTGTCAGCTTGCTGGACAGACTGCTGTCTCTGAGGGGTTGTACAGCCTCAGGGAAACCAAAGCAGCACATTGAGCATAGTGTGGTGTATTTGGTGACATTATGCTGAACAATAATCAAATCAAGAAGGCACAATCCGATCCCAAAGTCACTGACCAAACAGAAGTATAGGGAAGTACAGAGTGCGCAGAAGCTAACATAACAAATTAATCCCATGGTCGCAAACAACACATTTAAGAGCGGTTTAGATAGAATAGATTGATGTCAAAGTACAGGCACTTTTACATCCTGCCTGACTTAATGGGGTACGACAACATCAAGTCAATGGTCTAACTACTGAGTGACACAGCTGTTTGTATGTGACACCACCACAAAAAGCATATAGTCTGTGTGTAAAACATTATTCCACTGGTCCTGGGTCAGAAAATACAGTCCTAAAGCATTTGTTAACAAACAAAGCATGTTTATTTCAAACTAAAACAGAATGCACCCAACATCCACCATCCTTTAAAAAAAAAAAACATATATATATATATTTATATATATATATTTTTTTTTATCTCTCTGGCTTACTTTGTCCTCTGAATCACTGCATTATGATGAACAAATCACAGACATTTCTTTTGGGGATAACACAGGTCATGTTTTTAATCTTTTAGGATGTTCCTTTTTAGAAGCAACTGTACGGTTCTTACTGTATGTAGGCTATATTCTGCTTATAGACCAGAAGCATATATATAGGACACCACAAAGGCATTCATTTAAAACTTTGCTGCAGCATATTTTAAAAGAAGAGAAAAAAACAGGCCAGTGACTGCAGTTTTCAAGTATTCCCTCATCTGGATTCAATTCAGTGGAAACAGCCAGGATCCGTACACTCTTCCATAGGAAGGTCAAAGCTCTTTCTCATTTACAATTCAAACATTTTGGCAAGCAATTTTCATTCAAATTCACCAAGCTTTAAATCGTGGGGTGGCATTACAACTTAAAAAAAAGAAAGAAATAAAATATTGAAAAACATAATCACCTACCATTTAATCAGCTAGCGAGCCATCTATTGAAGTACACCGTTATGTGAGAAATAAAATTGGTTGTTAGGTCATCAGACAATATTATGCAAATTACTACCCAGGGTCCCGTGGGTGGCTGACATGAGTACAGAGAAGAGACAACTTTACAAAATGATCTTTACCTACTGAGTGATGATTATGTCCCCTCAGTGTCAGTTTGCTCTACCACTGGCTGTTTCTCAGCTTCCTCCATCGGCTCACTCAGTCCATTGTCCTTAGGGGAGGAGGAGGCATGCTGTGGTGGTTGCTGCACGTCCAGGGGTTCTGGCAGGCATTGGGGTTCCTCAGAGCGATGTGTGAGGACCGGTGACATTGAGAGTGGGGCTGGAGTGGGGGAGAGGGTAGGGGTGGGAGCCCGTTCAGGTGTGGGCTTAGCCACTATGTCAGTGTCCATCCTCAACCCCGTCCCATAGACCAACTGAGATGGAGGTTCCTCTATTGGTTCAGGCTCTTCCATGGGTTCTTCCTGGAGTTTTTCTGGCTCTTCCTGGGTGTCAGTGATCTCCTGGTGTGGCGACGGGGCCTGGGGTGGCGACTGTGCCGGTGGTGGGGACAGGGCCTGGGGGGGCGACTGTGCAGGTGGTGGGGACAGGGCCTGGGGGGGCGACTGTGCAGGTGGTGGGGACAGGGCCTGGGGGGGCGACTGTGCAGGTGGTGGGGACAGGGCCTGGGGAGGCGACTGTGCCGGTGGTGGGGACAGGGGCTGTGCCCATGGCGGGGACTGGGCCTGGGGAGGGGACGGCAATTGGGCCTGAGAGGAAACCAGGTTTTGGGGTGATGACTGGTTCTGAGGAGAGGGTTGGTTCTGGGATGAGGACTCAGACTTAGGGGAAGCATGGGTCTGGGTAGAGGACTGGGACTCTGTCTGGGGCTCAGGCCCGGGGAGGGCTTCATTCTTGGCTTGAGTTGGAGAATGGGATGGGGCTTGAATGAACTTGGTTGGGGCTTGAAATGTTGACCGAGTTAGGAGGGTTGGAGTTTGAAGCAGACCCGGTTTAGTTAGGAATCCAGGTTTAGGTTGAAGCCTGGACTGTAGTTGCAGCAGGGCCTGAGATTTGCCTTGGGTCAGGGAGAGGGTTGGGGTCAGGGCAGGAGTAGGAAGTAGGGGTTGTGGTAGAGGGAGAAGAGGTGTCCAGGCTCCACGCTTGTTACGGTCCCGCTCACGTTCTCTCTCCCGATCCTTCTCCCTCTCCTTTTCACGCTCTCTCTCCCGATCCTTCTCCCTCTCCTTTTCACACTCTCTCTCCCGGTCACGCTCCTGCTCTCGTTCACGGTTGTCACGCTCACGACCATGGTCCCTCTCTCTCTCCCGGTCCCTCTCTCTCTCCCTCTCCCGGTCTTTCTCGCGGCTATCTCTCTCACGGCGGTTGCCGTTCATCTCCTTCCTTAAGTCAAAGTCCCTGTCGTCCCTCTCCCGTTGCTGCCTGTCCCAAGCGCGCCGGCGCTCATCCAAGTCCTGTGGCATGTCAGCATCAGCGAACGGTGCTGCAGCTCCACCACGACTCCACGCCGGGCCCCCTCCAACACCCCCGCCACCAGGACCACCAGCACCTACTCCTCCTGCCCCAGCGCGGTTCTGGTTCTGAAAGCGGTTGGGAAAGTTCTGCCCCTGGTTGAAGCCAGGGCGCTCCTCCTGGAAGCCCTTGGAGACCCCGGCTGGTGAGCCCCGCATGTCACGCTCATCAAAGTCCCCTCTAGGTGGCCCCCAGCGACTCTGGGTCTGGGGGGTGAAGCCGGCGAGGGCCTGAAGCCGCCCTACCACGCTGTCTCTAGCTGGCTCCCTCACTGGGGTCTGCAGCAGGGCAGGTCTGCCTCCTCCTCCACCCATAACCCCACCACCAGCTCCCCCACCACGTCCACCTCCACCCATGGACTCTCTGTGCTCCAGGGGAGGTGTCCTCAGCAGGCCTGTGCTCTGCTTCTCCTGGGGCGGGGGGAAGCGGTAGTCTTGGTCCCTCCCCTGCTGGCTCTCGTCTGCCCGAGAGGAAGGCTGGTCTTCAGCCTTAGACATGTTTTCATTTGGGGGGTTGGGACCCCGGTTGAAGGCCCCTTCCGTCCTGTTGAAGTGGTCCATCTGGGAGGCCGCTCTGGCGCGGGCCTGTGCATGGAGGGAGGCATCCAGGATACTCTGTTGGGACAGGCCCTGCTGCATCAGGAGGGGGAAGCGGGCCCCGGCTCCCTGGAGCATACTAGGCCGGAGGTCCAGCGGCATTAGCCCAGGCATCCTCTGGCCAGGCAGGCCCTGCTGTTGTAGGGGGTGGGTGAGGGAGGCTGAGGGGTGCATTCCCAGAAGACCCATACGACGACCCATTGCATTTTGCATACCTAGAGAGAAGAGGAACACAAATTATTTAATGGCAAAAAACAGGTATCAGCAGCAAAGTCTTGAGAAAGTGAGACATTTTTCAAAAGATTTCGAAATGGGTCATTAAGAACAGACAAAAGAATGGCAAAACTTTCACCTGAACCCTAGATTATAGTTTACCTTGCAGTACTAACTCTGCAGCAGCGTCCATGCCATCAGCAGATTGGCCCGTCTTGTCATTGGCTCCTTGCTGCGTCTGGACTCCAGGTTGAAGCGGGTTGAAGACCCCTTGTCCAGGGATGGCAGAGGGCATGAAGCTTCCTGGGACAGTGGCTCCGTACGGGGAGTCCTTCATGCTGTCCTGAGCCTGCGACATGGAGGGCTGCACCAGAGCTGCAGGAGAGGAACAGAACAAACCATATGTCAGATTTGTCTATTTTAAATAAAGCATATCACATAACATTTTAATATTATCTGGCAACATTTACTCAAAAAGTAATGCAACATAATGGTTTCTATAGACATGCTGTACTTACATGTAGGAGCTGAGCCCATGCCTGCTTGCTGAGGAACACCTGCTGCCTGCATGAAACCTACAGGGGGAGATACAACACACCATTATCATTACTTTAACAATAAATCACTATTTAGACCATTCAAACTTCCTTTACTGTTAAACGGATGCCCTGCTTCACGTTTCTCCCCTTATTGAAATATGTATAATTTGGTCAATTTATGCAGTGCTTTGTTCATATAATGCACTGTCCACTTTCCCTTGAGGATTTCCCAAGCTGATGCGCGAGAATCAAAGACCAAACTGCCTCAGATCACTCACTTGTCATGTTTGGGCCTTGGATTGGACAGTGGTACACACTGTGGAGATGTTTCATTTATCTTGCATGCCAGCGTAGCTGAAGCCAGCGCAAATTCCTAGTATTTATGTGTCCAGGATAAACGTGGTGTGGCATCCCTCATTACAAACAGTCGGTTAAATTCACGGTTAATGCATCATTTTCTGACCTATTAGAAGCAATTAATACCTGAAACAATAACGTCATCATGGAACAAAACAACTGGCCAGCGATTAGAGCCCCGTGTCACGTAAAAATCTCCCCAGAGTGAAATACTTCCCAATCGTTCTGATTGTGACGTCATGTAAAAATTCTCAGTATGAAAATGTTCCCAGTTCAATAATTGCACGTGCGTCTCTTTATGTGGATGGCTGAGCTCGTACGGACATTTCTCTCACACTCTACCGCAGCGCCCAAGTCTTTGCAATTGCCAAAAATCATTCCTCACACCAACCAGTGGTGTAAAAAGTACTTAATTGTCATACTTGAATAAAAAGTAAAGATACCTTAATAGAAAATGACTCAAGTCAAAGTGAAAGTCACCCATTAAAATACTAGTTGAGTAAAAGTCTAAAAGTATTTGGTTTTAAATAAACATAAGTATTAAAAGTAAATGGAATTGCTACTTAAGTATAAAAATAATAATTTCAAATTCCTTATATTAAGCAAACCAGACGGCAACATTTAAAAACATTTTTTTTAAATTTACGGATAGCCAGGGGCACACTCCAACACTCAGACATCATTTACAAACAAAGCATTTGTGTTTAGTGAGTCTGCCAGATCAGAAGAAGTAGGGATCACAAGGGATGTTCTCTTGATTAGTGTGTGAATTGGACCACTTTTGGGTGTCAGGAAAAATGTATGGTGTAAAAAGTACATTATTTTCTTTAGGAACGTAGTGAAGTAAAAGTTGCCAAAAATATAAATAGTAAAGTATAGACACCCCAAAAAACAACTTAAGTATTTTTTTTACTTAAAGTACTTTACACCACTGACATCAACCCTCAGCACTTAAGACGCGCAGGTCCGGGTGTTTATATACTGACCTCACGCCTCAACAAGCTTCTGAATTGGTCAGTGTCAATACTCATGGCCACCATTGACTGGCAGATGTGTGATGCAAATGCACATGCCCACAGAACAGTTTTTCCAGGTCGAGGAAGGGTGTGAGAGAAATATCCGCACGAGCTCAGCCATCCACACATAAAGAGATGAGCTCAGCCATCCACACATAAAGAGATGAGCTCAGCCATCCACACATAAAGGGATGAGCTCAGCCATCCACACATAAAGGGATGAGCTCAGCCATCCACACATAAAGAGATGAGCTCAGCCATCCACACATAAAGAGATGAGCTCAGCCATCCACACATAAAGGGATGAGCTCAGCCATCCACACATAAAGGGATGAGCTCAGCCATCCACACATAAAGGGATGAGCTCAGCCATCCACACATAAAGGGATGAGCTCAGCCATCCACACATAAAGGGATGAGCTCAGCCATCCACACATAAAGGGATGAGCTCAGCCATCCACACATAAAGGGATGAGCTCAGCCATCCACACATAAAGGGATGAGCTCAGCCATCCACACATAAAGGGATGAGCTCAGCCATCCACACATAAAGAGATGAGCTCAGCCATCCACACATAAAGGGATGAGGTCAGCCATCCACACATAAAGGGATGAGGTCAGCCATCCACACATAAAGGGATGAGGTCAGCCATCCACACATAAAGGGATGAGGTCAGCCATCCACACATAAAGGGATGAGGTCAGCCATCCACACATAAAGGGATGAGGTCAGCCATCCACACATAAAGGGATGAGCTCAGCCATCCACACATAAAGGGATGAGCTCAGCCATCCACACATAAAGGGATGAGCTCAGCCATCCACACATAAAGGGATGAGCTCAGCCATCCACACATAAAGGGATGAGCTCAGCCATCCACACATAAAGGGATGAGCTCAGCCATCCACACATAAAGAGATGAGCTCAGCCATCCACACATAAAGAGATGAGCTCAGCCATCCACACATAAAGGGATGAGCTCAGCCATCCACACATAAAGGGATGAGCTCAGCCATCCACACATAAAGGGATGAGCTCAGCCATCCACACATAAAGGGATGAGCTCAGCCATCCACACATAAAGGGATGAGCTCAGCCATCCACACATAAAGGGATGAGCTCAGCCATCCACACATAAAGGGATGAGCTCAGCCATCCACACATAAAGGGATGAGCTCAGCCATCCACACATAAAGGGATGAGCTCAGCCATCCACACATAAAGGGATGAGCTCAGCCATCCACACATAAAGGGATGAGCTCAGCCATCCACACATAAAGGGATGAGCTCAGCCATCCACACATAAAGGGATGAGCTCAGCCATCCACACATAAAGGGATGAGCTCAGCCATCCACACATAAAGGGATGAGCTCAGCCATCCACACAAAGGGATGAGCTCAGCCATCCACACAAAGAGATGAGCTCAGCTCAATGAAGAGACATGAGAGCAGTTAGCTGTTAGCTACTTTTCGTCATTCTAAACATTATTGTCGGTGAAATAATCTATCCTGTCTCATATTTGACTAGATTGAAACACTTCTGACAATGTTATGATCTTAGCCAGATATGACTGCACTGAGCAGCAGAGCACTAGCAAATGTTAGTGAACAATTTTGTGATACCCGAGCCATGCCTATACCTTAGTTATTGATGGGAAAAAAACTGTCCCTACCCCATCCTTAACCCAATGTATAATGTTGTGGCCCGTCAGGCTCGGGTAGGAGAGCTCTAGCATTCCTCAGCAAATATCCAGTGCAAGCTGATAGTATTTTTGACAACCAAATTGAAGTAAAAATGACTGGCGACATCGAAGTGGCAGCTACATGGTGATTTGCGATTCATAACTTACATTTTACCGGTAGACTACTGCCTGCACAAAGACGGAATGTGTTTGAAGTTATCAAGCGGCGCCGAGAACAGCCCGAATATTCTGTTAAATGCATCGGTAGTGGTATGCACACACTTCACACCGATCACGTTAGGGACTTTTCCTGGCAACCGGAAGAGGCAATCGAAGGAGGGTGCGATGAGTGAATTGACTGTATAGACCTTCTGGCCTCGAATTTAGTAAAGCTTCATTTCTTCAAAGTAAAAGCCTAGTCTGATAGGCCTATTCATAATTGTACTAATATTTTGTTATAGGCTATAGGTAATGAACTCATTATACCGTAACATTTCATTTGATTACAATTATTTGTCAATCTATATTGAATTAGAAAAACAAATATTGTAGTCTATTGCACTATATACAACTTAAATGACGTTTTACCCTGCAGATGATCGGGATTGGATTGCACTTTTTACAGTGCTGCATTCATTGGACAGACCTAACTTGAATGACTGTCCCTCTTTATATACAGTAGCCTATTTCTACTAGAAAGTGTTTGGGGGAGGGGGATTCTATATATTTTTTAGCTCGCTCACAATCTGTTCAATAGACCTTACTTTTTTTGTGCAATACTCTTTACAGACTGCTGTGTCTTACCTGGAGGAGGCTGGGAGGCGTTGAACCCTGCTCTGAGGAAGGTGGGCGGGGGGCCATAGCCTGGCGGGGGCATTGTCATGGAAACAGGGAAGGATGGAGGCACAAGACCCCCAGCAGGGACAGCCTGGGCCACAGGGAGCTGAGACAGAGGATAGAGAGGAGAGCAAACCAGTGAAATGAGTGCTGGGATGAATATGCATGGTTGAGATGTGATCACTGTAATATAATTTAACAATCAAAGAATTTGGAGGAACAATATTTTCCCACTGATAATCATGGTTTAAGACAAATACTATGAGAAACAACAACATTTAAATGCTTTGAGAGTTGAGATGTATTAAACAACGGGTGGGTCTAATCGTAAATGCTGATGGGTTAAAACCACATTCCATTCAGTGTCTCTTCCATAAGTTACCACTGGCTAAATCTATGACGTTAAAATGCTTATTTACTCTGTTCCATCTGACTGACTGTCTCATCAGCCCAGCCAAGCAATTTATAAACTTGATCTCCACTATAAAAAGCATCTAGACATTATCTCACATTTCTTTTAGACTAACATTTAGTTATCAACAGCGGAAATTTGTATAAACCTGTCTCTCCGACATTTGCAACATTGTTTCAATATTGAAATTCAATCTCAAGCTGTCTCATAGTAAATAACGTGTCGGGACGAGACACAGGCAGGCAGCATTTCACAGCCAGTCAAAATCATGAATCAGCTGGCATAATTTTTATGAATATACACAAAGAAAGGTAAAACGAAGTGTAGCTAGTTTGTAGTCTTTCCAGCTCAGTTTGAAGTGATTGTGTTCACTGTGTTGTTGGCTAGCTCCTCTGAACAACAGTGTCCTGATGAGTGAGAACATTTTCTTTGGCAGGCGAAATAGCGCCCCATTAGCTCATTGTTATTGATGCATGCAAATAAATGTCACCAGAAAACAGCTTAAACAAATGCGGCTACTTTGCTGTTATTCTGGCTTTTTGAAGTGACCGTAAATTAGCCGTAGTTAGCTAGCTGGCAAGCAAGGGATAAGAACGTTGCCAACCAGTATGGCAATGGAACATTTAGAACGAACGACTGGGTTGCATCCACAGATTCAGAACAAAAAGACTGAACGACGGTGTCCCCTCTCTGGCAACCTAACCGATAGAACGAACGACCATCCAGCTTGGGTAGCAACCCTAGAATTGTGTCGGGCCTATATCTTGTGGAAGGATGAAATAGTATAAATAAATTCTATGAAAATATGTCAATAAATATTTGAATATGTTGGTAACCGGTTGTATAAAAGTGATAATGCCCTCGAAGCCGGTGTTTGGAGGATATATTGGCAAGTGCCAACAACACCCATGCCAATATATTCTACAAACACCGGCATTATCACTTAAATATCTGACTGACGAGTTGAATAAGGCGTGTGTGGGTAAATTGCATGAATGAGTTTAGTAGACAGATTAACTCAGACAGAGGTGATTTTCTCTGAGCTGAGTTGTATACTAATCCCCAGCCTAAACACTTCCCCCACCCACTGAGCCAACCCTTCTCATTAGGCCCACCCACGAGCAAACAAACACAGGCCGTGCATCCTGCATTCACTGAACAACCCCTATCAACCCCGTCACAAAGGACTGAATACTTGAGGCTAAGCACCCCATAGACAGGGCAGGAGCTAGCACCAATCACAGGAAGTTTATGGTGTTCAGTTTCACATCACTGACTGACTGGCTCCACGGAAGACACTCAGTACAAAGGAAATGGGAGAGGAACCATAGAAACGTGAAGGGCCCAGTGAATTCATGTGTGATCAACTTGTACCCTAACAGTTATTTTGTAAAATAACCAACTTCACAGCCACATCATGTGTGCATGGGAATTGTAAAGAGTTGATTGATATGAATTTCACAGTGGGTGTTCCACCCTCCGGCACGCTTTCTCACAAAAACACACAACTCTAGTTTTATATTAGATGTTTGGGTACCTGCACAGGCATCATGGAGACTTGTTGGATGAAGGCCTTTTGTTGGGTCTGTTGGGAATTAGTGGCTGCCATGGGTTCAGTGCTAACAGCCTGGCTCACCGCTTCCTTCACTGGCTCTGGTGCATTTTTGGCTGCTTCCCACTCTACAGTTAAGAAAAACAGAGGGGGTTAGAGAAGAAAATTCACTGTACGACACAGTTACATTTACTTTGACCTGCTGGGCTGTATCTCTCCAGTACTATATTTCTCCGTGGGACTTCCTACTCTGATAAACTCCAAATAACCAAACGGCAGTAAATATTTGTGGTTGGTGTTCAGAGAGTTAATGTGAGTGTGTGACGCCTGTTTATGAGTGAGCAGTAGTGTTGGGCTTGTAATTTCTGTGCCTGTCTAGTGTGTGTGTATATATATATATATATATATATATATATATATATATATATATATGAGTGAGCATGAGAGTGTTTCTCAAAATGCATACTAGGGTCGGAGTATGAGTCCAAATCAAAGTATGTGAAACTGTGCGCTATTTGGACGCGTACTCCGTTGGTAAGTATTTTGAAGCATGCATCGATGCAAGCTTCAACTGAAAGTATCCACAGAAATATGATGCAACCATGTAAAAAAAAAAAACATTTATTGAAATCAATTATTTAAGCTGAAGTTAGAAAATAAACCGACTGAATTAAATGTTGCCCATTCACATCTCATATGTTGCCTGACTACAATATTTTATTTTGATACATTAATACATACTCTGTTCATTTTGGCATGTTTACCTGCCTACAATACCCACTGTCGTGTGCATAGAACGCAAGCCCAAGTTAATAGGGTTAATGTTTACTGGTTAGCTACTACTGTTAGCTGGCTAGATAGCCACAACGAATTACCTTGTATGGCATTAGTTTTAAATCATTTTTGCCTGTTAAACTATCTGGTTAGATTATTACGATTCACATCTAGCTAGCTGATAGCTTTGTGTATATCTTGTGTCGTCTCTATTGTTGCCATTGTCCTGGCCGGAAGAAGGTCCAGTGAATGGAGAGGTGCAGCGTGAGGTAATACAGTAGTGAATGTTTTATGCATTCTCAAGAGAATGTCCTCTGAGAATGCACTTGGAGCATGAGTGTGGTGCACGGTAGTATGCATATTGAGAAACACCCGTAGTGTTAATTTCTGTGTGTGCCTGTGTCCTTTGCTGCGTCTGCTCACCGGCGTTGACAGTCTCCTGGTCGATCATGCCTCCCTCAGCGAAGCCGTCCAGGTCGTCCAGCTTGACCTTCTCCCAGGGGATGTAGGTGACCCCCAGGTCCATGTCCCACAACTGCTTATACTCCTGCTTCACTCCCTTATTCAGCGCCCAAGCGATCTGAACACAAATGTCAGCGGATACATGAAAGAGCAGCAATATCAAGGGTATTTAAGTAGAAACAGGAGAGTAGGAAATATGTAACGGCTGGGTTGCTATGAGGTCAGTGGTATGCTTAGCGAGCCACCCAAGAGATTTAAAAACATTAACACACACAGAGGACATACCCTAACCGCAGTGAAGTGGCAATCACATCACGCCAGACTTTACCTTAATGACCTTGGAGACGATCTTGTGTGAACCAGTGCTGAGTTTCTGTCTGGCTTGGTAGGCATCCTGTCTGTGGACCATACAGATGTAGGCACAGCCACGGGGAGGGATCATCTATAGAATGAGAGTGAGAAAGGGATGTACAGAAAGACAGATGGTCAGAACTTGCTAATGAGAAATGCCTGGCCTGGCTTAAAGAGCAACGGGTGAGTCCTTTAAAGTGGACTGTCAAGATAATAAATATTTCCCTCCGGTCAGAGGTGACAGAGCTTGCGTACCCACATAATGAGCACCAGTTAATGAAGTCAAGCTCAGACAGACAGCGAGTGCTCTACTTACATTGATAGACTCAATCTGACCAAACTCTTCAAACAGATTGGTGAGGTCCTGCGGAGTGGCCTTCTTGTCTACCTGTCCCACCCACAGAGTGGTGCTGCACACTGGGGACACACAGAAGAGATGGAGGCTTAGAACACATTTAAGGTACCAAGGATGATAAACAGTAAAAGGAGATTGGAGTTTGGAGTAGTGATACACTAAAACATTAAAAGGTCAGTGAAGCGCTAATCGGGTGCTGGTATTACCACTGAGAAACTTGGATCGGATTGGAGGCAGTCCTTTCTTCTGACGCTCTTTCTCTAGCTCGCGGGCATGTCTCTCGCTGGAGTAGGACCGCGACAACTTCCTCTTCCGTTCTCTGGAGCGTGACCGCGATCGCTTGCGATGTTTCCGTTTCCGAGAGCCTGACCGTGATCTGGACCGTCTCTTCCTGGGAGATCTAGAGTAGAGGGTTATTTTGAAGGTAGTTTGATGCCAGCAGTTGTGGTAAAATCAACATGCGCCTCTACAAGGTGTCTCAAGATGCCTTGTGGACGCTTTCTCTCAGAATGGGTCCATACTCACCTCGATCGTGACCTGGACCGTGTTCTTGACTGTATGTCAATCGTCTTGGACTTCTTGTCCTCTGGCTCGAAGATCTCTTCGTCCATCTCTGGCCCGTCATCCAGGTCCATGTCCATGTCCTATAACACAGGCATCATTACAACAGAGCTCTACTTACAAATACCACAGAGCTCTACTTACAAATACAACTACCACAGAGCTCTACTTACAAATACAACTACCACAGAGCTCTACTTACAAATACAACTACCACAGAGCTCTTACAATTGCAGTTATATATCCGTTTTAGTCACAGAGAAGTTCATGAGTCAGTGAGGGAAGAAAGGCTTACCTGCTGCTGGTTTTCAATGGAGTCATCAATCTTGTTGTCTGGCTCCGGGTGCTGTGATTGGCTGCTGCTCTGCTGGGGTGTGTTCTCAGACCCAAAGATTCCATCCTGATAAATACCGGATTGGTTAGTGTCCTAGCTACTTTCCTCACAATGGTCTCAAGAGACGAATGTATGGGAAATTAGTAGGAAATTAAACAGGTAGGGGTTCGGAAAGGAACCAGGGCCGCTTTGTTTTGGGAAGTCAATTCCTGTGCATATAGAGGTGATGTAGCAACCTTCTGCTGGTGCTGCTAGTGCTCCGGTATGGATAGGGTGGGCCGTAAAGGAAGGGACTAAGGGTGTCTGTGAAGGTGTGTGTTGTGTAGGTACCTTCTGCTGGTGCTGCTGGTGCTCCATGAGCTGCTTCTGTAACTGCTCTAGGTTCTGCTGCTGCAGCTGCTCTGCCAGCTGGTGGAAGATGGAGTCAGACACCATGGGCCTGGAGGGAAACAGGGAGACAGACAGGGGTCAAGAGTTCAGTTAAATGCTGTGCGTCACACAGGTAGTGGGGAGTGAAAGTCCATACACAGAACCTGTGACATATTCCGCAGGGTCTCAGATTTGTAGATAAAAAAAACATGCTTACATCTGGGATGATTGCGAGTCCTTTTTGGATTCTTCAGAGCGTTCTGAATCATTCCCAAAGTCAAAATGACCCAACATTTTCTGCAACAAATGGAGAAAGACGATTGTCGTTAAAACATAGATTTGAGCGTCACACGTAGTAGAAGATAGTTACCAACATCACACAAAACACACACAAATGGGCATTAACAATTAAAAAAAATGTACCCTTAATATCACGGGGACTTACTTCCACTCCATTTCTGTGGCCTTGATTCCTCACCTTGTTGAAGGAGGAAACCCTCTGGTCCAGGGGGTTGAGGTGCATGGGGTTGGCTGAGGCGGCAGCAGTGAGCTGGGCCGTCAGGGCCTGCAGCTGGACCACCAGGCCTGCATCCAGCGCCTGCAGCAGAGACGGCTGGGGCTTCTGCTGCTGCATCTGCAGACTCTGCACCAGCTGCTGGAGCTGTCACACAGATAAAGACAGCCATAGAGAATGATGCACAAAAAGTCTAGTTGGTCATTTGGAAAGGAAGGAGCACCAGAAAGGTCAGAACACAGACTCAACAAGTGTAAAAGTCAAAACAAAACTAAAGATGCAAAGAGACATTCAGTGTCATTCTCTGAGCTTCAAATTTGATGTTGAGTTAAATTGACTGTTTGAGGACCATGGATCTTCTATATACTGACCTGTTGTCCCTGTGGACTCTGCAGGATCTGGGCCACAGCAGCTACAGTGTCTGTGTTGGAAAACTGAGACGCCCAGTCAGGCAGACTGGACACGATGTTGGCTGGAGTGGCCGGGGTCACTGGGGTACCTGGACACAAACACACAGAGAAAATCCATAATGAGAAATCAATATGAATAATACAACAAACATCTACAATTGAAGTTGATTAGAGAGCAATGCCTGGTCACAAAAAAAGGCCTCAGAACATTGTGTCAGTTCAGGAGAAGGACTGTATTTCGCCACCAGGTGTCAGTATAGAGCTGAATGTGTATGCATGTTATATGTTGGGTGACTGACCAGGCGTAGCGTTGTTGACCGGAGCATCCCTGCTGGTCATGACAGGGGTGACACTGGGAGGGGGTAGTCCTGCAGCCATGTCCAGCAGCGGCTGGATGATGTCACTCTTGAAGACGGCGTTCTTCTGCCACAGGTTGAGGACTCTGACAATCTTACTCTGGAACACAACGGAAGGAAGATCAGACTGACACACACAACCACTCAATCAAAACAAGACCACTGCAGCGAATGAGTCACCGCCTAAAGTTGATGCTGTATACTCTACAAATGTGGAGTATTAAAATAGTATATTCATTGATTTCATTCCCCACTGACACTGAATAATAACGTTTTTCAAACAATGCTACAGATCAGATCTATCACTAACAACAATAGAGGATGTGTAGTCAAAGGTAGAATAGAAGGTGGTAAACTAGAACAGTGTTTCTGAATAGAGAAACCGAGAGAGCCGTCTCTGTTCCCACTGTGACCCACCTTTTCATCTGAGGGGCAGCGGTAGAGGTGCTGGAAGGTTCCGATGATGTTTTTGCTGAAGCGCGGGGCGAACACATCCTTGTCCTGGCCAAACTGGTGTCGTGACTGCCGCACGATGGAGTCCATGACGTACAGGCCTGGGACCTTGTACTCTGGCTTGCACTGGATTGCACAAAAAGGTGAGCGTTTAGCATCTCTGTGGTGATGGGCAAATGAGTGGCAAACAATTCCAAAACATGATTTGCGTAGTACAGATTTTTTATTCTACTTGACTCAGTTTGACTGGTGAAACCAAAATAAACTCACTTTCTGAACAAACTTCTCCACGCTCTGGACAACATGTTTGTAGTACTGAAAGAGAAGAAACACAAGAAAAGACATTGTGATACCCCACCAAAACTACAACCACAGCATCCCTGGAGACAAAGACCTGAAACTGGTCAAAGATGGCGGTTATAGCATTATCAACAGCAGTATGTGAAACCATGAGCAATTCCATCATGTCAAGTGACACAAACAAAATCACATAACACAGAAGTATCCACATTAGAGCTGCTTTACTCCATCAGCTGAGTAATCAAGCATTTTGTGAAATACTGAAATATTTTGAGATAAATCTAATTCCAACACAAAAACAAAACAATTGACGGGGAATTGAATTGATTTCATGTTTTTCTTTCTAACAATGATATAAATAGACTTGTATATGTTTGGATGTCTCAGCCTAGTTATTTCTCGCTCCTTGAAAGGGAAAACACTGGAGAACCCAATAACTTGATTTTTGCATAGTGTGAATCAGTTATCTAATGACCACAGCTCGAAAAATAGTTGTTATACGTTCATTGGCATTGACTCAATGCAATATGCACTGTTACAAAATTAATTCCTTTGCATTCAAGCCATGTTCTCAGCTGCCTTCCGTCAGATTACAGAGTAATTCATTCCTTTGCATTCAAGCCATGTTCTCAGCTGCCTTCCGTCAGATTACAGAGTAATTAATTCCTTTGCATTCAAGCCATGTTCTCAGCTGTCACGTCTAATCAAGGTGGATGGAATCAGGCGCAGAGAGCAGATAGCGATATAAAGTTTTATTCTCCGGTGAACAAAACAAACACGGTCAACCCAAACACACACAGGGTGAAATTATCCAACACAGGATAACAGACTAACCGGAGAATAAGAAACACAAAAACACCGATAGACGAAATAAATGACAACATAAACAATCCCGCACAAAACAAGGGTGGGACAACCTACTTTATATACAGACACTAATTAACTAAACAACACACAGGTGCAACCAATCAGACAAAACCAACAGATACACGAAAAGGGATCGGTAGTGGCTAGTAGGACGGTGACGACGACCGCCGAGCACCGCCCGACAGCGGTGCTTGGCTCTCTCCACCGCACGGCAGGAGAGCCAACCTCGGCGGAAGTCGTGACATCAGCTGCCTTCCGCCAGATTACAGAGTAATTCATTCCTTTGATTAATTGTCGCTGTAGCATTTAAGCTATATCCTGGTAACATGGGAAGGAGAGATGGGGACTACAAACACTTTTGGGATGACTCAAGTATGGCGAGAGGTAGGCAATGCTGCCTTAAACATTATGCAGCATGTGTATTTGAAGACTCCACAGAACGTAGGCTATTGGGCAGAATCATTTCACAGGAATTATCACACCACAAAAAGAGAGAAGAGAATAATAATGGAGAGAATGGAAACATATTTTGGGCCATTAGCAAATAATAGAGATATTAACATCATTATTGGTTTGAACTAATGAGTATTTCTAATTGATTGTAATAGATTACTGCCAACTCATGATGCACTACACCTGTCCCTTCACAGCAAGTGGTGTGTTTACTGCAGTGCTGCTGGGATGAAAATATGTAGGAAAGCATTTACATTTTTAGTCATTTTGCAGACGCCCTTATCCAGAGCAACTTACAGTAGTGAGTGCATACATTTTCATACGTTTTTCCCCCATTCTGGTCCGCCGTGGGAATCAAACCTACAACCCTGGCGTTGCAAGCACCATGCTCTACCAACTGAGCTACATGGGACACCAGTGCTCAACTACTGTGCTTCTGGCCAATAGGAATCAATAATACAGTGTGCATCAGTGAACGCTGTGTAAAGACACTGTGATGTCTGTCTTACACATTTTTACCCATCTTATTACAGAATAAAAAAGTAAATAGTGCAACATCAGTGAACGCCCCCCTGTGTGGTGAAGCAAAAGGCATATTCTCATATTGGTGTATAAATAAATAAAAATAGGCTAGACCTATGATCTAATCACGCATCCCTTCTACCATCTTTATACTCACAGTAGCATTTTTACCCATCTTATTACAGACTAAAAAAGTATATAGTGCAACATTTATTTCATAAGTGAAAGCTCTCAATAGCTTGTATGAGGGCAAAAACAAGTGATTCAAACATACAAGCGCATCAAGTCAAAGTGGACCACAGGGCTATATGGGATAACTGGGGTCATGAGATCAGCACTAGAACTGCCAGCATGTGGCGCTAAAGTTGCCTTATTTCTCCAGATCACAGTAAGGAGTACAGACTACTCTATGGTACTATACTGTACAAGAATAGAAACACCACATGTAAAGTTTTGGTCCCATGTCTCATGAGAATAAATCAAATGTTCCACATGCACAAAATGCTTATTTCCCTCAATTTTTTTGCACAAATGTATTTACATCCCTGCAGTGGTGTAAAGTACTTAAGTAAAAAAAGACTTAAAAAAATACTACTTAAGCAGCTTTTTAGGGTATCTGTACTCTACTTTACTATTTAATATTTTTTCCAACTTTTACTTTACTACATTCCTAATAAAAATAATGTATTTTTTACACATACATTTTCCCTGACACCCAAAAGTACTCATTACATTTTGACAGGAAAATAGTCCAATTCACACAATTATCAAGATAACATCCCTTGTTATCCCTACTGCCTTTAATCTGGAGGACTCAATAAACATAGATGCTTTGTTTATAAATTATGTCTGAGTGTTGGAGTGTGCCCCTGGCTATCCAAAAAATAAAAAAATATGTATTGTGCCATTTGGTTTGCTTAATATAAGGAATCTTAAATGGTTTATACTTTTTACTTTTGATACTTAAGTACAATTGAGCAATTCCATTTACTTTTGATACTTAAGTATATTTAAAACCAAATACTTTTAGACTTTTTCCACCACTGCACCCCTGTTAGTGAGCATTTCTCCTTTGCCAAGATAATCCATCCACCTGAAAGGTGTGGCATATCAAGAAGCTGATTAAACAGGTGCGCCTTGTGCTGGGGACAATAAAAGGCCACTTTAAAAGGTGCAGCTTTGTTTGTTAGATTTTTTAAAGTATAATTCAGACTACAGTTTATCACTGTAAGACAAAATTACCTCAACAGGTTGTCTATACTTTGAGAAACATGTATAACAGTGTCAGCACTTTGGGCACAAAGGTGCTATAACAAAGTGCCAAGTAATTAATACTTGGATACCTTGTCCTGCATGTTGTTCTTAGTTAGAGCTAGTAGGTTTATACCGCACTGTGAGATCATCTCCAAGACTGTGACAGCAAATACACATCTCAGTAACCTGCACACATTCCACAACCAAGTTCACATCCATTCCCAGAGCTGCTAGACATCATATTACAATAGTTTGGCCTAATATTTGGTTGGTTGGTTTCACTTGCTAAAAAAGACAAGGAGGCACACATATTTAAAAAGACTTGGAACATCACAGAATAATAAAAAAAATACATGAAATGCATAAGAACAGAGAGTGGAATTCCCAACAGGGTAGCCATGTAGAATAGCTAGGCTACATTGAGGGAGGGCTTTGAATGGGACAGAATGCAAGTATCGCAAAATTGAGACAGACACTGCTCACAGCTGCTAAATAACAATTCAGCTATATGATTGAGGTATGTTGTTAAACTACAATCTCCATAGGCCATTAAAACGTTGAAATAACTGCAAACCAATGAAGCAGATAACATGTAGGCTGGATGAGCTCATAGCTCCATCTGAAACTGGTTCAGTGTCAGTGAGCCTGAGGGGCAGATGGCTACAATCACCCCAGCAACGCAACATACAGTGAGAAAGTTATGAAAGGGAGTTTAGTTTAAGCTGTAATGATTGTATGGAATGTAAAAATTACATTTGTTTTGGTCAATCCTGCCAATGTTTCTTGTACTTGGGTTTCTAAACTTGTACTTGGGTTTTCAAAACTTTGATACATGTAATGCAATGCAAACACAGTATGGCTGGGATTTGCCAGGGACCTCACGATACAATTTTATCACGATAATTAGGTGCCGATACCATATGAATTGCGATTGTCACAATAGTATATGTATTGCGATTTGATACTGTGATTTTATTGCGATTTGCTGTTCCAAACATATTGCTCACCATGTCTGCTGTAGAGGTACAAGAGAGAGCCATGAGAAAACAAGTTTTGATCCCTATTTAAAAAGATGGCAAACAAGCTATGCAAAGTTTTGCCGCAGGTACAGCCAACTAGAGCAAAAGTAATATTGCAATAATATCAAAATGAATTATCTTGTAAAAAATAATATATCCCGATATGTAACCGCATCGATGTATTCCCCCATCACTACAACACAGTAAGGCTGCGTTTATATGGGCAGACCAATTGTGATCTTTTTTTCCACTAATTGGTCTTTTGAGCAATCGGATCAGCTCTGAAAAAGATCTAACGTGATTGGTCAAAAAAGCAATTCATGAGGGGACTCCCGAGTGGCGCAGCGGTCTAAGGCACTGCAGTGCTTGAGGCGTCGCTACAAATCCAGGTTCAATCCCAGGATGTGTCACAGCCGGCCATGACCGGGAGACCCATGAGGTAGCGCACAATTGGCTCAGAGACCCATGAGGTGGCGTACAGGTTAGGCCAGCTGGAATGTCCTTGTCCCATCGCGCTTTAACGACTCCTGTGGCGGGCCGGGTGCATGCACGCTGACACGGTCACCAGTTGTACGGTGTTTCCTCCGACACATTGGTGAACGTGGTTAAGCGACCAGTGGCAGAGTTGTGTTTCGGAGACACATGGCTCTCGACCTTTGCCTCTCCCGAGTCCGTACGGGAGTTGCAGCAATGGGACAAGACTGTAACTACCAATTGGATATCACAAAATTGTGGGAAAAAAGTATTATTAATGGAAAAAATATCCAAATTGGGCTGCCTAATGCAGCCTAAGAGTTGTTTTTCACTCCCTAAGTTGCTTTCAGTCAAGTATTGTAGCAAAAGCAGGAGGCTAGTGTGGAGCAACAAACTCCCATATATTTAGCCCAGGCTATCATTATCATGTTCTAGGAATAAATCCTCAAACCTCAAAATGGCTGAATGCCAACTTCCAATTCACACAATTCAAATATTTGCAAAACATCTTCCACTAAAATCAATGCATGGTTTATGCAAAGGTTCAACTTCTGTGTGCATTAAGTTTGGAAAAGCAAGGCCTTATCTTTCGTTGGAAATCAGGACAAACTGGGTTACATTTAGTAATTGTAACCCCTTGAGAATAGCCCTACAGTAAGGTCAAAATATTGATTCAAATGTTATGGTCATAGAATTTGATGCAACATGATACTTTTTTTCACTCTCTGTGGGCCTGTGTATGATTCTGGCTGGAGTGACGCCCCCAAGTTAAGACCGAGGCTAGGGGGAGAGATCTCGTGTCAAATGTCATGATGACATTTATTCAAGTTCATCAGACTGCAATCGTGGTACACATTCATTTTTGAAGACATGAGCAAGACTGGATTGACTAATAAACCTAAATGAATGTCATTAACCAAATGAAACACACTAATGGAAAGTATTACTGTGTTATTCACAACTGACCTATTATGCCGAGCAGAAATATAATACAATTATATCTAAACACGAAGTAAAGTTTTTCAAAGAAAACAAAATAGAGCCCATGCTATATGTCAACATTCAGACAATACAGCTGGTCAAGCCAAAGGGACAAGGACACACAGGAAGAGGTTTTGCGGAGGTCACATGGGGTCAACTGGGGTACGGACGTAACAACCAAAGTACCTTTGGCACCGATTACAGCTGTGAGTCTTTCTGGGTAAGTCTCTAAGAGCTTTCCACACCTGGATTGTGCAACATTTGCCCATTATTATTTTTGAAATTCTTCAAGCTTTGTCAAATTGGTTGTTGATCATTGCTTGACAACCATTTTCAGGTCTTGCCATAGAATTTCAAGTAGATTTAAGTCAAAACTGTAACCCGGGCCACTCAGGAACATTCACTGTCTTCTTGGTAAGCAGCTTCAGTGTAGCCTTGTGTTTTAAGTTATTGTCTTGCTGAAAGGTGAATCCATCTCCTAGTGTCTGGTGGAAAGCAGACTAAACCAGATTTTCGTCTCGGATTTTGCCTGTGCTAAGCTCCATTACGTAATTTTTTTTAATCCTCAAAAACTCCCCAGTCCTTAACAATTACAAGCGTACCCATAAAATGGAGCCCCCACTATGCTTGAAAATATGGAGATTGGTACTCAGTAATTTGTTGTATTGGATTTGCCCTAAACATAACACTTTGTATTCGGGAGAAAAAGTTAATTGCTTTGCCAAATTCTTTGCAGTTTTACTTTCGTGCCTTGTCGCAAACAGGACACATGTTTTGGAATATTTTCATTCTGTTCAGTCTTCCTTCTTTTCCCTTGTCAATTAGGTTAGTATGGTGTAATAACTACAATGTTGTTGATCCATCCTTGTTTTATCCTATCACAACCATTAAAATCTGTTTTAAAGTCACCATTTCACCATAGTGAAATCCCTGAGAGGTTTCCTTCCTCTCCGGCAACTGAGTTAGGAAGGACGCCTGTATCTATGACATTAATTTTATATTCATCACAAAATCTGGACGGGAGCCATATAATCCAACAACAAAAAGTTCAACTATGTGTGTTGTTATTGCTTGAATTTGGGCCAAGTTGAACTGGTTCCAATGGAGTCAGGGAGTGTATTAGAGGTATAGGGAGTAGGGTCATGGGGTAGGGCTGAAGAGCAGTCAGGGAGTATATTTGAGGTATAGGGAGTAGGGTCATGGGGTAGGGTTGAAGAGCAGTCAGGGAGTATATTAGAGGTATGGGGAGTAGGGTCATGGGGTAGGGTTGAAGAGAACAGTCAGGGAGTATATTAGAGGTATAGGGAGTAGGGTCATGGGGTAGGGTTGAAGAGCAGTCAGGGAGTATATTAGAGGTATAGGGAGTAGGGTCATGGGGTAGGGTTGAAGAGCAGTCAGGGAGTATATTAGAGGTATGGGGAGTAGGGTCATGGGGTAGGGTTGAAGAGCAGTCAGGGAGTATATTAGAGGTATAGGGAGTAGGGTCATGGGGTAGGGCTGAAAAGCAGTCAGGGAGTATATGAGAGGTATAGGGAGTAGGGTCATGGGGTAGGGTTGAAGAGAACAGTCAGGGAGTATATTAGAGGTATGGGGAGTAGGGTCATGGGGTAGGGCTGAAAAGCAGTTAGGGAGTATATGAGAGGTATGGGGAGTAGGGTCATGGGGTAGGGTTGAAGAGAACAGTCAGGGAGTATATTAGAGGTATGGGGAGTAGGGTCATGGGAGTTGCACGGGAGTTGCAGCAATGGGACAAGACTGTAACTACCAATTGGATATCACAAAATTGTGGGAAAAAAGTATTATTAATGGAAAAAATATCCAAATCGGGCTGCCTAATGCAGCCTAAGAGTTGTTTTTCACTCCCTAAGTTGCTTTCAGTCAAGTATTGTAGCAAAAGCAGGAGGCTAGTGTGGAGCAACAAACTCCCATATATTTAGCCCAGGCTATCATTATCATGTTCTAGGAATAAATCCTCAAACCTCAAAATGGCTGAATGCCAACTTCCAATTCACACAATTCAAATATTTGCAAAACATCTTCCACTAAAATCAATGCATGGTTTATACAAAGGTTCAACTTCTGTGTGCATTAAGTTTGGAAAAGCAAGGCCTTATCTTTCGTTGGAAATCAGGACAAACTGGGTTACATTTAGTAATTGTAACCCCTTGAGAATAGCCCTACAGTAAGGTCAAAATATTGATTCAAATGTTATGGTCATAGAATTTGATGCAACATGACACTTTTTTTCACTCTCTGTGGGCCTGTGTATGATTCTGGCTGGAGTGACGCCCCCAAGTTAAGACCGAGGCTAGGGGGAGAGATCTCGTGTCAAATGTCATGATGACATTTATTCAAGTTCATCAGACTTCAATCGTGGTACACATTCATTTTTGAAGACATGAGCAAGACTGGGTTGACTAATAAACCTAAATGAATGTCATTAACCAAATGAAACACACTAATGGAAAGTATTACTGTGTTATTCACAACTGACCTATTATGCCGAGCAGAAATATAATACAATTATATCTAAACACGAAGTAAAGTTTTTCAAAGAAAACAAAATAGAGCCCATGCTATATGTCAACATTCAGACAATACAGCTGGTCAAGCCAAAGGGACAAGGACACACAGGAAGAGGTTTTGCGGAGGTCACATGGGGTCAACTGGGGTACGGACGTAACAACCAAAGTACCTTTGGCACCGATTACAGCTGTGAGTCTTTCTGGGTAAGTCTCTAAGAGCTTTCCACACCTGGATTGTGCAACATTTGCCCACTATGAGCCCCCACTATGCTTGAAAATATGGAGATTGGTACTCAGTAATTTGTTGTATTGGATTTGCCCTAAACATAACACTTTGTATTCGGGAGAAAAAGTTAATTGCTTTGCCAAATTCTTTGCAGTTTTACTTTCGTGCCTTGTCGCAAACAGGACACATGTTTTGGAATATTTTCATTCTGTTCAGTCTTCCTTCTTTTCCCTTGTCAATTAGGTTAGTATGGTGTAATAACTACAATGTTGTTGATCCATCCTTGTTTTATCCTATCACAACCATTAAAATCTGTTTTAAAGTCACCATTTCACCATAGTGAAATCCCTGAGAGGTTTCCTTCCTCTCCGGCAACTGAGTTAGGAAGGACGCCTGTATCTATGACATGAATTTTATATCCATCACAAAATCTGGACGGGAGCCATATAATCCAACAACAAAAAGTTCAACTATGTGTGTTGTTATTGCTTGAATTTGGGCCAAGTTGAACTGGTTCCAATGGAGTCAGGGAGTAGTCAGGGAGTATATTAGAGGTATAGGGAGTAGGGTCATGGGGTAGGGCTGAAGAGCAGTCAGGGAGTATATTAGAGGTATGGGGAGTAGGGTCATGGGGTAGGGTTGAAGAGCACAGTCAGGGAGTATATTAGAGGTATAGGGAGTAGGGTCATGGGGTAGGGTTGAAGAGCAGTCAGGGAGTATATTAGAGGTATAGGGAGTAGGGTCATGGGGTAGGGTTGAAGAGCAGTCAGGGAGTATATTAGAGGTATAGGGAGTAGGGTCATGGGGTAGGGTTGAAGAGCAGTCAGGGAGTATATGAGAGGTATAGGGAGTAGGGTCATGGGGTAGGGTTGAAGAGAACAGTCAGGGAGTATATTAGAGGTATGGGGAGTAGGGTCATGGGGTAGGGCTGAAAAGCAGTTAGGGAGTATATGAGAGGTATAGGGAGTAGGGTCATGGGGTAGGGTTGAAGAGCAGTCAGGGAGTAAATTAGTCAGGGCTTCCCTCAACCCCCCCCCCCCCCCCTCTTCCCTTGTCAAAGAGGCATGTAATACCTACTCACAGACACACACGCTTTAGCCCTGGCATAGTAGCACTGTCTCCAACCAACAGGCCTGGTAGTAACCTAGTGTTGTGACTGCAGACTGCAGTGACAGTTTGTGAAGGGATGACTGCTGTATGACTAGGACACCTCAGTACATGATGAACCACTCTCTGGGTGGTGGAAGGTCAATATGCACTTACTGAGTACATACATGCCTTATGCTAGCATCAAATAGGCTTCCCAAAAATAACATAGTCGCTGTCGTATAACGTTTCTTTTGATTGCAGACTTTCTGCATTTATCCCATCAAGTAGCCTGATTTCAGATGTGTCAATGTAAACAGCGCTTCTTGCAAAGCATGTTGACGTTTTAAATCAAACTATTGGGGCTATATTAATCCAACTATCCACAATAATCATACACCGAGTATACCAAACATTAGGAACACCTTCCTAATATTGAGTTGCACCCCCCCCAACTTGCCCTTACAACAGCCTAAATTTGTCAGGGCATAGACTCTACAGGGTGTCGAAAACGTTCCACAGGGAATCTCGCCCATGTTGACTTCAATGCTTCCCACAGTTATGTCAAGTTAGCTGGATGTCCTTTGGGTGGTTCCTGATACACACATGAAACAGTTGAGTGTGAAAAACCCAGAAGCATTGCAATTCTTGACAAAAACCATACCCTGTTCAAAGGCACTTAAATATTTGTCTTGCCCGTTCACCCTCTGAATGGCTCACATACACAATCTATGTATCAATTGTTTCGATGCTTAACAATCCTTCTTTAACCGGTCTCCTCCCCTTCATCTACACTGATTGAAGTAGATTTAACAAGTGAAATCAATAAGGGACCTTAGCTTTTACCTGGTCAGTCTATTTCATGGAAAGAGCAGGTGTTCTTAATGTTTTGTATACTCAGTGTATTATTGTGTGCATGTATCCGTACTCACTGTTTGCTTCCTGTACATTTAGAACGGGTTAAGAAGGAGCAATGGGACTGAGTGTAGACTACTGCAGAATACTGTATATTATTCAAGCTCCACCCAGGCCTCATACAGGTTTCCTATTCAAGATTTGACACAAAAGTAGATACTAGCTATAATAGGACACTAAATATACCTCAAGCACATGGAGAAGTGCCAAGAGAAAAATCACCTCACTGTATTTAGCTGCAATTGGTAAGCAGTAAATGGTATACTCAAGATGCTTCTCGCTGCAAGGGTTTGTGTGTGTGTGTTTACGTGCTAGAGAGCAAGCGGGACAAGTGCAGGCCTGTATTGAAAGACAGCCAGCTCAAATGCAACATGTAATTCATTTGATAACAGTGAATGAACACTGCCTAAATCATGAATGATAAAAAAATGGCATTGTGACAAGAACTGAATGATCAAGGAGTGGCTCAAGCTCAAATTGTAACACAAGTAAGGCTGTGACGATTATGGAATTTTGGATAAAGATTATAGCTATTATCTAATTGTCATGCAAATCGCCACGGTTATTTTCACAATTGTCATTTTTGTTGAAAAAAGTTTTGAGCTTGTAATGCTCAAAAATGTCCTACAAAATACAGAATAAATACAACACAGCTTTGAAGACACTTGTCTCAAAAACTAATAGTTTTGACTGTTGGCAACTTTAGGAAATTATGCTTCTCTTCCCAACCCTGCCGTTCTGCTAGAATAATGATTGCCACAAACTTTACTCACTATGTAAAAATAAGAAAAACTGCTAATCCGATAAACTAGATCTACTTGAAAATAAAGTACAATCCCCCCTAAAATAACTAAGGTTATTGCCCATAATTGTTGGTTACATGATTATGTGATAATTGTGCCAGCCCTAACAATTGGCTACATTTCATTGACGCTTTCTCCATCAACTTTCAATTCCAGTCAAAATATCCAGTTTCAATGTTCTCTATATCTTTCCCATTGCATCATATATCTCAAACATGAACAATATTTTAGAAAATATAAATTGATATTCAATTCACTAGGTTTATATCCATACCTTTCATTGACTGTCAAATCATTTTCATATATTCGATGCCAACAAAGCATTCCATGGCAGTACCTGCCAGTATAGTACAGTATCAACAGCATTCCATGGCAGCACCTGCCTGTATAGTACAGTATTAACAGCATTCCAATGTAGCACCTGCCAGTATAGTATAGTATCAACAGCATTCCATGGCAGAACCTGCCAGTATAGTACAGTACCAACAGCATTCCATGGCAGCACCTGCCAGTATAGTACAGTATCAACAACATTCCATGGCAGCACCTGCCAGTATAGTACAGTATCAACAGCATTCCACAGTAGCACCTGCCAGTATAGTACAGTATCAACAGCATTCCATGGCAGCACCTGCCAGTATAGTACAGTATCAACAACATTCCATGGCAGCACCTGCCAATATAGTACAGTATCAACAGCATTCCATGGCAGCACCTGCCGGTATAGTACAGTATTAACAGCATTCCAACGTAGCACCTGCCAGTATAGTACAGTATCAACAGCATTCCATGGCAGAACCTGCTAGTATAGTACAGTACCAAAAGCATCCAATGGCAGCAGCTGCCAGTATAGTACAGTATCAACAGCATTCCATGGCAGAACCTGCCAGATTAGTACAGTATCAACAGCATTCCATGGCCTAACCTGCCAGTATAGTACAGTATCAACAACATTCCATGGCAGCACCTGCCAGTATAGTACAGTATCAACAGCATTCCACAGTAGCACCTGCCAGTATAGTACAGTACCAACAGCATTCCATGGCAGCACTTGCCAGTATAGTACAGTACCAACAGTATTCCATGGCAGCACCTGCCAATATAGTACAGTATCAACAGCATTCCACAGTAGCACCTGCCAGTATAGTACAGTATCAACAGCATTCCATGGCAGCACCTGCCAGTATAGTACAGTATCAACAACATTCCATGGCAGCACCTGCCAATATAGTACAGTATCAACAGCATTCCATGGCAGCACCTGCCGGTATAGTACAGTATTAACAGCATTCCAACGTAGCACCTGCCAGTATAGTACAGTATCAACAGCATTCCATGGTAGAACCTGCTAGTATAGTACAGTATCAACAACATTCCATGGCAGCACCTGCCAATATAGTACAGTATCAACAGCATTCCATGGCAGCACCTGCCAGTATAGTACAGTATCAACAACATTCCATGGCAACACCTAGTATTAACAGCATTCCAACGTGACTCAGCTGGATTCCTGGATACCTACACAATGCCAAAACCAACACCACACTTCCCACATTACAGGCTGTTACTAGCGGGTGATTTATTTCATTTAACTAGGTAAGTCAGTTAAGACCAAATTACAAATTACAATTACGGCCTGGGTTAACTGCCTTGTTCGGGGCGCAGAAAGACAGATTTTCACCATGTCAGCTCCGGGATTCGATCTAGCAACCTTTCGGTTACTGGCCTAACGCTCTAACCACTAGGCTACCTGCCGCCCCAAATATTTGATATTTGACTGGCAGGTACTGCCAGGGAATACTGTTGATACTGTACTATACTGGCAGGTGCTGCCATGGAATGCTGTTGGTACTGTACTAAACTGGCAGGTGCTGCCACGGAATGCTGTTGATACTGTACTATACTGGCAGGTGCTGCCATGGAATGTTGCTGGTACTGTACTATACTGGCAGGTGCTGCCATGGAATACTGTTGATACTGTACTATACTGGCAGGTGCTGCCACGGAATGCTGTTGGTACTGTACTATACTGGCAGGTGCTGCCACGGAATGCTGTTGATACTGTACTATACTGGCAGGTGCTGCCATGGAATGTTGCTGGTACTGTACTATACTGGCAGGTGCTGCCATGGAATACTGTTGATAGTGTACTATACTGGCAGGTGCTGCCACAGAATGATGTTGATACTGTACTATACTGGCAGGTGCTGCCAAGGAATACTGTTGATACTGTACTATACTGGCAGGTGCTGCCATGGAATGTTGCTGGTACTGTACTATACTGGCAGGTGCTGCCATGGAATACTGTTGATAGTGTACTATACTGGCAGGTGCTGCCACAGAATGCTGTTGATACTGTACTATACTGGCAGGTGCTGCCAAGGAATACTGTTGATACTGTACTATACTGGCAGGCGCTGCCACAGAATGCTGTTGATACTGTACTATACTGGCAGGTGCTGCCAAGGAATACTGTTGGTACTGTACTATACTGGCAGGTGCTGCCATGGAATGCTGTTGATACTGTACTATACTGGCAGGTGATATTTGTCTCTGAGATACAGAATCCGTCTTGTTCTCCAGGTGGGATATATGTAGGGTGTGTGAAGAAGGCAGTGTTTCCACTAGGAATTTTTCCAGCAGTGGTGGCAAGGGTAGAGGAGGAGGGGAGCTGCACATTGCTGCTAGTGTTAGCTAGCTGTTCCCATAGACGTCCAGTCATTGAGCCAAAATGAATATAGAAGAAACACTGGCAGGGATATGAGGGATAATATAAAGGGATATGAGGAATAATATACAGGGATATGAGGGATAATTTACAGGGATATGAGGGATAATATACAGGGATATTAGGGATTATATACAGGGATATGAGGGATAATATAGCCTAGTCTTGCCTAGAGCAGTATTTTCTTAAATCATTTTGTAATGTCAAAAGTCATGGTGTTGTCCATGAACTAAATATCCTATGCTGAACATTTGGAGGGCATCATCTTCATCGGGTGGTATAAACCAACTAGAGGTCGACCGATTAATCGGAATGGCCGATTAATTAGGGCCGATTTCAAGTTTTCATAACAATTGGAAATCGGTATTTTTGGGCACCGATTCTTCTTTACACCTTTATTTAACTAGGCAAGTTAGTTAAGAGCACATTCTTACTTTCAATGACGGCCTAGGAACGGTAGGTTAACTGCCTTGTTCAGGGGCAGAACGGCAGATTTTTATCTTGTCAGCTTGGGGATTCAATCTTGCAACCTTACGGTTAACTAGTACAGCGCTCTAACCACCTGATTACATTGCACTCCACGAGGAGCCTGCCTGTTCCGCGAATGCAGTAACAAGCCAAGGTAAGTTGCTAGCTATCATTAAACTTATCTTATAAAAAAACAATCAATCAATCATAATCACTAGTTAACTACACATGGTTGATGATATTACTAGTTTATCTAGCGTGTCCTGCGTTGCATATAATCGATGTGGTGCGTATTCGCGAAAAAGGACTGTCGTTGCTCCAATGTGTACCTAACCATAAACATCAATGCCTTTCTTAAAATCAATACACAAGTATATATTTTTAAACCTGCATATTTAGCTAAAAGAAATCCAGGTTAGCAGGCAATATTATCCAGGTGAAATTGTGTCACTTCTCTTGCGTTCATTGCACGCAGAGTCAAGGTATATGCAACAGTTTGGGCCGCCTGGCTCGTTGCGAACTAATTTGCCAGAATTTTACGCAATTATGACATAACATTGAAGGTTGTGCAATGTAACAGGAATATTTAGACTTATGGATGCCACCCGTTAGATAAAATACGGAATGGTTCCGTATTTCACTGGAAGAATAAACGTTTTATTTTCAAAATGATAGTTTCCGGATTTGACCATATTAATGACCTACGGCTTGTATTTCTGTGTGTTATTATGTTATAATTAAGTCTATGATTTGATAGAGTAGTCTGACTGAGCGATGGCAGGCACCAGCATTCATTCAAACAGCACTTTCGTGCGTTTGCCAGCAGCTCTTCGCAATGCCTCAAGCATTGCGCTGTTTATGACTTCAAGCCTATCAACTCCCAAGATTAGGCTAGTATAACCGATGTGAAATGGCTAGCTAGTTAAGAGTATGGAATTCACAACTAAATGTTTGCCGGCTAGATATCTTATAACTTAAGTGAATTTTCTAAAATGTGCTAAATTCTCTGCAGTTGTGCATTTGGTTTGCTAACTTAGTAGCCTTGCCATCTAATATTCGTTTTGTCTGTGCCGCAAACAGTGAGTAGCATTTTGAGTTCCTTGAATAACTTTATGAGCTGGAATGTCTGTCCTGCAAATAGTTTATATCAGAGACTGTATGAAATGTTTGCACGCATTCGTTAGCATTTAGCTAGAATTCGCTATGGGATTTTACATGTACCTGTTATTATTGCTAACATTTGGAGTGAAAATAGCACCCCTTGGGTTCAGTGCTGGTATTAACGAATATCCAGGGATGGCACAAGGTCAGAATGAAGGTATGACAATCTGGATACTGCCCAAGCCTAGTGCTGAAGCACAATTTTACTATGGTGTAGGTTATATGAAAGCAATTGGGAGCAGCATATGCAGTGCTTATTCAGCAACATTTTTGAGTAACAAAGTAATGAAGCGTATGAATGGCTACAGTCAGCTAATAATTGAAGCAGCCTGAAATGGCTGTGTTGTGTGGATAGTTCTTATGGAAGAAACTTGGCATGACTCATCTGCTGCTCATGCTGTAGCCACTGATTATGCATTTGTTAGAACTATTATGAAGCCGACTAACTTGAGACTTGATAGCTAAACAATTGCTGAACTAATATTCTGCAGCATCACACCAATTCAGAAGAGACCCAAATACATGTTAAATAAATTAACTGACATGTAAGGTTCTTCTCTCAATGCTGTATTCCAATAAAATTATCTTGCTTATCTTTCAGCCTGAGTAGACTGTTTCAAGTTCTTCAAAACTGCTAAGACTAAACAAACTGACCAAGACTCCCAAGCAAAGAGGCCTCCGCCTACTCTGATCATTGTTGCTGTACTACAATCATTTTGTAGACTACATGTTTCAAGGGTTCAGAGATATTTAGGTCACCTTTGACCCACATTACTCTCAATACTGGCTAATATAACTTCAGCTGTCGGATATTGGCTTACTAAGTATAGGCTCTGACAGTAGCTCATAAATTGAATCTAGCGTACATCAAAACAAGATGTTATATCTGCATCTGAGGCATCAAATATCCTGCCCAAACATATTGTGTGACTGAACATACAACTAACTACAACTTCCATTCAATGCGCCAGGCTTTGGGAATAATAGAGAAATTCCCTTGTGTAAGTGTTTACAATGCCAACATTTATCCATATCTACAGCTGGATGTTTACTGAGGAAGTTGAGCCTTGTGTCAAGGCAGAGCAGCAGTGTGCAAGAGTAGAGCAGTAGAATGCACATCCACAGGAATTTGAAGTGAAAGGCACAGACATTCAGAGTACGTTATTTGTAGGTGCATTGTAGATTTGCAAAAAAACTCCCGCGCACTGCTCTTGCAAAGTATAACTTATGATACTTTGGTTTCGGCCTTTCGACAGTCTTTCGACAGGAGGTAAGAGCTATATGACGACAGGCTCATTGTAATGGCTGGAAGGGAATAATTAAAACAGAGCAAAACGTGGTTTCCATATGTTTGATATACCATTCCAGCCATTACAATGAGCACATCCTTTTATAGCTGCTCCCACCAGCCTCCTCTGGTTGAAAGGCTGAAATGTCTGCACAATGCTAGCAAAAAGGTATCCTTTGTTAGTGCAGTGTGCAGGAATTAGGGCTGTGAATTGCCAGGGACCTCATAATACTATATTAAAATGATACGACTGTGGCAATACAATAAGTATTGTGATTCTCACAATTCTATATGTATTGCGATTCGATACTGGGGTTTTATGGCGATTCAACGTTCCAAACATATTGCTCACTATATGTAAGCTGTCCCATGCAACAACAAAAATAATAGCTGAAACAAAAACGCTGAAAACAAATTGGCTCCCTATTTAAAAAGAAGATGACAACAAGCTAGGAAGGAAAAATACAGGAGTTTTGGTGCAGGTACAGCCAACTAGCGCAATTTTTTTATTGCAATATTGTCACAACGATAAGATACATAATCAAAAAGAATATTCCAATATGTAACTAGGGCTGGCACAATTTCCGTTTTGACTGACAATTATGGATGAAGATTTTATTTTTGCGAACAGCTGACTGAAGACTGGATGGATGGTTGAGTTGAAACTAGCAAACGAGTCTTCGATGCACTAACATTTATTGCATAAACACATTAATTTTCCATTCTAAACTCAAATCTGCTGCCTCTCTGAACTGGATCTGTCTGAGCAAACTGTGTGTCTGTGTAAATTATGAATATGTCTATGGTGTATGCAGGCACCTGAACTGAGCAATAAGGGAAACTGGGCATCTATAACCCCATTATCAGTAAGGGGGTGGCAATGTTTGCCCCATCACTAGAAGGAATCTCCTGACAACAGACTACTTTTTAGTGGTTAGAGCTTTAGGCCAGAAACCAAAAGGTTGCTCAATCGAATCCCCGAGATGACAAGGTAAAAATGTGTCATTCTGCCCCTGAGCAAGGCAGTTAACCCACTGTTCCCCGGGCGCTGAAGACGTGAATGTCGATTATCGCAGCCCCCCGCACCTCTGTGATTCAGAGGGGTTGGGTTAAATGTGGAAGACACGTTTCAGTTGAATGCATTCAGTTGTACAACTGACTAGGTGTCCCCCTTTCCCTTTTCTTGAACACCAGTGGTGTAGTGACATTCTTCTTTTTAGGTACGGGATCTCCTCAAAAAAATATATAATTTCTTAAAGTTTATACCGACAGTCTGTTGAATATAATTATATATATTATATATAACATGCATTAAATTCATCCTCCAATTGCAATGTCTGCCTATGGCAATACATATTCTCTCAAGAAAATGTACTTTTCTATACCCTCAAACATCAAGTTAGGCATACATTATTTCAAAATAGGCCATTATCACTGTCAATCAAAAATGACAATTTACAATCATTTGATCTCAGGGGGTTTCATGGGAACATTTAGATGTTCTTGAATTACTGCTTCGTGAGCAATTACAGCCGATGGTGTTTGTTTTAATCAAAGCATATATCCTGCCCAGTGGCGGGCTCTGCTGAGTTTTGGCCGAATGAGAAAAGAAATGCGACTACTCAGCTTCAGCTCCTAAAATCTCACTAGAAATTAACGTTAGGCCTACTATGCTATTCGGTTCTGTTATGTAAAATACTCAAATTCATCATCATGTGATCTTGAGGGACATTGATTCAGCTTCTGAAATAATTTTTCTGAAATATTTTACCAGCTTGGTGTATTCTCAATTTGAAAAAAGTGCGGGAAAGCCGCTCCCTCGCACTTCGGCAGCACTACATCCCCAATGAACATCAAGCCATGCCAGCCTGACTATTTCAAAACTACAAACAACATAGTGTATTCAAAAAAGTATTCAGACCCCTTGAGTTTTTCCACATTTTGTTACGTTACAGCCTTATTTAAAAATGGCCGTTTCCACTTATCAATCTACACACAATTCCCAGGGATGCTGGCCTTATGGCTTTTTCTTTGCAACTGCCTAGAAGGCCAGCATCCCGGAGTCGCTTCTTCACTGTTGACGTTGAGACTGGTGTTTTGCGGGTACTTTTTAATGACGCTGCCAGTTGAGGACTTGAGGCATCTGTTTCTCAAACTAGACACTCTAATGTACTTGTCCTCTTGCTCAGTTGTGCACCGGGGCCTCCCACTCCCCTTTCTATTCTGGTTAGAGCCAATTTGCGCTGTTCTGTGAATGGAGTGGTACACAGCGTTGTACGAGATCTTCAGTTTCTTGGAAATTTCTCGCATGGAATAGCCTTCATTTCTCAGAACAAGAATAGACTGACAAGTTTCAGAAGCTCTTTGTTTCTGGCCATTTTAAGCCTGTAATCGAACCCACAAATGCTGATGCTCCAGATACTCAACTAGTCTAAAGAAGGCCAGTTGTATTGCTTCTTTAACAAAGAACAACAGTTTTCAGCTGTGCTAACATAATTGCAAAAGAGTTCTAATGATAAATTAGCCTTTTAAAATGATAAACTTGGATTAGCTAACACAACGTGCCATTGGAACACAGGAGTGATGGTTGCTGATAATGGGCCTCTGTACGCCTATGTAGATATTCCATTTTAAAACATCTGCCGTTTCCAGCTACAATAGTCCTTTACAACATTAACAATGTCTACACTATATTTCTGATCAATTTGATGTTATTTTAATGGACAAAAAAATGCCTTTCTTTCAAAAACAAGGACATTTCTAAGTGACCCCAAACTTTTGAACGGTAGTGTACGTATTCAGACTCTTTAATCAGTACTTTGTTGAAGCACCTTTGGAAACGATTACAGCCTCAAGTATTCTAGGGTATGTCACTACAAGCTTGGCACACCTGTATTTGGGGAGTTTCTCCCATTCTTCTCTGCAGATCCTCTCAAGCTTTGTCAGGTTGGATGGGGAGCGTCGACGCAGCTATTATCAGGTCTCTACAGAGATGTTCAATTGGGTTTAAGTCCGGGCTCTGACTGGGCCTCAAGGACATTCAGAGATTTGTCCCAAAGCCACTCCTCCTCTTGGCTGTGTCTTGTTGGAAGGCAAACCTTCACCCCAGTCTGAGGTCCTGGGCGCTCTAGAGCAGGTTTTCATCAATAATCTAGACCAGAGAATCTTGTTTCTCATGGTCTGAGAGTCTTTAGGTGCCTTTTAGTAAACAAGTGGGCTGTCATGTGCCTTTAACTGAGGAGTGGCTTCCGCCTGGCCACTCTTCCATAAAGAACTGATTGGCAGAGTGCTGCAGAGATGGTTGTCCTTCTGGAAGATTCTCCCATCGCCACTGAGGAACTCTGGAGCTCTGTCAGAGTGACCATCGGGTTCTTGGTCACCTCCCTTCTACCCCCGATTTCTCAGTTTGGCCGGGCGGCCAGCTCTAGGAAGAGTCTTGGTGGTTCCAAACTCCTTCCATTTAAGAATTACGGAGACCACTATGTTCTTGGGGACCTTCAATGCTGCAGACATTTTTTGGAACCCTTCCCCAGATCTGTGCCTCGACACAATCGTGTCTCTGAGCTCTATATACAATTCCTTCGACCTGATGGCTTGGTTTTTGCTCTGACATGCACTGTCAACTGTGGGACCTTATATGGACAGGTGTGTGCCTTTCCAAATAATCTCCAATCAATTGAATTTACAACAGATGTTTCTACAACTTGATTTGAGTCCATCTCAAGGAAGATCAATGGAAACAGGATGCACCTGAGCTCAATTTCGAGTCTAATAGCAAAGGTTCTGAATACCTAGGTAAATAATGTATTAGAAAAATATATATATTATACATTTACAAACATTTCTAAAAAACTGTTTTCGCTTTGCCATTACAGGGTATTGTGTGTAGATTGATGAGGAATCCATTTCAGAATAAGGTTGTAACGTAGCAAAATGTGGAAAAGTCATGTGGTCTGAATACTTTCCGAAGGCACTGTACCATTACTCAAGAGAACTAACAACATGTTTCATCTGTCAGTGATAAAACATCCCCTTCATCTGCAGTATTGTTCTGATGCCAACGGTGACCACCACCACTGTGCAATGCATGGCTTCAAACAGCTACTTTGCATTAGTAACAGGATTTTAAATAAGATACCATTCTTTGTCCACCTTGGTCTAACAGACTCTAAAGAAGGGGGGAAACAGTAGCTGGGCAGTTTAACTCAGACACCCGCATAACATTATTTAGCCTACACTACGGACAGAACACTGATGGACAACTTTTCAAGTTCAAACAACTTAAAAAGAGCCCGAAACAGCTCGGTCTATTCAACTCTGTTCTACCTCAGTCAGAACTGAACCACGTATGAAAGCCAGAGAAAAGAGAAAGTGTTGCTGGGGTAGAGAGCAGGGACTCGAGGAGCCAAGAGCGCCCCAGCCATCCCAAGCTCTCTCTATATGAGGGAGACATTTGTGTCTCCTTGGTTTGGCTTCTTCCATGTTCCTTGTTTGAAACAGCCCATCTCCTACCTAAGCTGGTTAGGGGTTCCCTTATCTCTGTTACTCTCTCCACCCCATCCTCCTGCTTCACTTTCAGTGCTTTGGGGGAGCTGCGAGAGCTGCTGAGGGAAGGGGAAACAGGAGTTATTCACAGGCAACACAGGCACAGCAACACCAAGATCACACTAATTCGTACAGATTCAAAAAACAAAACAAAAATAAACATTGATTGACCATCCCCAAAAGTGGTTAGCAATGCACTTCATCGTGGTACAGCTTATTTTGTTATCCGCTGTTAAAAGGTAAAGGAGCTGTTCATAGAGACTGAGAGAAATCTGCGAGAGGTATAGCAAAAGTCATTGGAAAGATGGAGAAGGCAACGAGTGATACGATTATTTTAGCGATAAGATGTCTTTGTAAGATTGGTCTATGACTTGAAAGTCAAGGATTCTTTCTGTTTAAGTGTAACTACCCAGGAAATGATTGATTAGGATGCATACAGATGACTACTATGAAAGAGTTTGGTTCAAGGTTTCAGCCAGCAGTGAATTACCAGCACTGTGAAAGTATGGGAGCTCTTAGGAAGAGGACATCCTTCTTAGATTGTAGCCAATACAAAAAAGAAAGCATATTTTGTGTTGGGACTACATTTCCAAAGTTGATGCTATGTTCATCTCCCTTTTCTCCTCTGTCTCCTGAATGTTCATTGCCTGTGTTTGTTTTTGGTAGAAGTTTGAGTACTGCTCTGCAATAGATGATGCTCCCCAGAGTGAAAAGCTACTCCTACTGTCTAACATGCCATGCAAAACCCAGGAGAGCCCGTCAACTGGTTGTCTCTCTATTCAGAGAGCAACACACATCCTGTGGTGTCTGAGCTCACATCACAGACACTAACTAACTTCACAGATGAGTTATCAAAGTATGGCTGGGCAGGAGCTGGCAACACAATCTACCATCAAAGGTTATGAGGGTATATGAAATGTCCAATCAAAGAGAAGCAGCTTATCAGCATCAATCTGCATGTCAAGCTAAAATCTGCTTACACCAGTGTTTCCACCCATTTCTAGTAATCAGCATTAGGCACCGTCTGTCATACCAGTATGGAAAGAAAACAAGAGGACTTGAACAGATACCATAAAAGGTGAGATCTCATGGGAAATAAGGTTGTGATTTAGGCCTATTGAAGCACTCATCAGTTCACCCGTCCTGGTGTTTTATTCATGCTCTTGCTAACTCAGACAGCAGAAGTAAATTACTATCTAGCGTAAGAAAATACAATCGCTTCTATTTGAGAACAATGTTTGCGCCGTGGCGAACACGAGTTGGAGTTTAAGTACTGCCAACAACACCTGACAGTAGCACACTATTATAATTAGGTTTACAGATAGTGCTCTCAGTTGGAGAAAAATTCATGGATTCACAGGAAAAGTGTAACAACCTCTCCATTACCAACCAAACATTTAGCTTATCTACGTAGCTACTGGTAAGTGGCTACCACCTCAAACGGAATTATCAACATTGTGGCACATTCTTCAGTGGCACCTTCAACTGTATTTCATCAGGCCTAATTATAAGCATGTTATACCAGCGTTAGTGACAGCACAGTTTATGACGCATTTTGAAATTAGTGTTATCAAATACAAATGACACAGAATTGGCCAGTCTGACAAAAAGGCACTACATTTATTTTTTTAAATGAATGGCTAAAAGTGTTATATACATATATTTTGGTTAGAGTGAATAGGACGACTGGTAAACTCCCAAACACACCGGCTGACATTTATATTACTTCCAAAGATTGGGTTTTATCAGTTTATGCAAATTAACCAAAGAGTGCATTGCATGAACATGTCAGAATGACTAGGAGCTTAGTTAGTTCGGGTAAGACAAGGATTGATTGAAACCCAATCATTGTATGGCTGGGAAAGAGGCTCGCTGTCTGCGATCACCCCAACTCTGTCTCTTTTCATTCATTTCTACATACTTACTTTTATAGCTTTTATTGCAGACTTGGTAATATTGGTCATCTTGGCCTTGGAGATCGGAGGCTTGTACTCATTCAGAGAGTAGAGCTGAAACACAAAAAGCGATGGAAACAAACCCTTTAAACATCTAATATAATATACAGTCATTAAATCAGACAAGAAACAATTATCAGGGCTAAGGCTTCAGAGAAATGGCAAATATTTAACTTGAAATGCATTTGAAGAGTTTGTACAGTAGGCTACATAGGCCAGGGAAGGAGTGTAGTCAAGTGTTTTAAGACACTTGGGGCTTCCTTTATTATGAACACAAAGATCAATCAAGAAATAGCCTCCAGTCTACTATTTACTTGTTTTTTTCAGTAGCTGAAAAAGTAGTTTGTGTGTTGATACTATTGTGGATGATGCTGATCTTTTAATTTTCTGTATGTTGTCGATGGTATCTGATTTAATGGTTCATGTTATGTAATTCTACACAGGCACACCATGTCATGTGGCCACATCCCCAGTTGTAAGGCTTGTTGCAACATCAGTCCTAATTTTGCATGTCCGTTATCCAGATCATGAGTATCTAGCTATTGAGTGCTAGCTTACTAGCAAGCTAGTAAGCTACACCACAATTCAACACCAGTTGAATTGTGCACTGTCGGACTAGTTTAGACATGCATTATTGCTATAGAGTTCTCAACCAGATAGCTGTGTGTGAACTAGATGGTAATTGTACATGAAGTACAATTAGTGGGACTTCCTTTACCATTTAAAAATTATTTTTGTGGTAGAATTTTTTTTTTTTTAAATGTACTATTTAAAGCAAAGCCGCATTAAAGTATTTATGGTTTTGAAAAATGTCATAGTAGTGGTAGTGTTGGTGACTGGGTATATTTGAAAAAGTAGGTGGATGAAAAGTTAGGATAGCCTGAACATATTAAAGTTGGTTTGCTGTACCAAGCTTGAACGGTTCGAGGTTACTGTTGGTGGATTATGTTATGCTAATTTATGCACATTTATATAGGATAGTCTGGAAAACATGTTTAGTTGGGATAGTCTGAACATGTGAAAGTTGGTTTGGTGTCCCTAGCTTGAACAGTTCAAGATTGACTGTTGGTGAGTTATTTTATAAATTGCTACCTCTGTATTCCTGTGGTTCTCATTCAAACTCATGTTAATTTATGCACACTTTAAGCTTAAAGTTAAATTATATACAGCATCAAAAATATTTTGACAAGCAATCTGAGTAGAGAGCGTTAGTCTGGAGTTAATAGCTTAAGCACTGAAACAGGAGATCTATGATTTTAGATTAGTTTACAATTCTAGTCTATGGCCCTCTTTTTGCCATAGCAAGGGCTGCTTAATGACGCAATATGAGAGAGGTGTTAGTTGTTGTTAGCTATGTGCTTTTCGTCACTCTAAACTCTGACAAACAGTTGTAACCCTCTACCCTAAGTTTGTGAGAGTATCCTTTGCAACAGCTCCGCCTGAGTTGCTCAATGATGAGACATAAGAAAGCGTATTTTTTCGGCACTCTAAACTCCTACAAACACCTGGAACTTTTTATTGGTAGAATATATTTTTGTTCAAAAGCCAGATTTGAATAGCAGTGAAGTAGAGGAGTTTGTCTGACTTGTTAGAGTGGTCAAAACAGCAGTGTTCAAAAATACAGTCAGAAAGAATTCAGACCCCTTGAATTTTTCCACATTTTGTTACGTTACAGCCTTAATATAAAATTTATTAAATTATTTGTTTCCCCTCAATCTACACTGTCTATAATGACAAAGCAAAACATTTTTTTTTTTTAAATTGTAGCAATTTTTTATATTTTTATACATTGGGCTCCCGAGTGGCGCAGCGGTCTAGGGCACTGCATCTTAGTGCAAAAGGCTTCCACTGCAGTCCCTAGTTCGAATTCAGGCTGCATCAGATCTGGCCGTGATTGGGAGTCCCATAGGGCGCCGCACAATTGGCCCAGCATCATCCGGGTTTAGCCATCATTGTAAATAAGGATTGGTTCCTAACTGACTTGCCTATTTAAATAAAGGTTACCGTAAATAAAAATAAATGTAAACATAATTATTCAGACCCTTAGCTATGCCACTTGAAATTGAGCCCAGGTGCATCCTGTTTCCATTGATCATCCTTGAGGTGTTTCTACAACTTGATTGGAGTCCACCTGTGGTAATTTCAATTGATTGGACATGATTTGGAAAGGAGTTCACCAAAAGACCTAAAAGACTCTGACCATGAGAAACAAGATTCTCTAGTCTGATGATTCAACTCTTTGGCCTGAATGCCAAGCGTCACATCTGGAGGAAACCTGGCACCATCCGTACAGTGAAGCATGGTGGTGGCAGCATCATGCTGTGGGTTGGTTTTTCAGCGACTGGGAGACTAGTCAGGATCGAGGAGAAGATGAATGAAGCAAAGTACAGAGGTCCTCGATGAAAATCTGCTCCGCAGCGCTCAGGACCTCAGACTGGGGCGAATATTCACCTTCCAACAAGACAACGACCCTAAGCACACAGCCAAGACAAAGCACGAATGGCTTCAGGACAAGTCTCTGAATGTCCTTGACTGGCCCAGCCATAGCCCGGAACCCGATCATACATCTCTGGGGAGACCTGAAAATAGCTGTGCAGCGACGCTCCCCCATCCAACCTTGAGAGGATATTTGATTTTTTATTGTATTTAACCTTTAACTAGGCAAGTCAGTTAAGAACAAATTCTTATTTACAATGATGGCCTACCAAAAGGCAAAAGACCTCCTGCGGGGACAAATACCAAGCATGTAGCGTCATACACGAGAAGACTCAAGGACTTAATCACTGCCAAAGGTGCTTCAACAAAGTACTGATGAAAGGGTCTGAATACTTATGTAAATGTATTTTTTAAATACATTTGTAAAAATGTATAAAAACCTGTTTTTGTTCTGTCCTTGTGGGGTATTGTGTGTAGATGAATGAGGGGGAAACTATTTAATCCATTTTAGAGTACGGCTGTAACACAACAAAATGTGGAAAAGGTCTGAATACTTTCAGAATGCACCCGGTTTAGTCCGGTCAGTGTTTTGCTTGGCACTTGGGCCTAACAAATCCTACCACTTAGGCATACAAGCATAGTTTTGTGATATTTTATTCAGTTCCAACCATGGCCGTTATTGGTCCAACTGGGATTCTTGGGAGGTCCATACCCTATTGGATATGACATTTAAAATGGTTAGGGTTACGGTGGAGGTTAGGGATGTCCCATGGATCCCGGAAGGCACTAACTACACGTGTTTGCTTTGTCATCATGGAGCATTGTGTGTAGATTGATAAATAAAAACATTTCAGAATAAGGCTGTTAAGTAACAATGTAGAAAAGGGTCTGAATACTTTCCTAATGCACTGTAGTTAGAGAAAATGTTGATGCTTTTTTTTGTCTAAATCGTTTGCGAAGTGATCAAAGCTGAGGAGTCAAAAGTTGCATTGTTTACAGTGAGTGGTGGAAGTGATTATGTAACAATGGGGAGCTTTAACATGTTGAAAAAAGTCCTATTAAAGTTAATATGGACAAAGACAAAGTGTTTAAAATGTATAAATATCAAAAATAGCATACTATTCCAGACCAGTCTTCACATTTTAAAGTTTGATTTTTTCCAGTTTAAATGGTGTAAAACGTGTCGCGTGCAGAAGAATAAGAATGAGGAAAATGTAAAGTTGGGACTTGAGAAACCAAAAGTCCCATCTAATTACTGCATTCCAGTCAGACGAATTGTGACTCGACCACTTGGCTGCACGAATTGTGTGCGCAAACTGGCAAGGCGCTAGCGCACGCGCGATGTCCAGGGAAAATACGTTTGGATTAAAAATATATTTGCTAACTTTCTACATAGTGTAGGTACAGTCAATTATTGGTTTGCTGCATAATTTACTAGCTAACTGCACACGGCCACCACGCTAAAACATAACATTAGCTACATGGCTAACGTTAGCCATTTTACCCGGCCTTGCTAGGCACAGCTTGGCTAACATTGTTAGTTAGCTCGCCAGCAAACCTTCACAGTTGAATGTGACAGCAAAGAAATGAACTAGTTAACTAAATAAGATTGGGCGGTGTACACGGGTTGTAGCTAGTTATTTTTACGCTTTTTGAGTTAGCTTCGCTGAGTGAGTTTAGCTATTACGTCAGCTAACATTAGCTAAACATTCTTAGCGCACTCTGCCAGATTACAATGTGGCTAACAGTACAGTAGTTGGTACAGTACCTAGCTACAGTTAGCATAATTTAGCATAGTTATTTCTGACCAAATGACGAGATAGCTTCGCTTACACGTACAAATACTAAATGGGTGGTAAATATTCATAGGCGAAGCAAACCGTGTCTACTGAAAGGATGAGGCCTTGTATCTAGTTGCCCTTCTCCCCATTTTCTACTTGACGCCAATCATACAATTCGCTAACAGTCACTTCCATTGAAATGGGGGAGAAATCATACAAACCTCGTCGTTGAATGCTTTGACTGCCTCCATGTTGTTGTATTTTGGGTTCGCTGTAAAATGTTTATATTGTTCTCAACAACCGGCTTGATGCATACATGCTCTGGCTTGGTGAGATGGAGGAAATTGCCAATATGGCGCACAACCACAACGAAATCCAATACGAGCAGTACACAGAAACCAGCGAACCCTAGTGTCACACATTGGCATTGCAGGTCCAGTAGACATATGAAAGTAATTGGCGACGACTCGTGGCCAAAAAATACTATAACACCTCGATAGTTTATTCAAAAAAGCATACGCTGTCAGAAGAATAAAATACAAAGACAAATATATTTATAACGCAGAGCATTTAAACGCTTTAATACTCTTACAGGCAATTAATGACAATTTACCAATTCAAATATAGAATTTTACACACCTTACACTTATGTACAATTATTTTATTTAAAATATTTACCACAGCTAAATCATCTCAATTACAATTCGTGATGAATTGTTGCTGGCACAAAATGTTATGATTGCATAACAACATCTCCATGGATCTGAATGTAACATCTATCACATACAGCAATGTTGAATGAAAATGTATCTAAGCAAACCCACAAAAGTATCATGATCCTAATGTAAACAAGATAAGTCTAAGTCACAGTACTAGTCAAGGCAGTACTAGTGCATGTCTGTGGCACTGTTAGAAAATAAAACCTTGTCCTATGGGCTACTGACCATGTTGCAAAATAAACACTTGGAAATACATTTTCTGAGAGATGGTTCACATGTACCCAATGTTCCATCACTCACTACTTAAAATATCACAAAAACAAGCAAACACAAATACTGTACACATTAAAACAGAATTGAAAAAAAAAAACGGAAAATTGTTAGATCTCTAAACATAAAAACATAAATTACAACATTAACAATATAAAACCATATAATTTAATCCAATCAACCAAATGTTTGCATCAACTCCATTTAAGAACTTTTAAAAAATATATACATTATTCTTATCATGAGTCCACTTAGTGGCAAGACAACATGAGCTGCTTCCTATTGTATATAGTTTGATAAAAACGCAGCCTAAGTACAACTATTAGTGCTACTGGGTTATGGGTAGACAATGGCAGTGAGTCTTATAAAACGCTCTGAGTAAAAGTTGCCCTTAGGCACAGGACCACAATCAGCTCATCCATCCCAAATCCTATTCATAAGCATTAGTGGGAGAAACTCAAAACTGACATTAGATCAGTGTTTAGGGGCAACTTCATCCTACTCCCTTATAAACTGGTCTCCACAAAGGAGACAGCGATGGCATTGGCTGCTGCTGCGGAGGGCTCTACCTGTGCTGCCACCTGGTGTACATGCTTGAGACAGATCTCCTGGAGCAAAGGTGTGTTGGCGTCTTTCCATTCCCTGAATCTGGGCGAGGTGAGGTCAGGGTCTGACAGCACCTGCTCGATGGTCAACAGGTCTGCCTCCTTGGCCTGAGTCAAAGGGGAAGAGAGAAAGAGAGAGAGAATGAGTGTGAGTGAGTGAGTGAGTGAGTGAGAGTAACTATGCTCAAGAGTCTCAATACTTGCAATACTATTCAAAATGATGCATAAATAGCACATACAATTTCTGCAGAAAACAAGGACAACAATTTGATACTGCCACCTATGTGGTGATAAACTGATAAAAACAAAAGCATACAATAATTCTAGTCAAGTTGGCAGATATACCTTTAGCGTGCTGTTGAGGGTCCTGATGAGGTGCAGTTTCTCGTTAACGTCCTGGTTTTTGCATCGCTTTATAAAGGAGGCTCTGAAGTCCCTCTTGGTGGATGGTTTGCGGTCTCCTATGGGAGAGAGGCTGGCCTGCTTGAGGTGGATGTACAATCTCTCCATTTCATCAGACGAGGCTTCGTGGTTCACTGCAAGAATAAAATGGACCTTAACAACTTTACATTTTAGCAGAAAAATATTGGTATTTTACTATTTTTCAAAAATCCCTAAAGATAAAGTAGGATGAGGTTTGGGGTCAATTTCCTTACTCAAAAATGGTTAAACAGAATATTAAGTGATTTAAAGCTCATTGACAGTATTTACATAGTTTTGACTATAACTGCTTCGGTTAATCTTTTTTTCCAACTGGTTAATTAGAAAATGCACTGTATTCTTAGTGCAGGAGGCTGCTGAGTGGAGAACAGCTCATAATAATGGCCGGAACAGAGCAAATGGAATGGCATCAAACACCACAAAACCATGTGTTAGATACCATTCCACTTATTCCGCTCCAGTTATGACTACGAGCCCATTCTCCCCAATTAAGGTGCCACCAACCTTCTGTGATTATCCAAAACTGTGAAAACAGGACAATAAACAGCAACTTTTCATGGCTGTTTATTTACCACCACAGACAAATGCTGGCACTAAGACCGCACTCAGTCAGCTGTATAAGGAAATAAGAAAACCACTCACCCAGAGGCGGCGCTCCTAGTGGCCGGGGACTTTAATGCAGGGAAACTTAAGTTAAATAAATTTCTATCAACATGTTATATGTGCAACCAGAGGGAAAAATAATTCTAGATCACCTGTAATCCACACACAGAGTCGCGTACAAAGCTCTCTCTCGCTCTTCATTTGGTAAATCAGACCACAACTCTATCCTCCTGATTCCTGCTTACAAGCTAAAATTAAAGCAGGATGCATCAGTGACTCAGTCTATAAAAAAATGGTCAGATGAAGCAGATGCTAAACTACAGGACTGTTTTGCTAGCACAGACTGGAACATGTTCCGGGTTTCTTCCGATGGCATTGAGTACACCACATCAGTCACTGGCTTTATCAATAAGTGCATCGAGGACGTCGTCCCCACATTGACTGTATGTACATACCCCATCCAGAAGCCATGGATTACAGACAACATTCGGACTGAGCTAAAGGGTAGAGCTGCCGCTTTCAAGGTGCGGGACTCTAACCCGGAAGTTTACAAGAAATCCTGCTATGCTCTGCGACGAACCATCACAGGCAAAGCGTCAATACAGAACTAAGATTGAATCATACTACAACGGCTCATGTGGCAGGGCTTGCAAACTATTACAGACTACAAAGGGAAGCATAGTGACACGAGCTATATCACTTCTATGCTCGCTTCGAGGCAAGCAACACTGACGCATGAATGAGAGCATCAGCTGTTCCGGACGACTGTGTGATCATGCTCTCCGTAGCCGACGTGAGTAAGACCTTTAAAACAGGTCAACGTACACAAGGCTGTGGGGCCAGACGGATCATCAGGACGTGTGCTGACCAACTTGCAGGTGTCTCCACTGACATTTTCAACATGTCCCTGATTGAGTCTGTAATACCAACATGTTTCAAGCAGACGACCATAGTCCCTGTGCCCAAGAACACAAAGGCAACCTGCCTAAATGACTACAGACCCAGATGATGCAATCTCTATTGCACTCCACACTGCCCTTTCCAACCTGGACAAAAGGAACACTTATTTGAGAATGCTATTCATTGACTACAGCTCAGCGTTCAACACCATAGTACCCTCAAAGCTCATCACTAAGCTAAGGATCCTGGGACTAAACACCTCCCTCTGCCACTGGATCCTGGACTTCCTGACGGGCCGCCCCCAGGTGGTGAGGGTAGTTAGCAACACATCTGAAACGCTGACCCGCAACACTGGAGCTCCACAGGGGTGCGTGTTCAGTCCCCTCCTGTACTCCCTGTTCACCCACTGCTGCATGGCCCGGCACGACTCCAACACCATCATTAAGTTTGCAGACAACACAACAGTGGTAGGCCTGATCACAGACAACGACGAGACAGCCTATAGGGAGGAGGTCAGAGACCTGGCCGTGTGGTGCCAGAATAACAACCTATCCCTCAACGTAACCAAGACTAAGGAGATGATTGTGGACTACAGGAAAAGGAGGACCGAGCACGCCCCCATTCTCATCGACAGGCCTGTAGTGGAGCAGGTTGAGAGCTTCAAGTTCCTCGGTGTCCACATCAACAACAAACTAGAATGGTCCAAACACACCAAGACAGTCATGAAGAGGGCACAACAAAGCCTATTCCCCCCCAGGAAACTAAAAAGATTTGGCATGGGTCCTGAGATCCTCAAAAAGTTCTACAGCTGCAACATCTGCCTGGTACGGCAATTTCTCGGCCTCTGACCGCAAGGCACTACAGAGGGTAGTGCGTACGGCCCAGTACATCACTGGGGCTAAGCTGCCTGCCATCCAGGACCTCTACACCAGGCGGTGTCAGAGGAAGGCCCTAAAAATTGTCAGACCCCAGCTACCGCATGGCAAGCTGTACCGGAGTGCCAAGTCTTGGACATAAAGGCTTCTCAACAGTTTAACCAAAAACCATAAGACTCCTGAATAGGTAATCAAATGGCTACCCGGACTATTTGCATTGTGTGCCTCCTCCCCCCAAACCTTCTTTTTACACTGCTGCTACTCTCTGTTTATCATATATGCATAGTCACTTTAACTATACATTCATGTGCATACTACCTCAATTGGGCCGACCAACCAGTGCTCCCGCACATTGGCTAACCAGGCTATCTGTATTGTGTCCCGCCACCCACCACCCAGCAACCCCTCTTTTACACTACTGCTACTCTCTGTTCATCATATATGCAGTCACTTTACCCATATCTACATGTACCCACTACCTCAATCAGCCTGACTAATTGGAGTCTGTATGTAGCCTCGCTACTGTATATAGCCTGTCTTTTTACTGTTGTTTTATTTCTTTACTTACCTATTGTTCACCTAACACCTTTTTTGCACTATTGGTTAGAGCCTGTAAGTAAGCGTTACACTGTAAGATCTGTTGTATTCGGAGCACGTGACAAATAAACTTTGATTTGATTTTGATTGGAAGACTTGGATGTTTTGGTATTCAAATCTATTAAAGAAAAACTCCAAGGGGGCAGGATGTGCAGGCAGACATGCAGACTAACTCACATCTTCAGATATACACTGCTCAAAAAAATAAAGGGAACACTTAAACAACACAATGTAACTCCAAGTCAATCACACTTCTGTGAAATCAAACTGTCCACTTAGGAAGCAACACTGATTGACAATAAATGCATGAGACGGAGTCTACAACCCACACAAGTGGCTCAGGTAGTGCAGCTCATCCAGGATGGCACATCAATGCGAGCTGTGGCAAGAAGGTTTGCTGTGTCTGTCAGCGTAGTGTCCAGAGCATGGAGGCGCTACCAGGAGACAGGCCAGTACATCAGGAGACGTTGAGGAGGCCGTAGGAGGGCAACAACCCAGCAGGAGGAGCACTGCCAGAGCCCTGCAAAATGACCTCCAGCAGGCCACAAATGTGCATGTGTCTGCTCAAACGGTCAGAAACAGACTCCATGAGGGTGGTATGAGGGCCCAACGTCCACAGGTGGGGGTTGTGCTTACAGCCCAACACCGTGCAGGACGTGTGGCATTTGCCAGAGAACACCAAGATTGGCAAATTCGACCACGGGCGCCCTGTGCTCTTCACAGATGAAAGCAGGTTCACACTGAGCACATGTGACAGAGTCTGGAGACGCCGTGGAGAAGGTTCTGCTGCCTGCAACATCCTCCAGCACGACCGGTTTCAAATCAAATCAAATCAAATTGGCGGTGGGTCAGTCATGGTGTGGGGTGGCATTTCTTTGGGGGCCCGCACAGCCCTCCATGTGCTCGCCAGAGGTAGCCTGACTGCCATTAGGTACCGAGATGAGATCCTCAGACCCCTTGTGAGACCATATGCTGGTGCGGTTGGCCCTGGGTTCCTCCTAATGCAAGACAATGCTAGACCTCATGTGGCTGGAGTGTGTCAGCAGTTCCTGCAAGAGGAAGGCATTGATGCTATGGACTGGCCCGCCCGTTCCCCAGACCTGAATCCAATTGAGCACATCTGGGACATCATGTCTCGCTCCATCCACCAACGCCACGTTGCACCACAGACTGTCCAGGAGTTGGCAGATGCTTTAGTCCAGGTCTGGGAGGAGATCCCTCAGGAGACCATCCGCCACCTCATCAGGAGCATGCCCAAGCGTTATAGGGAGGTCATACAGGCACGTGGAGGCCACACACACTACTGAGCCTCATTTTGACTTGTTTTAAGGACATTACATCAAAGTTGGATCAGCCTGTAGTGTGGTTTTCCACTTTAATTTTGAGTGTGACTCCAAATCCAGGCCTCCATGGGTTGATGCATTTGATTTCCATTGATAATTTTTGTGTGATTTTGTTGTCAGCACATTCAACTATGTAAAGAAAAAAGTATTTAATAAGAATATTTCATTCATTCAGTTCTAGGATGTGTTATTTTAGTGTTCCCTTTATTTTTTTGAGCAGTGTATATACAAAAGGTATGTGGACACCCCTTCAAATTAGTGGATTTGGCTATTTCAGCCACACCTGTTGCTGACAGATGTATAGAATCGAGCGCACAGCCATGCAATCTCCATAGACAAACATTGGTAGTAGAATGGCCTTACTGAAGAGCTCAGTGACTTTCAACGTGGCACCGTCATAGGATGCCACCTTTCCAACAAGTCAGTTTGTAAAATGCCTGACCTGCTAGAGCTGCCTCGGTCCACTGTAAGAGCTAATATTGTAAAGTGAAAATGTCTTGGAGCAACAACCTATTCAGCCGCAAAGTGGTAGGCCACACAAGCTCACAGAGCGGGACCGCCGAGTACTGAAGCGCGTAAAAATCATCTGTCCTCGGTTGCAACACTTACTACCAAGTTCCAAACTGCCTCTGGAAGCAATGTCAGCAGAACAACTGTTTGTTGGGAGCTTCATGAAATGGATTTCCATGGCCCAGCAGCCGCACACAAACCTCAGATCACCATGGGCAATGCAAAGCGTCGGCGGGAATGGTGTAAAGCTCGCCGCCATTGGACTCTGGAGAAGTGAAAACGCGTTCTCTGGAGTGATATATCACATTTCACCAGATGGAAGTCTGATGGACGAATCTGTTTGGCGGGTGCCAGGAGAACGCTACCTGCCCGAATGCATAGTGCCAACTGTAAAGTTTGGTGGAGGAATAATGGACTGGGGTTGGTTTTCATGGTTCGGGCTAAGCCCCTTATTTCCAGTCAAGGGAAATCTTAATCCTACAGCATACAATTACATTCTAGACAATTCTGTGCTTCCAATTTTGTGGAAACAGTTTGGGGAAGGCCCTTTCCTGTTTCAGCATGACAATGTCCCCGTGCACAAAATGAGGTCCATACAAAAATGTTTTGTCGAGATCTATGTGGAAACACTTGACTGGTCTGCACAGAGCCCTGACCTCAACTCCATCGAACACCTTTGGGATGAATTGGACTGCCGACTGCGAGCCAGGCCTAATTACCCAACATCAGTGCCAGACCTCACTAATGCTCTTGAGGCTGAATGGAAGCAAGTCCCCGCAGCAATGTTCCAACATCTAGTGGAAATCCTTCCCAGAAGAGTGGAGGCTGTTTTGGCAGCAAAGAGGGGACCCACTCCATATTAATGCCCTTGGTTTTGGAATGAAATGTTCGACATGTAGGTGTCCACATACTTTTGGTCACGTAGTGTATTTTTACTGTCAGCTCTATTGTGCTCCCAAAGACCAAAGCTGTAACATTATACAACCAGAGGCAGTGTGTGGTCAGAAGTGTGGTCTACTTGCACTTCTCTTATCCACAGGTCTGATAACATAAGAACAAAAGGCATCCAAAGGCCACAACTACTGCTCTCACTTTTCCTTAATATCATATAAATTGTGAGATGGGTGGATTTTCCATTTTCTTCTCAATTAATTAACTAATATGCTCCTCTTATTTAAGTCAAAAAAACAGCTAAAGAAGCCTCCTCACCATCTTCTGTCCTTATTTCTAGCACAGCCAAGTCCTCTGTCTGCTCCCTGGAGTTAAAGTCTTCCCTGGCTGTGCTCCCTGGGGGGTCCTGGAAGGACGAAGCCTCCTGGTGGTGCTGTAGGGGCCCCTCGTTCCTCTGATGCTGTGGGGGCTGATTTGTGTGGACCTGCACAGAGCACACCACCGTTTCCCCGGCAACAGGAGAGGCCTGCGAGACCAGGTCCAGCCAGGACTGACGATGCTTGGCCAGAGAGGACACGGAACTCTGTGATGTTATCGTGCTGACAGGTGAGGAGAAGGATCCATTGGTCTCGCTGGGAGGGGAGAAGGAGTATGGGGGAAGGAGGCTACCCTGGGAGACATGAACATTAAGGGTGTTTCAGCAGGGTTAATAGATGTCCTCTAGTGATTATTTTTTACTTTTACTGTTGAAAAGCGATAACCCAAGTATAAATACAGTAAAGTACACCCACTAAAAGGGTAAAAAAAAATGTTAAGGAAAATAATGTTTTAAGACAACTGCAAACTTTGAGTAGGGCATTCAAGGAGTTGGTCTGATGGGAACCTGTGATGTCATTGGCCTCCCCCCTTGTTTGCGGCGTAATAGACAACAAAAGAAAAGCCCAACTTGTGATGTCATGACATATCTGGACCACCTATTGAGATGTGCCTTTTGTTAAGTAAATCAGGTGTTAAATGAGGTGAAACGACTGGAGTGCCACTTTAATGCTCAACACTTTGCAGAAAAAATGCAACACGGTGTAACTAGGGCCCAAAGTTTTTCTTGGTCAGGTCACACGATTAGGAAAAACTCCTAGCCCTAATTACCAGGGCTTCCTCAACAACCCAGTGCCTACTGACCTGATGTCCACTGCCATGTGGACCACCCACATCCGCAGAGTCCTGGCTCATCTGCTCTGAGTATGGGGGAGGGGGAGCCTCTATTGTCTCAGCCTCCTCGTGATCACTCGCCTCGCTGTAGCACTCTGAACAGAGTCAAAATGCCATTAGGCTACACACTCCCCAGTCTTCGCTTGACAAACAATAATCAGCAGTGATACTGAGGCAATAGTAGTAAAGAACAGAGTGAGTCAGTTGGTGGAATTGACTGATAAATGATAAACCATTCTGACTGATCAACATGAAAACCTACCAGCAGTGTTGCCCTCTGCCAATTCATATTGGATGGAAGCGAGCCCAAGCTTATTCAACCATCTGCAAAAGACAAAGAGAAACGCTCACATTTCTCACACTGCTTCTATGATGACACTCTTAACTTGACTTACATGACTCTTCATGTGACTTACATGTTCATCTCCTCGTAGGTATCAGCTGCAAAGTAAAACATCATGACTTGTGGGTGACATGCTTTGATGGCACTGCAAGAGAGAGGTGAACATTTACTTTATCACTGTGTTCAATCACTCACACTCTGCTCAGACTGAAAAAGTGTCAGTAAATGTTCAATGATTTCTTGGAATAGACTATTTGACATTTTTACACCAACAGTAGCATGATTTTGTAAAATAAGAAAAATGTTAATTACAATTTTTTCTTGCACTCCAATGCTCTGTCGATCATGAAGTCAGTCAGGTTAATGTATCCCTCTGCTTTCTCTGCCTAAAAATAAGACCGGATTGACAGATTCTTAGCATTAAAGCAATAAAAAAATGAAACACTATTCCATGCACCATCACCTAATTCATAACACCTTAAATTCTTGATATTGATTACTGCATTGTTGGGTTTGGAGCTTGCAAGAAAGGCTTTTCACTGTACTTGTGCACGTGACATTACAACTTGAAACACCCGTCACCTTTTCTCAATTTCTAGTTCCCTCAAATTTGTTTTGACACATGGTAAACACAGGCTTTATTAATTCCTCCATCACGCCAATAAGTCATGCAGATCACGTCAGCCTCTGTAGAAGAAACTGACACACTGACATTTCCAGCTTCAGGAAACACCATGTCAAACTCCAACAGTGACGAGAGGCAGCAGGCAGCTGTGGCAATGACAGGATGACTCTGCGTAGCGGGCTAAGTGGTGAGCGTTACTCACCAGCGGATTCGTGTACCAGTACAGAGAAGTCTTCTTCAGCACAAACCAGTACTTCTTCCATTTGAAGCCCAGGAAGCCCTTTCCTTCCTTCTTCCTGTAGAGCCAGCCCTGGTGGTCAGATTCCCCCAGCTCTTTAACCGAGACCCTCCGCCTGCTCATTGCCACATTACCTGAACATAGAAACACACACAGAGGAGATAGTTCCTGAACATGCATCGTGGTTGGATGCAACAATAAACCCTCCATTTCAATGTATTGCAATGCAGGCATTTTAATACGACACTTTGATTGGTCTCATAAATTATTTTTATGTACAGCAAATTCAGAATCTCTTTTAACCACTTTCAGCCTACCTGTGTCACATGTAAGTTGTCAGACAGGAAGTAGTCAAAAAGGTCTTCCAAAGGATTATATCACACACAATGAAGCACAGACTGCTCAGCATACAGTAACTGCCCATGAACAGAAGGCTAATAATACTGGGCTCTCTTGCTGAGATTGGTCTTAAGGCATTTGCAACACAACCCTCCACACACACACTCTAATCATCCTGTCACTTCACACACGCCCACATCAAGGGGCCAAATTACAATTGAGCTGCACAAACAGCAAGCAGCAGAATCAGGCCTGGATAACAATTTACCTCCTCGAGTCTTCCTCCTGGACTTCTGTCTCAGGGAAACCTTGGAGAACAGAAGGTAGTAAGAGGTCAGATAGTCACTAGTTCAGGAAATGGGTGATTGAAGGTAGCGCTCAATCAGACAGTCCCTCACCCAACTACCTCAAATATAGTCTCTGGAACATCCTGTTTCACACCAAGTGTCACATGTCTCTCTTGCTCTCTCTCGAAAATAATTATTTGTTGACATCTTGTGCGTGCATTCTCTCTCTCAAACATTCTGTTCTGTTTCTTTCATGTTTTCATTCTCTTTCTCTCTGATATTGTAAATGTGGTATTTACAAGAAATAAAAAACGTATTTTTTATATATACTGAATAAAAATATAAACTCAACATGCAACAATTTCAAAGATTTTACTGAGTTCATAAGAGGAAATCAGTCAATTGAAATAAATTAATTAGCCCCTAATCTATGGATTTCACATGACTGGGAATAAATATATGCATCTGTTGGTCACAGATATCTTTTTTTTTTAAACTATGGGCCTCGATCTTGTCACGGTATTTCTGTGCATTCAAATTGCCATCGATAAACTGCAATTGTGTTCGTAGCCCATAGATTATGCTTGTCCACCATGGGGCACTCTGTTCACAACGTTGACATCAGCAAACCGATTACCCACATAGTGCAATACGTGGCCTGTGGTAGGGAGTCTGGTTGGACGTACTGCCGAATGCTCTAAAACCACGGAGGCAGCTTACGGTAGAGAAATAAACAGCATGCCAATTGCATGCTCCCTCAAAACTTGAGACATCTGTGGCATTGTGTTGTTTGACAAAACTGCACATGTGTAATGATCATGAGGTTTAATCAGCTTCTTGATATGCCACACCTGTCAGGTGGATGGATTATCTTGGCAAAGGAGAAATGCTCACTAACAGGGAAGTAAACAAATTTGTGCACAATGAGAGAAATAAGCTTTTTGTGTGTATGCACATTTTTTGCAATCTTTTAGTTCAGCTCTTGAAACATGGGATCAACACTTTACATGTTGCGTTGATATTTTGTTCAGTGCATAAAGTTAATTTATATATTTAATCATGACATCATATAAGAAAGGAATTATAGATCATCTCCAGTACTTACAGGGTTGTAGTCATCAGCTGCCATGGAGGGAGCCAGAGATATAGGGAAGGCAGCCTGCAGAGAGAGACCTTTTTAGTTTATTCACAGACCTTAAAATACTAATGCACCGTCGTTGGATGCAACAAGAAACAAAACATTATTTACCCTCCATTTTAAATCAATAGACTGAGTACAATACTAAAAATGTCAGAACGTCAACTTGTTCTCTCTGGATTCAGAAAAAAAGGGGGAACTGCCTCACATCATGGATGAGTAGGTAGCCATTTAAAGCATGCACACTGTAAGTTGCATTTCGCCCCCATAGGTCAATTTTCACATGATTGTGCCAGCAGGTAGCCTAGCGGTTGCTGGTTCAAATCCCTGAGCAGACTAGGTGAAAAATCTGTCAATGTGCCCTTGAGCAAGGCACTTAACCCTAATTGCTCCAGTAAGTCACTTTGGATAAAAGTGTCTGCTAACGGACAAACAAAAGTGTAGTCAGTCCTTTTCATTACAGCAAAACATCTTCAAACCAAACATGGAAACCGACATTGTCACAGGCAGAAACACAGTTCTATGCATTGACATTATTGACCAACTTCCTCATAGGATACTCCCTCAAGGGAACTGGGTTCCAAACAGAGAATAACTGAAGGTTTCGATGGTGGGACCCTAACAGACCCCATAGCCACACAAACCAAAAGGTACCTTACAGGTGATAAAAGCATGTCAACTAAGGAAACACTCATTCCAGATCCATAATAGATCCATAGTAAATACATCCAATTCAGTAAGATGTATGAATTGAAAACTATTTTTAAGTACTGGCAGCTCAAAAATCCCATTCCTATAATACCATACTACATTAATAATACAAAAAATTATATCAAGATGGTACATTGTTTATAAATCAGTACCTGCTGCTTTCAAACCAGGTTAAGAGATATACACTTCAGAGTCCTGCTTCAGTTAAACTACCTGCATCGTAAGGCTGGTCCTCACCAAATGACACATATCACAGAAAGGAAATCTACCCAGCATACACTTCTCCCTCAGTCTTGCTCAACACACTTGCATTTCAGTCAGCAACATGTTTCCGGTTCGCGGTGACCATGAGCTAAACGGAATGATACCTCACTGTTACCACAGCTGCAGCCTTATGCAAGGTCTATGAACTTCACTCTATGGATCCACTAACCACAGCTAAACAGATGAACTAACTGCGCCAGTTATCAGATTACAGAAACTATGTAACAACCAGCTCTAGAGAGCAGCATAACCACATCAGAGAGGTCAAGAGGGGCAAAATGCTTCCACACTCAATCACTGCTGGTTAGTGCTATCTGGGGGATCCATGGGACTTCCCTACCCTAAAACCTAACCTAACTAACCATCTTCAATTTCAATAGGGTAGGGACCTCCCAAGAACCCCGAATAGGACCAATAACGGCCATGGTTGGAACTGAATACAATATCACAAAACTACGGTGTAGGATTTGTTATGCCCAAGTGCCAAGCAAAACACTGACTCGACTAATCCCGGGTTCAGTGAACCTTTTTATGCCTAGCCATTTACTAAAATGTGTCTTTCTATGATGTATTGACTAGTTAAATTGTTTAACCAAACCCCGTGTTTGTGTAAAGATCATATTGGCCTATAATAATGCAGTTTTAACTAACAGGGCAACGAAAAAAAACAATTGGTGTTCAAACATTAAATTGAGTCAAGTACTCAAATATATCACCCCAAAACATACCTGCAACCTAGATTTGAAAATGCGTATTTTAACGACGATAACGTTTCTGTTGAAGGAGAGTTTGCAACGTCGAAACTCCGCTAAAACGTTGTCGAACATTAGGGTCGTTATAAAGTATCAGTGATTCAGAATTCTTACACTTGAGTTAGTGTGTGCGCCACCACCTAGTAACCACTAGATGTCCCTCTAGCCAGCGCATCAAATGTGTAAAGACCGCATACACTTGTGTATAATACGCCAAACCTGTTGATTTGACTTTCATTGAATTGTAAAACTCTTGCTGTAGCCCATATATATCCACAGTCTGTGCAAACAATTACAAGTACACTTGCCATAATCATGCGGATATTACAGTCTATCAAAGCCATCATTACTGAATGAATTTCATAAAATATACTATAACGGAGGTGCCTTAGGAAAAAATGAATACATGTGTCAGATCATCAGAAGATTGTGGGAGCTGTATTGTTAGACTTCCGTGCAGCCTTTGATATTATTGACCATAATCGGTCATTGGAAAAACGTGTGTTTTGGCTTTACATCCTCTGATATATATTGGGTTGAGAGCTATCTATCCAATAGAACACAGAGGGTATTCTTTAATGGAAGCTTCTCTAAAGTAAATCATGTAAAGTGTGGTATTCCGTAAGGCAGCTCTCTTGGCCCTCTACTGTTCTCTATTTTTTGTACTAATGATCTACCTCTAGCACTAAGCAAAGCCTGTGTCTATATATGCTGATGATTCAACATTATACACGTCAGCAACCACAGCTAGTGAAATCATTACAACCCTAAACAAAGAGTTGCAGTCAGTTTTGGAATGGGTGGTAAGTAATAAACTAGCACTGAACATTTCTAAAACTAAAAGCATTGTATTTGGTACAAATCATTCCCTAAGTTCTAGGCCTCAGCTGAATTTGGTAATGACTGATGTGGCGGTGTCATTTTTATTGAAAAAAATAATATACAAGGTTTCTAAACACTTCAACAATAATGTGGATGCCTCCGTGATTACGGATAATCATGAAGGAATCGTAGATAATGATGAGAAAGTTAGACGCAGAAATATCATACCTCCCATTATTGTAATGGTGAGAGGTTAGCATGTCTTGGGGTATGATATGTGTGTGTAACTTTCTCACTCATTATTTACGATTTATTCAGGATTATCCGTAATCATGGAGGCATCCACATTATTGTACAAGTGTTTAGAAATATTTTCTATTCTTATTTACTATAAAAGTGACCCCAAAATGCAACAATACTTTACTTACCAATCATTTCTATGGAGTACAGAGCCCCACCCCCCAACATATGGGTCACTGTCCCAATTATTTTGGAGCTCACTGTATGTATGCAATTAACTGTGCGTAGGACCTTTTTTTAGTAATATTGTTCTTATAAAAAGTGTGTAGTTCAGTCCTTGCCTATTGATATGTATTATGTCATGTTTTATGTGGACCTCAGGAAGAGTAGCCGCTGCTTCAGCAACAGATAATAAAACACTAGATCAGAGGCAGAGAGTTCCCTCTTGGTCCACTTATGGTTTTCTGGGAGGAAATATGTGGGAAAATCAAAACTCTTCTCTCCCTGTGGGGAGCACAAGCCGTAGCCATAACATTGTCTGCATGCGGGAGCAGATCTAGCGCTCTGACTGGGGCTGTAATGTTTGTGGATGGAAGCTGCTATCTGCTCCGAGGTTTGAATGTGGTGGGTTCTCCCAGTGCTGGGAGACTAGTGGCAAACCAGACATATTCCTGGAGAGGACAACTATAATATAGAGGTTACCCTCCTCCTCGTGTCCCCCCTGACCTCAACTCTCATGGGGCTCATTTCATGCCCCATTGTGCCCAAAAAGTGACAGGCATAATATAGGGACATACAGGCTACACTTGTGTATAATACGTCATCCTGTTGACTTGACATTCATTGAATTGTCACACACTTTGCTGTGGATCATATACAGTATACCCACAGTCTGCGCAAACAATTACACTTGCCATAATCATGCTGGTATTACATTCTACTAAAGCCCTCACTATTGAATCAATTTCACAAAATATACCATTATGGAGGTTCTGTCCCTCCCTCCCTCACAGTGGGGGAAATTAAGTAAGCCCTCCGCCACTCATGTCAGAGTCCAATAGCCTTCCTGGGAATGTAGATTTGTCACAGCATTGTGGGCTAAAACTCCCGTCATGTTCCATTCTGATAATTGTCACGGCACTTATCTAATATTCCCGAGCCCTGCTCCGGAGCAAGGGGCTTTCACTGGCAGACAGTGTCTCTTCTTTACCTGGGGTCTCTCATGCTGGGCTTGGGCCCCGGGCTGCAGATGGTATCAGGTTCTTTACACTGCTCAGTGTGCTGTGACTACAGGAGGTTGGCAAAGGCCCCACTGCACTGTAAGACCCTGTTATAGGTATTGCCCTGTTGCCGGGCATTGTGGCACTATTTTCACAGGGAACACAGAGTGCTGCAGTGGTCCATAATTTGATGAGCAATGATGATCCCCCCACCTACATACATGATCCCCCGCTCCTTCTGAAAATATTCAGAGGGAAGAAATGAAAATGTATGACTTACACAGCACCCCCCCCAGCCTTGACAGTTAGGTCTTCTTGTGTTAAATAAGTCATGGACAGCATGCACCTGCAGTGCACTAGTGATACGTTACCTTGTCACTAGGCCCCGTGGTCATTTATCAGACCCCACTGGATGTGTATGTCTGTTATGTGTGATTTATGGATTGATATTAACTAACTCATGGCTCTCTTGGATATGACAGGAGGGGAGGAGGCAGGAAAGTGATGGCCAGTGCCCAATATTTCAAAAGTTATCCATCTGGATTTCACCTATCAGATAGGATTAAATGCATAGAAATAGAATGACTAGAACGAGTCCCCAATCAAGTCAACGATTGGTAAATTCTATTGCTATACATTTAATCCTATCAGATAGGCAAAATCGAGATGGATAACTTTTGAAATACTGGGCCCATGCAGAGGCTTGGCCGCTGAATATTACGATACACACACACACACCATCCCCCCCCCCCCCCCCCCCCCAGCCAGGTAATCCAATACTTAGATCTGTCATAACCAATCAGTGGCAGGTCCATTTCAACAACGGTTCATTTTGAGACATAACAGTTGGTTATGTCCCGCTGCTGATAAGAGCCTCCAGAATGGCCACTTTCATGGTTAGCTATTAACTGATATTATTAAACTGGCAATGAAATGGCCACCATTATGAAGACCATGAAGGATATGGATAATGGTTTAGCGTTTGTACCAGGTCGCTTGTTAATCTGTGGTTGATTCTCTCACACTCGCTCTCACTCTTCTCCTCCAAAAACAACCCTTTAATTGATAGATTTAGAACTCTGCCATACTCTATCACTGTTCATTGAATTGTGAAATCAATGCTAAGTATGTGTGCTTCATTCATCACATGAGTACTCCAGGGCTTCTCATCACCATTAACAGGATCATGGAGGATTGGGATGTGGGGATGGAGACCAGGAGCCACTCTGAACCAGTGGGGTAGAGAGAGTTCATGGACACAAAACAGATTATTTTAAGGCTCAAGGTTCAGACATGTCCTTACCGCTTGGGAGAAGGACCAGGACCGAATATGAGGTTGGCTGTATCTGGTGAGAAGAGAGGAGGCGGCAAGATTAGAAACAAAGCATCTAGCATAGAATCTAGACTAATGACAATTAGTCAGTGGGCACATGGGTAATATTCACTTGTCCAAACCACTCATTCTACCCCCTGCATCAACCTCAACATACCACATACACTTACTATACCATTTTGGTTTTGGATGACACATACAGGAAGTTGAAAATCACCAACACATACTTAGTGCATCCTTGGCTCATACATAGGCACTTACTGTCTTTATCTAGCCTCCATTTCAGTTAACTTTCATATACAATTTGCGCTGACAAAATGGGTATTGTGGCCAGATTTTTTTCTCTGTGTCGGGAGGACACAGACAGGCAAAGAGCCACGTGTTTTTCCCTGTCTGATGATTCTTTCCCCCCAGTGTCAGTAAATTCAAAACTTGTTCGATGGTCTCAGAAGGTTGGTTTAAGATGGCTGAGACATGGTGAGATTTATGATCAGTCCTTCAGCTAATACGTCTGTGGATGTGCCCGCCTCTGATTTTTTTTAGAAAGGGCTACTGAAAATAATTAATTTGTTGTCTGTAAGTGGATTAGCTAGATACTTGAGTGTCCTAAACTTATTGAATATTCATAATCAAGTGTTTCTGCTGTTACATGCAAATAATCACTCAATTGTCTACTATATAATGTAACAGTGTGATCTGAAATATGTGCAATTAGGACAGATAAGGGTCTTAATGTGTGGGCACTCATCATGTGTGACAAACAAGCAGAGAATGAGGGGGTCTTAAAATAGCAGTTTGGGGTGTGCGAGTGTGTTGGGATTAGTCATCAATCCCAGTGTTAATGAGTGCAGTCACACCTCCTCAGGCCCAATGAGAGGCTCTACCAGACAGACAGGGTGATCCTTCCACCATCGTCAGTCAGTAGGTTGGAGCAGCTACAGTATTTATAGTTTGTTTGGAAAATCATGTTTTGTTATAACACGGTCATCATTTATGATTCCTCTTGTAGGAGGTCACCGAAGTGAGGTTAATTTCATTTCAATAAGGGGAATAAAATATGATTGGTGATGTCTTCAAAGATTAAACCCAAATCCCTAAAATAAGAACTATCCTCATTCAGAGCCCTCTATTCCCACACAGAAGGATCTGCCCTATTCCTTCTGGGTCTTAATCATTCAAAGAAAGTCATGCCTTGCGGTTGTAACACTACCTGTCTGATCTAGCATGTGGTATCCCAGTAGTCTGTTGGTCTTCTTGTCTGGTCATCTGACACCATGAGGCTGAGGTTAGTTTTTTCTACCACACTTTTTCATTTGTCGTTAAAATCCAGTTCAGAGCACCCGCCCCTGGCTTGGTTAAAAACATGCCACTACTGGGGGCTTCAGTCAGATGTCACCAAATATCAGGGGTATTTGTCCTATCTGACCTCATACTTCACATGCTTACAGTACAACACACAAGCAATTGAGAATGGGTTGTTATGAGTGTTATGATTGACGTAATGTGACCACCCACCTGTTGGGGAAGCCACTGCTGGAGCGCCTGTCAGACACCTGTGAGTGACGGACACAAAGAACGAAGTTAACTCATTCACTACCCAGACAGCACTGGTCAACAGTTACTGGCCTTCTGAGTCACTTTCTCTGCATCTTCTGTTCTTGTGGGTTAGAGACTACTCTAGTCTGTCTTGCCCATATCGTTGAAAGGCATTGGAGGCAAGACCTGCTCTACAGTCACTTAAAAATCCTTAAATGTTTTAAGAACATCTATGTGGCTAATTTAGAAGTTTTGATTTACTAATGTGTTAAGTTGGACAAATCGCTGATTCGCCTCCAAAGCTTAACATGTAAAAAAGAAAAATAGAGAGCATGTCATTCAACACACCAACATTATTTCCTTCAAAGAAAATGGTGAAAAGAAATACATACAAATCTGTCAACATGCATAACATCTTTCCCTTTTCACATGAACATAATGCATGGCCGTGGCTTTTGTTAGAAGTGAGCAAACAGTGCAGGGAGAAGCAAAGAGCAGGCTGTATTTTCCCCCACCACAAACATGCAGATTAGTTAAGGACCGCAGGTTGCCATAGCTAGGCAGGCTAGGGCAGGGCACAAAAGGTTAGAAGGAAGAGAGACTAAAACAGAGACAGGGGGCACCCAGACAACCGGTATAATCATGCAGGGAAAGGTAGAGGGGGAGAAAGTAGTGAGATTAATGTAGAAATATGACAAAGTTAATGTTGTTCTTCGTGTCTAGTATTATGATTTTCAAAAGCCAAATTGGTCTGCCAGCTTTTTTGATCAAATGTAACAAATAAAATAAAGTGAGTCCCGAGTGCAATTCAGATGTAGGTGAAAAGGCGTACAGAGGTTAAGAGTATATTTTAAGCAAGATATCTTGACAGTACAATAAGACATATGCTTCAATCTCCTTAATTAGAACGTAGGGTCCATTTAAGTTTGAAATAAGGCAGTTGCAGAAGCATGGCCAGCAGAGAGAGAGACATGGTAACTTTAGCTTGACGGTCCAGTTTCACCACATGCTTCAAAAAAACAGAAGTAGAGTTCAGTCTCAAAAGGTCAAAGCAAATTAGGCCAGATCATAACAGCTTTAAGCCCCTGAAGGTCCCCTTCCAGGGTGAATAGCCACTGAAAGTAACAATGCTAACACCTTTCATGCAAATGGTTGGTGTGGAGATTTGACAGATCACCAACCTGTTTAATCTAGTTCTTCAGTAAAAATAAATTAAATAAAGACAAAACAAATGAGAAATGGAATCAACTGGACCTTTAATAATATACTATCAAAATGTTACAAAAAAGGTACAATTGTGTTTGTTACATTTCTTGACATGTCGTGGTATTGAATAATATTGTCCGTTAAACTCTGGTGTTGTTACACTTGTTATAAGCTATCCATGTAGTCTTACTAAGCTATCTGTGCTGATTACAGAAGACTGCCTGGCCAGTGACTCCAGAGGCCTAACCTACACACCTTTGTTCCCAAGGCTGATTGTAGACAAGCAGCTGTTCGCATCCTTTGAGCAGGATGATCACAGAGCAGTGTGTCTACAGAACAAGGCAGGACATGGGACTGTACAGAGGAGTGCATAGCCTTGAACCCAGAGATAATAATTGCTGGTGATGTTGAAACAGTATTTTGTCACCCGCCATGCAGCATCAATCTGTGACAGTAGAGAGTTCCGATATGCATAGCTTTTAAAAAGGCCACCATTGGCAGTGTAGTTTAACTGAATGGTAACAAGGGCCTGACATGTAGAGACAAACAGTAGAAATACAATAGAAACCTGGAAACTCTTTTTTTCTTTGTATCTCAAATAAAAAAACACAGTTGGAATTCAAATCTAAAACTCCCTGCAAAAGTGTTTGATTGTTTCTCAAAGATACAGTGCATTCGGAAGGTATACAGACCCCTTGACAAGATTCTCTGTTCTGATGAAACCATGATTGAACTATTTTCCCTGAATGGCAAGCGTCACATCTGAAGGAATCCTGTCACCATCCCTACGGTGAAGCACGGTGGTGGCAGCATCATGCTGTGGGGATTTCTTTCAGCATCGGGGACTGGGAGACTAGTCAGGATCGAGGGAAAGCTGAACGGAGCAAAGTACAGAGAGGTCCTTAACAAAAACCTGCTCTAGAGCGCGCAGGACCTCAGACTGGGATGAAGGTTCACCTAACAGGAAAACGACCCTAAGCATACAACCAAGACAACGCAGGAGTGGCTTCGGGACAAGTCTCTGAATGTTCTTGAGTAGCCCAGCCAGAGCCCGGACTTGAACTCGATCTAACATCTCTGGAGAGACCTGAAAATAGCTGTCCAGCAACTCTCTCCAGCCAACCTGACGGAGCTTGAGAGGATCTGCAGACAAGAATGGGAGAAAATCCCCAAATACAGGTGTGCCAAGCTTGTAGCGTCATACCCAAGAAGACTCGAGGCTATAATCACTGCTAAAGGTGCTTCAACAAAGTACTGAGAAAGGGTCTGAATACGTATGTTATTTTAGTGTTGTTTTTGTTGCAACACCTTTTTCTGCTTGGTCATTACGGGGTATTATGTGTAGATTGAGGAAAAAATGAATCAATTTTAGAATAAGGTTGTAACGTAACAAAATGTGGAAAAAGGGAAGGGGTCTGAACACTTTCCGAATGCACTAAGTAAAAACAAATATATTTTAAAAAGTTCCCATGAAGATACAAGGCTGATATGTCCCAAAACATTCCTCTTGTCCATTTGTAGACAGATAGACAGACATTTCCTTTTGGTAAAACCTCTAGCTCCAAATATTATTGTTCTCATGCATGTGCTGGGTGTGGCAACCAGCGCACTAAATATTCTTATATTTATCTGATTGTGTGGCTGAGATGGGATTGGTTGGTAGTCGGTGGAGGACTGGGATTGGTTGGTAGTCGGTAGGGGACTGGGATTGGTTAGGAGATGATGTATCAGAATGCAGTGAGTTAACTACTAAAGCAGTTTGGTTGTGGAGCAGTACAGTAGCAGTACAGTAGTAGTAACACCGGGAAGGCAGGGAGAAAGTGAGAGAGAAGGAGAGCCCACTGCAAACAGTCGGAGGACAAAAAAGCACTAAGGAGGACAAAAAGAGGAACAGGAAGCCCATCAGTGAGTCAATAGCTTAAGCCGTGTGATCCAACTGACCAGAAGCGAGGGCTCTGCCGGGGGGCGTTTGGAGGCGGGGGCTATGGGTGTCTTTTTGCTGTCCAGGTCATGGTCCTGGTAGGGGATGGTGGCGCTGTGGTGGAGGTCCTGGTTGGCAAAGTAGTGGCTGCCCCGGATGTGGTCCACCCCTCGGACCAGCTGCCGTTCCCCCACTGGCCTGTAGGGCGGCGCCACTGATGTGACCTCCTCAGCGATGGTGGGGATCCGCTCATTACTCAGGTATCTGTACAGTAGATCCTCGCCTGGAGGGGAGCGTGGAGGGAAACACACATCTTTAGTACAATTGATTAGAATGTAATGTACAAACACACATTACTGAGAATAGGTTGTTGATTTTAAGGCTTATCTTCAATAGGTCTAAACTGCATTAAGAGAAGCACTATTAAATTAAATGAGTACAATTGATCTCTACAGCATGTGTGAGCCATGCAATGACAGAGCACTGCACAGGCATCTAGGCCAATTAAATCATTCTCCCTCTCCTCTACCATTGCAGTGTAATTGGGTTTCCAGCAGTGAGAGACTGTTTGATAGCTCTGTCTGCATTCACAACTGTCTGTCCTCTCCAGGGGATGAAGAACTGATCTTCTCGGTGTAAACCAGGGGTTTAAAAAAACAGAAAAGAACGAAGATCAGAAGTGGGAACAAAAGTGATCTATACTGTTGATCTATACCGGAACAGAACTGTTATTTTAAAATGGGAACTGCGTAACAATGTTATTTTACCTTCTATACCAGGATATATGGAAATAGCCACAGGATGGTTTTTCAATAACCTTCTAAACTTCTATAAATTGTCATATTTGTAGCTACTTTAAATAAATACCTGCAGTCAACTTGTGCAATTCGTCAGGAGATAGATTGCCTTCTTCATTTCACCTGTCACATTCTTATACATAATGAAGCTTACCGTAGCTCCCCAGAACACGTGTTTTTGTAAATCGCACAATGGGAGAAAGTGGGTAGCAGGTGAGTCCAGCTGTGTATTGACAGGGGTCGTGTTTTATATTGAAAGTATGTTTTTTTGCTTCAATAGACTGATCAGGGACGTGTAACTAAAGTCTTCCTTCACAGAAAATACATTAGCGCAACAGATTGGGCAGAAAATAGCTTAATTGTCATCAGATGACAACAGAAGTGCAACACTATTTGGCTAGCAGCCACACAAGTAAATGAGCTTACAACGCAAAAAAAAAAAAAAAAAAATGCATGGCCATCATATTTTGTAATGTTTATCATTGAAAGAGAGGAACCAGCTACATTTCCTAATGTTTTGCTTAAATTTAATCTTGCATTTTACAGGAGAAAAATAGGCTGGCTACACAGATAAAAGTACCAGAGAAAAGTAGCTACACAGATAAAAGTACCAGAGAAAAGTAGCTACACAGATAAAAGTACCAGAGAAAAGTAGCTACACAGATAAAAGTACCAGAGAAAAGTAGCTACACAGATAAAAGTACCAGAGAAAAGTAGCTACACAGATAAAAGTACCAGAGAAAAGTAGCTACACAGATAAAAGTACCAGAGAAAAGTAGCTACACAGATAAAAGTACCAGAGAAAAGTAGCTACACAGATAAAAGTACCAGAGAAAAGTAGGCTGGCTACACAGATAAAAGTACCAGAGAAAAGTAGGCTGGCTACACAGATAAAAGTACCAGAGAAAAGTAGGCTGGCTACACAGATAAAAGTACCAGAGAAAAGTAGGCTGGCTACACAGATAAAAGTACCAGAGAAAAGTAGGCTGGCTACACAGATAAAAGTACCAGAGAAAAGTAGGCTGGCTACACAGATAAAAGTACCAGAGAAAAGTAGGCTGGCTACACAGATAAAAGTACCAGAGAAAAGTAGGCTGGCTACACAGATAAAAGTACCAGAGAAAAGTAGGCTGGCTACACAGATAAAAGTACCAGAGAAAAGTAGGCTGGCTACACAGATAAAAGTACCAGAGAAAAGTAGGCTGGCTACACGGATAAAAGTACCAGAGAAAAGTAGGCTGGCTACACGGATAAAAGTACCAGAGAAAAGTAGCTACACAGATAAAAGTACCAGAGAAAAGTAGCTACACAGATAAAAGTACCAGAGAAAAGTAGCTACACAGATAAAAGTACCAGAGAAAAGTAGCTACACAGATAAAAGTACCAGAGAAAAGTAGCTACACAGATAAAAGTACCAGAGAAAAGTAGCTACACAGATAAAAGTACCAGAGAAAAGTAGCTACACAGATAAAAGTACCAGAGAAAAGTAGCTACACAGATAAAAGTACCAGAGAAAAGTAGCTACACAGATAAAAGTACCAGAGAAAAGTAGCTACACAGATAAAAGTACCAGAGAAAAGTAGCTACACAGATAAAAGTACCAGAGAAAAGTAGCTACACAGATAAAAGTACCAGAGAAAAGTAGCTACACAGATAAAAGTACCAGAGAAAAGTAGCTACACAGATAAAAGTACCAGAGAAAAGTAGCTACACAGATAAAAGTACCAGAGAAAAGTAGGCTGGCTACACAGATAAAAGTACCAGAGAGAAGTAGCTACACATCAGTCAGAGGGCTGTCTTTTGATACAATGCCCATTCGGGAATTATCATCCGAGTGCAGAAGTGCAACTTAAGCACAAAATGTATTTGATGCTGAGCAAAAATTACAATAACACGAATTTTAGATCTGCATATACAAAACGCAGCAAGATATTTCTTAGGCGTTTAATCTTTTTTTCCTGCGTGAAAAATAAAGTACTATGAGTTAGGGCGACCCTTAAGTTTAACCTGCTCGTTATCTATACTGAACAAAAATATAAATGCAAGATGTTAAGTGTTGGCCCCATGTTTCATGAGTTGAAATAAATGATCCCAGAAATATGCACAAAAAGCTTATTTCTCTCAAATGTTGAGCACAAATTTGTTTACATGCCTGTTAGTGAGCATTTCAAGAAGCTGATTAAAAAGCATGATCATTACACAGGTGAACCTTGTGCTGGGGACAATAAAAGGGCACTAAATCTGCAGTTGGGCCTTTCTCCCAAGTGGGTGGGACTTTGCCCACCCATGGCTGCACCCCTGCCCTGTCATATGAAATACATAGATTAGAGCCTAATTTATTTAAACTGATTTCCTATATGAACTGTAACCCAGTAAAAGTTTACATTGTTGCATTTATAGTTTTGTTCAGTATAAGTGGCTGTAAAAATGTCACGGGCAATGTTCCCTCTAAGCACGCAGCTTCTCCAGGACTGCAGCACAAAATAAAATAGAAGCAGAGAGATTGAACTTCACTCAACTTTCTAGAGTTTCTCCCTTTAGTTAAAAGGAACGGTTCACCCATTTTGAATGTTTATATTGTTTTTATGCATCTCTGAGCGATGTTCTATCGATTCCCTGGGTCAATTCATGTTTTCATGCATATCTGAGATATTGCTGTTCAAGCAGGCAGAAATCTGTCCGGTTTGACGTAGCACCGTGATAAAGTCGCTCTCACTACACTGAAGTTAATAGGAATACAACTTTTAGATTACGAAAACTTATCATACATGTCAGATTTCAACACTGGCCGGTGTCTTCTCTCGAATGAGCCATTGATCCTACTTTTGCGATATTCCTACCTCGAGAAATGTAAAACCTATACAATACTACAGATTGAAAGATAATTCTCACAATTCGGAGAAGATTTGTAATGCTGTAATTCGTGCTAATGTTGGGTTTGAGCTAGCGCACAATAGACTGAAGGTAGCAAGACCAACTTTTGCCAGGACTTTGAAGGAACACTAGGAGGAACACTCAACCACAGGAGCAAGAGCAACGGACACCCCGCCCAGACCAGCAAGACACTATTCAATTAGTCAAAACAGGAAAATGTGTCTAGAAATCAATAAAGAAATTCTCAAAAGAGAAATGTCCTCATGCGTGCTACCTATAACGCAATGGGACAAGGAAATCTCGGCTGGCAAAGCCCTCCCCCGGACAACGCTGGGCCAATTGTGCGCCTCCTCATTGGTCTCCTGGTCACGGCCGGCTGTGACACAGCCTGGGATCGAACCCGGGTCTGTAGTCACGCCTCAAGCACTGCGATGCAGCGCCTTAGACCGCTGTGCCACTGGGGAGGCCCTCAGTGGCACAAAAAACAACCAACCAAAAACAACCAACCAACAAAAATGGGTCACAACTCTTGCAGCTCTGTCGCACGCTGGGTCTGTACATAGTCAATGGTAGGCTTTAAGAAGACTCCTATGGTAGGTACACGTACAGCTCATCCCTTGGCAGTAGTACTGTAGATCACTGACCTCAACCCAGAGTCTCTGAGCTTTGTCAGCCCACTGATGCTCCTATCAGACTACAGCAAAATCACAGTCTACTTGAACAGAGCAATACTCAATAAAAGCCCAAAACTCCACAGTATTAAGAAATGCTATAGATGGAAGGAAAGTAGTGTAGAAACCTACCAAAAAACAATTAGGCAAAAACAAATTCAATCTCGTTTAGACAACTTCCTGGACAAAACATTTCACTGTCATAGAGAAGGTATAAACTTCACAGTATAAAGCCTAAACAGTATATTTGACCTTTAGCTTCCCTATCAAATCTAAAAATGTCAAGTAGACAGCCTAAGAAAAGGAAAAACAATGACAAAATGGTTTGATAAAGAAAGTAAGAAATTGAGGAAACTATCCAAACAAAAACAGAGACGAAGAAAACCTGAGTCTACACCTCCACTATGGTGAATTACTAAAACAATACAGAAATACATTATGGAAAAAGAAGTAACAGCTCAATATAATTGAAGAACCCATAGACTAACCACTTCTGAGGAAATTGGAAAACACTAAACAAACAACATGAAGAGTTAACTATCCAAAACAGAGATGTATGGGTAAACCACTTCTCCAATCTTTTTGGCCCTATAACAAAGAACAGCAAATAATATATACATGATAAATTACAAATCTTATAATCAACTATCACAGGCTACCAGAATCCACTGGATTCTCCAATTACATTTAATGAAATACAGGAGAAAATGCAAACCCTCCAACCCAAAAAGGCCTGTGGTGTTGATGGTATCCTAAAAGAAATGATAAAACAAACAGACCACAAATTCCAATTGGCTACAATTAAACTAACAACATCCTCAGCTCTGGCATTTCCCACAATATTTGGAACCATGGACGGATCACCCCAATCCACAAAAGTGGAGACAAATGTGACCGCAATAACTACCATGGGATTTGCGTCAACAGCAACCTTAATGATAATGCCAAGAATTTTCCGACCAGCAGACACGTACATTTCCTCAGTGAAAATAATGTACTGTGCAATTGTCAAATTGGCATTTTACCCAATTACTTTGACAGACCACGTATTCACTCTGCACATCCAAATTGACAAACAAACCAAAACAATAGCAAAGTCTTCTCATGCTTTATTGATTTCAAAAAAGCTTGACTAAATTGTGCATGAGGGTCTGCTACACAAATTGACAGTAAGCAGTGTTAGGGGAAAAACATTTTTTGTGCAGTTAAAATGATTGAAAAAAAAAATCCAGAGGAATGTGGGGTGAGACAGGGATGCAGCTTGACATATATAGTCGTGGCCAAAAGTTTTGAGAATGACACACATTTTCAAACTCTGCTGCCTCAGTTTGTATGATGGCAATTTGCATATACTCCAGAATGTTATGAAGAGTGATCAGATAAATTGCAATTAATTGCAAAGTCCCTCTTTGCCATGCAAATGAACTGAATCCCCAAACATTTCAACTGCATTTCAGCTCTGCCACAAAAGGGACCAGCTGACATGTCAGTGATTCTCTCAATAACACAGGTGTGAGGGTTGACGAGGACAAGCCTGGAGATCACTGTCATGCTGATTGAGTTAGAATAACAGACTGGAAGCTTCAAAAGGAGGGTGGTGCTTGGAATCATTGTTCTTCCTCTGTCAACCATGGTTACCTGCAAGGAAACACGTGCCATCACCATTGCTTTGCACAAAAAGGGATTCACAGGCAAGGATATTGCTGCCAGTAAGATTGCACCGAAATCAACCGTTTATCGGATCATGAAGAACTTCATAGAGTGGTTCAAAATATTGTGAAGGCGGCTTCAGGGCGCCCAAGAAAGTCCAGCAAGCACCAGGACCATCTCCTAAAGTTGATTCAGCTGCGGGATCAGGACACCACCAGTACAGAGCTTGCTCAGGAATGGCAGCAGGCAGGTGTGAGTGCATCTGCACGCACAGTGAGGCGAAGACTTTTGGAGGATGGCCTAGTGTCAAGAAGGGCAGCAAAGAAGCCACTTCTCTCCATGAAAAACATCAGGGACAGATGATATTCTGCAAAAGGTACAGGGATTGGACTGCTGAGGACTGGGGTGAAGTAATTGTCTCTGATGAATCCCCTTTCCGATTGTTTGGGGCATCCGGAAAAAAAGCTTGTCCGGAGAAGACAAGGTGAGCGCTACCATCAGTCCTGTGTCATACCAACAGTAAAGCATCCTGAGACCATTCATGTGTGGGGTTGCTTCTCAGCCAAGAGAGTGGGCTCACTCACAATTTTGCCTAAGAACACAGCCATGAATAAAGAATGGTACCAACACATCCTCCGAGAGCAACTTCTCCCAACCATCCAGGAACAGTTTGGTGACCCACAATGCCTTTTCCAGCATGATGGAGCACATTGCCATAAGACAAAGTGATAACTAAGTGACTCGGGGAACAATGGCCAGGAAACTCCCCAGACCTTAATCCTATTGAGAACTTGTGGTCAATCCTCAAGAGGCGGATGGACACACAAACAAAAAACAAATTCTGACAAACTCCCAAGCATTGATTATGCAAGAATGGGCTGCCATCAGTCAGGATGTGGCCCAGAAGTTAATTGACAGCATGCCAAATGTTGACTCCTTGCATCAACTTCATGTATTTGTCAATAAAAGCCTTTGACACTCATGAAATGCTTGTAATTATACTTTAGTATTCCATAGTAACATCTGACAAAAAATATCTAAAGACACTGAGGCAGCAAACTGTGTAAATTAATATTTGTCATTCTCTCAACTTTTGGCCATGACTGTACAGTGAATTTGGAAAGTACCCAGACCCCTTGACTTTCCACATTTTGTTACGTTACAGCTTTAATCTAGAATGTATTAAATTGTTTTTTCCCCCCGCTCATCTACACATAATGACAAATATATTTTTAAAAAGTAGAGTCTTCAGACCGTTTACTTAGTACTTTGTTGAAGCACCTTTGGCAGCGATTACAGCCTCAAGTCTTCTTGAGTATGACGCTACAAGCTTGGCACACCTGTATTTGGGGATTTTCTCTTTTTCTCTCTCATTTTCCTCTCAAGCTCTGTCAGGTTGGATGGGGAGTGTTGCTGCACAGCTATTTTCAGGTCTCTCCAGAGACGTTAGATCAAGTTCAAGTCTGGGCTCCTCAAGGACAATGACTTGCCCCGAAGCCACTCCTCCGTTGTCTTGGCTTAGTGCTCAGGGTCATTGTCCTGTTGAAATTTGTATTTATTTTTTAAATGTAACCTATAGTTAACTAGGCAAGTCAGAAGCACAAATTCTTATTTACAACGACGGTCTACTGGGGAACAGCCTTGTTCAGGGGCAGAATGACAGATTTCTACCTTGTCAGCTTTGGGATTCGATCCAGCAACCTTTTGGTTATTGCCCAACACTAACCACTAGGCTACTAACCTGCTAAACCGTCACTAACCTGCTGAACCTTCACCCCAGTCTGAGGTCCTGAGCGCTCTGGAGCAGGTCTTCATCCAGGATCTCTGTATTTTGCTCCCTTCATCTTTCCCTCGATCCCGACTAGTCTCCCAGTCCCTAAAATACATCCCCACAGCATGATGTTGCAAACACCATGCTTCACCGTAGGGATGGTGCCAGGTTCTCTCCAGATGTGATGCTTGGCATTCAGGCCAAAGAGTTCAATCTCGGTTTCATCCGATCAGAGAATCTTGTTTCTCATGGTCGGAGTCCTTTAGGTGCCTTTTGGCAAACTCCAAGCGGGCTGTCATGTGCCTTTTACTGAGGAGTGGCTTCCACCTGACCACCTTACCATAAAGGCCTCATTGGTGGAGGGAGTGCTGCAGAGATGGTTGTCCTTCTGGAAGGTTCTCCCATTTCCACAGAGGTACTCTGGAGCTCTGTCAAGAGTGACCATCGGCTTCTTGGTCACCTCCCTGAACAAGGCCCTTCTCCCCCGATTGTGCAATTTGGCATGGCACCCGGCCCTAGGAAGAGTCTTGGTGGTTCCAAACTTCCATTTAAGAATGGAGGCCACTGTGTTCTTGGGGACCTTCAATGTTGCAGAAATGTTCTGGTACCCTTCCCCAGATCTGTGCCTTAACACAATCCTGTCTCAGAGCTCTATGGATAATTCCTTCGACCTCACGGCTTGGTTTTTGCTCTGACATGCACTGGCAACTGTGGGACCTTATACGGACAGGTGTGTGCCTTTCCAAATCATGTCCAATCAATTGAATTTACTGCAGGTGAAATCCAATCAAGTTGTAGAAACATGAAGGATGATTGTCATGACGTTGCCCTCTGGACACAGCAAGCACCATCCCCCTACCTCTGCACCATCTCTCTCTGTCTCCTACACCCTGGCTGCTGTGGTCAGAGAGGTTGTAAATTCCTGGAAGAGACCATCTCCTCATAGCCAAAGTAGAGAGCGAGAGAGTGAGTTTTCATAGAGAGAACAAAGGAATTTCTTCCACCTTACAGAACTGGAGGTCCGAACAATATTTATGTTCTGGAGAATGTACAAAAGATCGGTGAAGAATCCAGCTACGAACTGGTCCGTTTGGTACAATTTTGTGAAACTCACGAGAGACAATACGGCCACATTACCATAACACTGTTTATACAATAGCCTCAGTTATGAGGCTTACATCTAATTGTTGTACAAAATGAATGAGTAAAGATGATACTATTTGTGAAATGACGGATGCTATGTAATGATGTTAATGTGAGAGAATTGGATTTCTGTTTAAAGTTTCACGAAGTCATTGGCACGCCCCCAGGGGCAGACAGGACCTGGCGTCATGACAGCCCTTTTCGATGTTCTGAATAAAAACCCCACTTGGGTTTTCTATCACCAGACCAGTACCTCTATCATAGAGGGAAATAAGGTTTAAATAGATTGCTTAATCTTTTAACCATCCCACGTGGTTAAACTCTTAGACTATCGATACCGACAGAATAAGAACAAGTCTGATATTATTTACTAGTCTGCAGCTAGGAATTCGGTATCATTGAACGCGAAGACCGACAACCGCCGAAACATCTATCTATAACGACATAAATGAATGTCACTCTAAACTATCCATTCTAACCACGACAGAGAGAGAGGGCGGACAAACTCGACAACAGAAAAACTTTTCAACTGAGATCCCGACGACACATAATATATTGATTGCAATTATTTCCGAATGCGTGAGCGTTCATGTGCAAAGGATTAGCATTTCAATTGTTATAATTATCAACTCTGTAGTGTCTTCTCAGCTGACCCCCACTCCTTTTGTCTAACAAGCCACCATGCCGGTTTAGCCCACTAGGGCACATTTCCCCTATCATTTCTTTGTAACCATATCTACTTTGTTTGTGTTATGCATTTCTGTGAGTACTTAGTAAATACATGACTTTAAGACAATTGATGTATGGCTGACTCAGTGAGGGCTGGGTTCGTGCAGATATCCAACAATTTATGACGTTTGTAATGAGACTAACGTGAGGTAAAGAATAATTAATTAATTAGAAGACTAAGTGATCAGATATTAAAATATCTTAAAGTTAGAACTTTGTAATTGAATATTTTCCTTGGTGCCCCGACTTCCTAGTTAATTACAGTTACATGATTAATCAGTTTAATCGCGTAATAAGAGTTATTTGATAAATACAGTGGGGCAAAAAAGTATTTAGTCAGCCACCAATTGTGCAAGTTCTCCCACTTAAAAAGATGAGGCCTGTAATTGTCATCATAGGTACACTTCAACTATGACAGACAAAACGAGAAAAAAAATTACAGAAAATCACATTGTAGGATTTTTTATGAATTTATTTGCAAATATGGTGGAAAATAACTAGGATATGAAAATCTGGATACCACCCAAACTTACTGCCTGTCAAATGAAAATCTTTGCCAGTGTTTGTGGGTGTTTTGGCTACCTGCCACTCCCCCTCAAGCATTGGCTACTGTAGCGTGATTCAGAAATTAGGGAGAGATTTTTTTAATTACAGAAGAATGGATTAACTTTCTCAATGCTAGTTAAGGTACTATATCTGTTCCACTTTGGATTTATTAACTAAAATAAAGCAAGACGTGTTTTTAATTCAGGTACCGCTCTGCACACACAAGCTTGATAGCTAGCTAGCTCTGATCCAACATAGCCAACTCTCGGAAGTTCAAAGACGTTCAAAAGTCCTGTATAGAAGCCTCCACTCCGTAGGTATATTTCTGTGGGCCTAATTCAGTTAATGCATGTCATAAGATGCCCAGCGCTTCAGGCCAAGCCTCCTCCAACACCCTCTCTCACCATAAACTTGTCTGTCCATCGTGCATTTAAACAACTATTGCTTGCTCGCTCCTAAGCGGCTCTTTCTGCACTGATTGGTGAAGTAATTTAATGTCAAGCTAACTGTTAAAAAAATAAATTGATTTCAGAGGTTTAAAAAAGGAATCGAAAATAATTGAATAAACCTACACTTTTTTTTGGTTCTAACCATTTCATAACTTTATTTTGCAGGTTTGAACAGTGAAACGGAAGAAAAAAAGGGAACAAAATGGTGGTTCCAATCCCTAGTGTAAACTCTAGTAAACTCTGGCTCTCAGTTGACACTAATCACATGGTTCATTCATTGGTCAATTAAGTAGAGGTACCAGTCCTCCAAGGTCATCAGAGGGGTACATTCTACCATGTGTTCAATTATTTAACCGTTGAAGGTGTGAATTGGATAATCTGAGGTTGTGGTCAATTAGTTTACTGTTGGTTGATTACTGTCAATTGTTGTTCTGAAATTACTCAGAAGATGGGTGGCTGGGCATGTGTTTCTTACCTTTCTGGCCTTGTGCCCAGGGCTTGGCATAGGGGTCTGCAACTCCAAGACAGGTGTCCACTGGCATGGAGAGGGGGCGTGGCTTACCTAAGCAGGAAGAACAGAATTGTTTTGAATATTGGCTTGAATTCTAGAATGAGTGGGCCTTGTGTATGTCGTCATTGTGGGGGATAACACTAACCACGAGATGAGGTGTTGCGTTGCCTCATCCTGGGCTGAATGACATTGGCCTCGATAGGGTAGACCACGCCCAGCTTGTCGTAGTCTGCGATGGTGAAGCGTCTTTGACTCTCCAGGTCCAGGAAGGAATTGGGCGACTCTGAACCCTTTGGTCTGATCTTATTGATACTGGAGTAAGAGCTGATCTTACCCTCTCTGTGGAAAGAAAATGATCAGCATTAACGTCCCATTTCAAATAGGTGAGAGCACAAGGAAGGAGATCAAATTAGTACAATTTGTTTTATGCTGTTGCTCAGTCCCTAACTAAAGTTGCTCTGGATATACGAGTCTGATAAATCGCTAAAACTTAAATTCAAGATGCATACAACAAAATCAACAACCTGTTGAATATGATTCACCATCTGAACATAGCAACAGCCTGGTCACTGCCATACACAGAGGGAAGGAGAGAGACAGCGAGAGAGCGAGAGAGATGGAGGCAGATGAAACAGAGGCTGTTGCATAACGTGTCTAGCAGAAAGGGATGAATGTGCTCTGTTGTAGGGGTTTATGGGTGAAAGGCCAGAGATGGGGGGCTGAAACACTCCTTTTCCAGACCTCAAAGGCAGGGAAATGGAGCAGGAGAAGGTAGCTGGAGAATGGAGCACCGGCTGTCTATGGGTGCGCGGCTCCCTCAATGCAGGGTTACAGGGACCCACACATACGTCTAACTCACCCTGAGGTGTAGATTCAGGCTAGGAGTTTTTACAGAACCCAAAGTACTCTAGGCTTATGACTAGGCCTGGTTAAATGCCTAGGAAGACCCCTGACCCTAGTGTATGGCAGTGATTGGAGAAGGGGGTGCAGGACTTACAAGGGTACACAGCGTGGGGTGTAGGGTACCGAGGGGGGAGGGGGGATGTACAGGTCCAGGATAGCGGGTTTCTCCTTCTTGGTGGCGCTGTCTGTGGAACAACCTGGTGACTGGGGTTTGTTCAGGGAAGGCGTGCTCTGAAAAAAAAAAAACATTCAGTCAGAAGATGCTCCCCTCAGAACCTATTGTAACTGTTGGTGGGCAAACGGCCAGCAACATAGCTACAGCAAATGGATAGATGTCTCAAGAGGTATCTACTTTCTAGGAAATCTACTAACTTGTTGGCAAGGAACAGCGTTTCTCCCATATGTCACATCCTATTGTCTACTCTAGCTAATTGCTTTTGTCTTTTTAAACTTCCAACATTCATCATCAAAATTGATGGCTTATTATCTCAATTGTCTGCTACTGTATTTACATTCCCTGGCCAAGGACATTTAAACACTACTTGTTAGGAAAGTGATGGCTCAAGATATGGCCAGTCCTACATTATAGCTGCATGCCTGTCTCTTTACATCTACAGTGCATTCTGAAAGTATTCAGACCCATTCACTTATTCCACATATTGTTTCATTACAGCCTTATTCTAAAATTGATTAAATATGAAAAGAATCCTCAATCTACACACAACTGAAAATTACAAAGCAAAACCTTTTTTATAAACAAAAATACCATATTTACATTAGTATTCAGACCCTTTGCTATGAGACTCGAAAATTGAGCTCAGGTGCATCCTGTTTCCATTGATCATCCTTAAGATGTTTCTACAACTTGACTGGAGTCCACTTGTGGTAAATTCAATTGATTGGACAATATTTGGAAAGGCACACCGGTCTATATAAGGTCCATGTCAGAGCAAAAACCAAGCCATGAGGTCGAAGGAATTGTCCATAGAGCTCAGAGACAGGATTGTGTCGAGGCACAGATCTGGGGAAGGGTTCCAAAACATGTCTGCAGCATTGAAGGTCCCCAAGAACACAGTAGTCTCCATCATTCTTAAATTGAAGAAGTTTGGAACCACAAAGACTCTTCCTAGAGCTTGCCAAACTGAGCAATCGGGGGAGAAGGGCCTTGGTCAGGGAGGTGACAAAGAACCCAATGATCACTCTGACAGAGCTTTAGAGTTCCTCTGTGGAGATGGTTGCCCTTCTGGAAGGTTCTCCCATCTCCGCAGCACTCCACCAATCAGGCCTTTATGGTAGAGTGGCCAGACGGAAGCCACTCCTCAGTAAAAGGCACAAAACAGACCACTTGGCATTCGCCAAAAGGCACCTAAAGGACTCTGACCATGAGAAACCATGAGAAAGATTCTCTAGTCTGATGAAACCAAGACTGAACCCTTTGGCCTGAATGCCAAGCGTCATGTCTGTAGGAAACCTAGCACCATCCCTACGGTGAAGCATGGTGGAGGCAGCATCATTCTGTGGGGATGTTTTTCAGCGGCAGTGAGGCTAGTCAGGATCGAGGGAAAGATGAACGGCGCAAAGTACAGAGAGATCCTTGATGCAAACCTGCTATAGAGTACTCAAGACCTCAGACTGGGACGAAGGTTCACCTTCCAACAGGACAACGACCCTAAGCACGCAACCAATACAACGCAGGAGTGGCTTTGGGACAATTCACTGAATGTCCTTGATTGGCCCAGCCAGAGCCCGGACTTGAACCCTATCAAACATATCTGGAGAGACCTGAAAATAGCTGTGCAGCAACGCTCCCCATCCAACCTGACAGAGTTTGAGAGGATCTGCAGAGAAGAAAGGGAGAAAATCCCCAAATGCAGGTGTACCAAGATTTTTGCGTCATACCCAAAAAGACTCAAGGCTGTAATCGCTGCCAAAGGTGCTTCAAAAAAGTACTGAGTAAAGGGTCTGAAAACTTTCTGCTTTGTCTTTATGGGGCATTGTGTGTAGAGTGATTTGTTTTCTTCTCCTCATCAATCAATTTTAGAATAAGGCTGTAACATAGCAATGTGGAAAAAGTGAAGGGGTCAATAATTATATTTGGGAAAATGGAAGGATTTTAATGGGAATCCAAAACAGCTGCTGCGGCATACATTTAAGAAACTACACCATTCTACCACAGCTATGGCGGCATTTTAGAGCCACACTACTTGGTAAATTGACCATGTTCAGTTTCACTCTCCATCAAGCAGATCATAGTACGTCTCCCCTCTCCTCCTCCCCCAATAAACAGCCTACCTGTAGAATCCAGTGTCACTCCTGAATCACTGTGTGTTCCATCATTGTTTAACACACTGACACATCTCTCATCATAAAACCCAAGATGTGGCGCTTTTGATTCCTGACACCTTGTTCAAACACGACGGTGAACAAGTCCCGAATGATCCAGTATCTTTGTGATGAGAGGTTCTTTGTTAAGTGAAACCAGCTCTGCTTTGATATTATGTGATCTGATCTTCCCAGGGCAGAAGAAGCCTCCAGAGGCATGACAGGGCAGTGCCAGGACCAGCACACAGGTTGGGTTACAACAGCGTATTGTTCCCTATGGAGACCCAGTCACTGCAGGCAGGGCTCAGGTGCTTGGCTGTGGCTAAGAGCTCAGCAAAGTCATAATTGTCCACATATGAGAGAGTGGTGAATTGGATTACCATTACATAACTTCATTAACACAGGATTTGTCTGAACCTTCTGAGATTTGATTCTCCTCATCTCCACTATCTCAAATATTAGGGGTTTTGACCTTCTCAAAAGAGGGTGTACCCAAGCCATTTGTGAGCTGAACCATTGAGCGGCCCACTGAGAGACTTGTCTTCCATGGAAGCTCGCCGACTAGCCAACCTAACCCACATAAAATACAGCATGGATCACTAATGATTCCCACCCTACATTACTGCCAGATGTTGATCTGGTTCTACAACCACCACCACATACACAAACCACTCAGACATTTGTTCCTCTGTCTTCTACTCACCACTGTCCCCAGTGGTGGGGAGCTCCTGTCTCTGCAGACTGACTCACAGACTGCTGGCTGCAGCCACTGATGACCCAGTAAGAGGGACATCATCATCACTGTGAGAGTACAGTAGTTGTCCTCAGCCCTGTGGCCCTCTCTCTGGGTGGTTCCTACACTTGTCTAGACTTGTTACAAACACATTTCCCTACTCCCCCATAAGGCACATTTAACAAAAGGTAATATGAACAATAACAATCACACTGCCTTAGTACATCAAAGTAAAAGATGAAGGGGTTTAGAAGGTTCACCTGAGCCATGGGCGGTTTCCAACGCATGTTCTTGAGGGGGGCCGGTGTGAACCCACAGGTGCCTGTAGGTCTCTTCTTCAGCAGCAGGACTACACCTTTAGGGTCCTCTCTCAGCTTCCCCACCAGGTTCTTCAGCTGCCAGCCCACCTGACAACACACAGAGTGTCAGCAATATATCCTTCTGTAGCTGTGTAGTGAACTACAAGGGCCAGATTCTAACTTGAGACACAAATGTGTGGTTTTAAGTGAACGTGTGAGCCGTGGACAGTCTCAACCCTTCTATAGCACTATAGTCAATTGGAGGAGTGGTGTGTGTGACAGGTGTCAGATATAACAGGTGCTGGGTGCTCACCACCGTCTGCTGGTTGACCTGGATCACCTCGTCACCTCCATGGATCTTCCTAGTCATGTCCGCGGGAGACTGACAACACAAAGGAGAAGATTAGTCTACCAACAGACATCACCTACATGTAATATTAGCTCCTGGATAATTCCACATTTATCTGTGTTTGCTTTGTCAGAAGTTCCGCGTATGGGCTTGTTACGAAACAGACCCACTTCATAAGCCCCTGAGGAAATATACCTTCAATATAATTCTGACTACATAACACAAACACCCTTCTTAATGAATGGGTTGTCACATTATACATGACACATTTAGCATGAGAACGTCAAAGCAATTAATGAGTCATGATATATGATGAATTAGGGTTTGATAAACGACGGAAGGCATGATAATTAGGCTGTATTAGCTAGCGCTGCCACATTACTCAGTGTTCTTCTGATGCGGAACACTAGGAGGATATTTTACTGTTGGAGTTTGGGGTTCTAAAATGGATGACGGAGATGGGAACAGCTATATTATTCAACCCATACAAAACTCCATCCCTCTCTTCACTGCTTGGTAAACACATGTACACTGGTATCCTTGCTCTGGGGTAAACACTTCTGCCCTCGACCCCCCTTCACATGGGAGGAGGGCGGCAGGGTGGGTTGTAAAGGGGATGGATTGTTTGAAGCCCACCCTTAACTGTCCCCAGTGGTGGAAAAACTACCCAATTGTCATACTTAAAAAGTAAAGATAATACAATTAAAAGATAATAAAATAAATGACTCAAGTAATATTCCTACTTGAGTTAAAGTATTTGGTTTAAAATATACTTAATATAAGTATCAAAAGTAATTTCAAATTCCTTATATTAAGCAAACCAGATGGCCCAATTTTTTTTAATGTACCGATAGCACACTAACACTCAGACATAATTTACAAACAAAGCATGTGTGTTTAGTGAGTCTGCCAGATCAGAGGCAGTAAGGACGACCAGGAATGTTCTCATGATAAGTGCGTGAGTTAGACTATTTTCCTGTCTTGCTAAGCATTCAAAATGTAACAAGTCCTTTTGTGTCAGAGAAATTGTATGGAGTAAAAAGTGCATCATTTTTTTTAGGAATGTTTTGAAATCAAATTAAGAAGTTGTCAAAAATATAAATAGTAAAATACAGATACCCCCAAAACTACATAAGTAGTACTTTAAATGATGTTTACTTAAGTACTTTATACCACTGACTGTCTCCCCCTCAGAACTTGGCACATGGCAGCCAGTATTTACGCATAATATTAAGAGTTGGTATACCAACTGGATTTATATTGAAACATGGCGCGTTGACCAGGATGGTGTTCACTAGGACTGCGTGTTGACTAGGATATACTCAAGTATTCCTCTGTGGCCACTATACTTACATGCTCTGTGGTGCCTGTGATGACATGAAGTCCATCATAGGTGGATTTGATGTACATACCCTGTACAAATATGAACATGAGGAACATGAATTATCATTTGTGAGATGGTTGAGTTTGTCTGGTGCTCAACTTTCTTACACACAGAGCCAGTAGTCCAGACACACAGAGCCAGTAGTCCAGACACACAGAGCCAGTAGTCCAGACACACAGAGCTAGTAGTCTAGATGGTTTGGGGTTAAACTGAAAACAGGCAGCATTCCTCACCAGTCCCTCCCCAGGCTTGAGGTTGTTGAGCTGAACTTCATCCAAGCATGCTGATTGGCTCATCAGAGGGTCAGAGGTGGTTCTCACGGTCTGGTCACAGATGCTGTTCAGAACCTTGGACTGGAACGAGAAAGATCGGAGGGGACCCTTTTAAGCAACGCAAGAAAACCAAAACAAACAACCCAAAGAATGAAAACAAAATCAAATGGAATCTCATGAATCCATCTCATCTCGTTGCTTGTTCCAGTGACTCGATGTGCTTTCCTGATGGCTGTGATTACACGACCAACCCAGTAATGTAATGTCCCGTCACGTGACTGATTCTGTAGCTACCGCCTGTCACCTAAGAGGTGTTGTGTCTGTGGCTGTGTTAGAGGGTTGGGCTGGCAGGTCAGCCAGGCAGTCAGGTGACAAGAACAGTCAGTCACTCTGGGGCAATTATCACACTCCCCCAGGGAAGAGGGGAGAAATGAGGGGTGAGGGTCATTAACGTTAACATTAGCTGGTTCTTCAGATACAGCACTGAGAACATGCGGGGGATCCGCCTACCCCCCTCTTCTCCATTCTAGGTCATTATGGACAATCTCACCACCTTGTCATCATTAGTGGGGGCATTTTAGTGATGCTCTGAGAAAAAAAATAGCTTTTTCTTCAGGCGAGTAACAAGCATCATGCCTAAAACACTCACAACACATTTGTGCTTACATACAGATGCGGACGGGACTCGAGTTAAACCAACTGATGCACTGAACCAACCTTATTTTAGCTCTAATTGAATTTTGTGTTGACCACACAAGTCTATAACTAGATCCCTTGACAGGAATTTGTAAACAAACCAGAATCAGTGAAATGCTACTCACACACTTCAGAATATTCACCATAGATAGGGACCAGTCTGTAACTACAATAGTTTTTCTGGTGCACTTACTTGAACAACAAGTTCAACATGGAGAAGACTTCTAAACAGTGTAGAGATTGAGATCTAGCTATTGTGTGTGTTCCTGCAGCAGAGTTCACCGACAGTGTCTGAGAGGGAGGAAGTTCAGTGTGAGCTGTAGAGTCTGGACTGTCAGTGACAGGAAACACTGATTGATGGCCGGGGTGTATTTTAGCCGCCTCTTTTACCAGAGGGCCCAAGCCCATGGCCCTGCCTGCACTATTAACTCAGAGGGAGACTGCGCTGAAAGCATGCCACCCTTTTCCATATAAGACATTAGAGATCAACATCTACCCAAACATTCAAACAGACTTTACCTGAGTGCTCCCATAGGAGGTGGGAACTCATTCTAAAGTTTACATAAAAGGAGAGGAGATATACTTACAACTTCCAGGATCTTTTCTTCCATCTCGTAAACAGTATAGTCCTGTGGAGGAGGAGACAGATAGGCGGCCTTCTCAATACTCCATCAACAAACAGGAAGAGGTTCTTTCCCCAAATATATAGTTTTTATTTACTAAGTATAGTGAGTCAGTAAATATGATATAATCAAAGATCCAGATATAGGACTGTGGGAGATGGAGAATGGCCTCAAATAGCATTCTGAGTCAAATTACATCTCCATATGAACTTGGGGACAATATAATTGCAAAACGTGGTGTGGTGTTACAGTAAACTATAGAGTAGTGTAAATGAAGGAACCTTGCATCTAGAAAACAACTTGGAGGCGGCAAAGTGTTACACTGTAGAAACCATATCATCTAACTTCAAGGTGACCAAAAACCCGTATCCAATCCCATATTATACCATTTTAGTTTAATAGACTTCAGTAAACAAAAAACACTTTAGCACTGGGTTCCCATGCATTTCATCCTCTAACAACTCAGTCATCATAACCTTTGATCACCTGGTACTGTCCTATCTCAAAACCTCTTGGTCTGTGGACGACACTGTCAACATGGGCCTACACTACATCCTCAAAACACCTTGATACCCCAAAGACATACGCAAGGATATTGTTTGTGGACTTCAGCTCTGCGTTGAATAACATCATCCCAGAACCACTACAAGACAAACTCTCCCAATTGAATGTGTCCGGCTCCATCGGTCAGAGGATCATTGACTTCCTGACCAAAAGGACGCAACACGTGAAGCTGAGAAAACACCTTTATCCCTCTTTAGCCACAAGGACACGTGTTCTCACCTCAACACCGATAACTGTACCTGTCAAACTACTGAATTTTGCATATTATACAACTGGTCGGTCTCAACACCGACGGCGATGAGTCCATGTACCATGGAGAGATGACCGGCTGGTGGCCTGGTGCAGTCACAATAACCTAGAACTCTACACAGACAAAACCGTGGAGATGGTTAACTTCAGAAAACATCCCCCACCTTCTCCCCTTCGAGATGAATGGCTCAACTGTTAGCACGGCTGAAAAACTCTAATTCCTGGGAACCATCATCTCCCACAACCTCAAGTGGGAGGACAACATCAGAACAGTTACCAAGAAGGCACACAAGCGGATGTACTACATTGTTGACCCCTCCCACCACTTACTCTAAAAATGGACCTCTGGCAGGCGGTTCAGGTCACTGACCAGAATCTCCCACCATCCGAAAAGTTTCTTTCCCTGGGCAGTGGACCTCACCAACCAACCATCTGACCCACAGAGACCAAAGGACTATGCACTCTATGCTGCATACCACATCAAGCCATCTCTGAACTGTACACTAAATAACTACACTTGCACTCTGTTCATCTCTCTGCATTTAAATAGTCATTGTGACACTAAGTCCACTGTATATCTGCTCATTCTCTGATAGCTCTATGCTCACTACCTAGTTGTATATAATGTATGCTGTCTGTATTCTTTCTCTAAAATGTTGTCTATCACTAGCAGCACCATATGACCAAGTACAATTCTGAGTATATGTAAATGTGATTCTGATTGCTAGGTAGGCGAGTCTCTCCTGCAGTAAAAGTATGTTTATTTAACTAGGAAAATCAGTTAAGAACAAATTCTTATTTACAATGACAGCCTACCCCGGCCAAACCCTAACGACGCTGGGACAATTGTGTAAACAAGAACTTGAGGACCCAGGATTTGTATCCTCGTAGTAAAGTTTGTGTGCGCGGACATCTATCAAGTGTTATTGGTCACATACACGTGTTTAGCAGACGTTATTGCAGGTGTAGCAAAATGCTTGTGTTTCTAGCTCAGACATTGCAGTAATATCTAACAATTTCACAACGTATACCCGAAACACACAAATCTAAGCAAAGTAAAGGAATGGAATTTAAGAACATATAAATATACGGATGAGCAGTGTCAGAGCGGCATAGACTAAGATACAGTAGAGTAGTATAGAATACATATGAGATGAGTAATGCAAGATACTTAAGCATTTATTAAAGTGGCCAGTGATTTCAAGTCTGTATATAGGCAGCAGCTCTGTGCTAGTGATGGCTATTCAACAGTCTGATGGCCGTGAGATAGAAGCTGTTTTTCAGTGTGTCGTTCCCAGCATTGATGCACCTGTACTGATTTTGCTTCTGGAAGACAGCCGAGTGAAAAGGCAGTGGCTCGGGTGGTTGTTGTCCTTGACGATATTTTTGGCATTCTTGTGACAACGGGTGCTATAGGTGTCCTAGAGGGCAGCTAGTTAGCCCCTGTGATGCATTGGGCAGACCACACCACCCACTGGAGAGCCTTGCGGTTGTGGGCGGTGCAGTTGCCGTACCAAGCAGTGATACAGCCTGATAGATGCACAATTGAGAGCATCCTAAGTTTGTGAGGGCTTTAGATGCCAAGCCAAATTTCTTCAGCCTCCCGAGGTTGAAGAGGCGCTGTTGGCCTCTTTCGCCACACTGTACATAGAGGTTGCTATATACATAGACTTGACATCACTGGCCACTTTAATAAATGTTTAAGTGTCTTGCATTACTCATCTCATATGTATTCTATACTACTCTACTGTATCTTAGTCTATGCCGCTCTGACATTACTCATCCGTATATTTATATATTCTTAATTCCATTACTTTGCATAGATTTGTGTGTATTGGGTACATGTTGTGAAATTGTTAGATATTACTTGTTAAATATTACTGCACTGTCTGAGCATTGCTACACCTGCAATAACATCTGCTAAACACGTGTATGTGACCAATAACACTTGATAGATGTGTACGCCGAGGAACTTGAAGCTTTCCACCTTCACTGCGGTCCCGTCGATGTGGATAGGTAGGTGCTCCCTCTGCTGTTTCCTGAAGTCCACAATCAATTCCTTTGTTTTGTTGACGTTGAGTGAGAGGTTGTTTTCCTGGCCCCACACTCCCAGAGCCCTCTCCTCCTCCCTGTAGGCTGCGTCGTCATTGTTGGTAATCAAGCCTACCACTGTTATGTCGTCTGCAAACTTGATGATTGAGTTAGAGGCATGCTTGGCCACACAGTCATGGGTGAACAGGAGGGGGCTGAGCACACACCCTTCTGGGGCCCCAGTATTCAGGATCAGCAAAGTGGTGGTGGTGTTTCCTACCTTCACCACCAGGGGGCGGCCCGTCAGGAAGTCCGGGATCCAGATGCACAGGGCCAGGTTCAGACCCAGGGCCTCGACCATAAAAGATGAGCTTGGAGGGTACTATGGTGTTGAATACTGAGCTATAGTCAATTAACAGCATTCTTACAGATATTCCTCTTTTCCAAATTAGATAGGGCAGTGTGATGGCAATTGCATCGTCTGTGGATCTATTGGGGCGGTAAGCAAATTGAAGTGGGTCTAGGGTGACAGGTAAGGTAGAGGTGATATGATCCTCGACTAGTCTCTCAAAGCACTTTGTGATGACAGAAGTGAGTGCTACGGGGTGATAGTCAGTTCAGTTCCGTTTGCTTTCTTGTGTACAGGAACAATGGTGGCCACCTTGAAGCACATGGGGACAGGAGACTGGGATAGGGTGAATGGACAAGGTTTGCCAGCTTATTTGTGAAAACCAAAGAGGCGGACTACAGCACTGGTTTGTCCTTTAGGGCCAAGAGTTTTTTCCAGTAGTCTCTCTATGGACTCATCTTATGATCCGCACTGAGCTGAATATTTTCTTTTGGGATACTGATGGACATAAATAAATAAAAATGTAACTAGTGAAACCACCAGAACAAACATGGAGGAAAACTAATAAGCATAAAATACGGTTTCAGTTTTGGTACCAAAACTATGTTTCCCCTCAATTACTGTCCAACACGGCCAAGGACGTGTGGTGGTTTTGAAAGGAATTTGGCATGACCTCCATCAGAAGCTGGCATATATTTGCCATAAATAGGTCTATATTTGGATGAATACGTCAAGCTGAAATGCATTTTTCATGCCAAAAACAGATATGCTAAAAAGACAGATTTAGTAGGTTTGAGGTCAAAAGCGGTATCATAATAAACTGCTTTCTTACATGCAGACTGTTTTATATCAAAAGTAGCCAATGATCACAATGTGAATATAATGCTTGTTGGCATAATCTTTCAGATCTGTGTTTTTTGACAATCCCCTTGAAGTATCAAACTTTCAAAAACAGAACAGAAGCAGTATTCATACAAAAGCCAGATGGAAACCAAGATCAGAGTGAAAGACTGAGGAAAGATTCCCTGGGTAAAGCAGCCGATCCTCAGCCTCCTCATGCCATGGTGGTCCTCCCACAGCAGACTAGGATCAGATGACTCCCCAGGCGGCCCTGCAGCCTTTGATCTGTAACCAGAGACAATTTGTCCAGCCGAGCGATGAAGTTTCAAAAAGAGAAGGCTGCTGGACACCAGTTCAACAAGGAGCCAGTTACACAGCTGACCAGACTGGACAAATGAAGAGGATCTTACAGAACAAGAAATTAAAACACAATGTGAGGACTCAGACCTGCCCTCAAGACTTCCCTTCCTCCTACAATGTCTCTCCACCTCTTTACTGAGTGTTACCCACACCTTTTCTGATCCTTCATGCAGGAAGACAGAGGGGGCTCTGACCTCACGGGTCAGATGAGGTGGCTGCAATGGCAGCAGGTTTGCCGTTTTATTGCTATGCTCGATTGTGTGTGTATACATCGAGTTCATTCAGGCAGAAGGACATAAAGCGACCATCTTTAAAGCCCTGTTCTTGGCGGAGGTTCATTAACAGGCTGTGTAACCTCATGAAGCATGCCCACACCATACAATCACAGTTACACTCCCCCTCAGCACCTGCCTGGTCTTTCATCAGACAAACACCTACCCGAAATCTGCTGGGATGGGAGAGTCCAGGAGTGTCTAAAGCCTATGTCAGATACACAGGTCTGTGAGAGCATTGGAGGTATTTTCCTTCATGTGTCTATGACAGGATAAGGTGGCCCCTGGATGGACTGAAGACATATCCACCTGGGTCTCTTACAGCTGAGTGCCATCAAGGCCAAGGTGTCTGCTACAGTACACCACAGTAAAGCTGCAACAGGCAGCCCTGGAGTACAAGGCTCACGCCACACAAAAACCCTTCACTTCAAACACCTTTGTGGGAAATGCCTCCCCTCAACTCCCCACTCCTTCTCCTCCACACCCAGGGTGAGACTCACCACAGTAAATCACCAGAGCTCTGAAATCCCAGACGTCAGCAAGGCAATCAGCACCCTGGGAACATAATGTACTCTATAAAATAACCCTTCAAAAACAGTACCTGCAATCTCAATAGCCACTTTCACTATGGCTGTAAAATGTAAAGGCGGTTGGCAATTGTTGGGATACCCTGGGGGGAAAAATGGTCAAAAAGCAGATCGGCACTTTGTGCTTGGGTTTTTAACTGGCTTAGTTTGTTTTCTTTCAGAGCTGACTCTTACATAACCAGTTCGGACAACAAACTGGAAATATGAATTCTATAAATCTGATAAAAATAGTACCCGACAACCCATGGTCAGTTCAAACACACATTTAACATGGAATGTTTGCTGATTTTTAAAGAGGGGTAAACATCTAATGTGCGTCAGAGAAGGAGGGGTAAACATCTAATGTGCGTCAGAGAAGGAGGGGTAAACATCTAATGTGTGTCAGTGAAGGAGAGGTAAACATCTAATGTGTGCCAGTGAAGGAGGGGTAAACATCTAATGTGTGCCAGTGAAGGAGAGGTAAACATCTAATGTGCGTCAGAGAAGGAGGGGTAAACATCTAATATGTGTCAGTGAAGGAGAGGTAAACATCTAATGTGTGTCAGTGAAGGAGAGGTAAACATCTAATGTGTGCCAGTGAAAGGAGAGGTAAACATCTAATGTGTGTCAGTGAAGGAGAGGTAAACATCTAATGTGTGTCAGTGAAGGAGAGGTAAACATCTAATATGTGTCAGTGAAGGAGAGGTAAACATCTAATGTGTGTCAGTGAAGGAGGGGTAAACATCTAATGTGTGCCAGTGAAGGAGAGGTAAACATCTAATGTGCGTCAGTGAAGGAGAGGTAAACATCTAATGTGTGTCAGTGAAGGAGAGGTAAACATCTAATGTGTGCCAGTGAAAGGAGAGGTAAACATCTAATGTGTGTCAGTGAAGGAAAGGTAAACATCTAATGTGCGTCAGTGAAGGAGAGGTAAACATCTAATGTGTGTCAGTGAAGGAGAGGTAAACATCTAATGTGTGTCAGTGAAGGAGAGGTAAACATCTAATGTGTGTCAGTGAAGGAGAGGTAAACATCTAATGTGTGTCAGTGAAGGAGAGGTAAACATCTAATATGTGTCAGTGAAGGAGAGGTAAACATCTAATGTGTGCCAGTGAAGGAAAGGTAAACATCTAATGTGTGCCAGTGAAGGAGAGGTAAACATCTAATATGTGTCAGTGAAGGAGAGGTAAACATCTAATGTGTGTCAGTGAAGGAGAGGTAAACATCTAATGTGTGCCAGTGAAGGAGAGGTAAACATATAATGTGTGTCAGTGAAGGAGAGGTAAACATCTAATGTGTGTCAGTGAAGGAGAGGTAAACATCTAATATGTGTCAGTGAAGGAGACCAATGTACCACCTCAACCCACTGTGCATTAACCCTCCACAGGACGTAAACACAGAAAGTATGCTCTCCCGCTGTGAGCATCTTGCAGCAGGCAAACAGAAACCACATGGCAGGGGGAATAATGCAGCACGCATAATGTTGGCAGATGCTTTTAAAAGAGCGCCAGAGGTTTTCATTAAAGTGTAAACTCAGTGGCTGCAATTGCCGTTAAAACACCACCATGGTTGGGGTCTCCTCATTAGCTAACCTGAGGGGGGGGACGGGGGACCAAAAACAGACCAAAAACAAAACAGCAGAAGCAGGCTTGCGATGTTCATAACCCCCTGCCCCTCGACTTAAATCCCACATGTGTCTGCCCTCAGGCCAGGCTGCCCTGAGTGGAAAGAGCTATGGTGTGATTTTTCCAGGGGCATGCTGCATGTGCACTGTTGAGATGGAGCTGGAGCAAGAGAGAGGGGAGGTAGAGCCAGCGAGAGAGCAACATGCCGACCTGTTGAACTGTGGTGGTGAGGTCCAGACACAGCTGAATGATCTTATTCTTGATGCTGGTGAAGTCACTGATCCCAGTCAGGGGCGTCCTGCAACAAGAGAGGAGAGAAAAGATTGAGATGCCATTTTATCATGACATTCTACGGTCCGGGTCTTGTCCCTGACCGTACTGATATTCAGTAGCAGTCAGGAGAGCTGGATAAGGGAGTAAACATCACAGTGGGACAACAGTGCGACAGAGCCACCTCTAGGAGGCTGTTAATAAGGAAAACAACAGTACTGGTGAACCTTGCTCTACTTTGCGTGTGCCTAGGATAGAAGGCTCTGTGGCCACAGACAATGATTGGAAGGAACACAGTCTGTCTCCATGTTGGGCCACCTCCTCCATTCCTTCTCTAAAATACCCACCCCTGAACTCCAAAACACATCTCCTACCGCTAGCCCCTCAACACCATGCCACCCCCAAATACATTGGGAGAAGTCATCACAACACACTTTTGATCTTGAAACAAACCTCAGAAAATAAACAAATCCTTTCAGCTGTGAAGGTCAACATGGTGACATTAATACTACTTCCTGGTTTAGTTATAACTGACAGAAGGGGAGATAGATCTTTAAAACAAATGTAGGAAAATAAAGCAAGCACTGTACATGAGCAGTAGAGTATGTGGATATTCTGGAGGTTCTTACAGCTCATCTGGATATTCTCTAGACAGAGGTAGAGGAAACCTACCAGACTGTATCCAATTTCATTTATATGTCCTCAAACCCTTTCTAGAAGGCTCTCCTGAGAGAGAAGAGCTGTGTTTCTGCTATAGTCTGTAGAGGCTGAGGAGAAACAAATGCCTGTAATGTGTAGCGTAGCAGTATATTCTAGTCATAAGGTGATTCAGTGAGCTTAATGACTCCTATGCGTTGGAAAAACTAACATTACAGCTAACCCCAACGGCAGTCCAGGAGCTTGAATGTATATAGAAGATTTTATGTAGCTAGGACAGCTATGCAAAGTTACCATGGTAACCCTACTCTGTACATACAAATAGAGTACACTGAATGTTTTTTGCTCGTGGGGACAGCCTTCCAAGAATGCTGTGCAAGGCCTTACCTGTCCAGCCAGGCCAGAAGACTCTTGGCAGCTCCGATGAGCTCCACCACAGAGGTGAGGAAGTCATTGGGGGGTTTCCTGGAGGTGCTGCCGTCGTATGTCGGGCTCTTCCTGCGGTCTGACGTGGACATGTGCAGGCTGTTGGTGGCTGCTCTCATCCTCACCACCAGACCCTTCAGATTGTCTGTCTCCACTCCATAGTTCTGAGAGGGGAAGAAAGAGCAGAAGAGTTGAGCTTGATTTGTCAAAGTTATAGTTTGTCATAAAACAATGTTTTTTATGTGATTACAGTGAACGTCAAATATTTTTTGGGGACAAAGCATTCCTGATCGGAACTGTTTTTCCAGATTTTTATGGCTCTTTCATTTCACAGACAAACATGTTTCCTGCAGAGTAAATGTGGGTTATTAATTGTAATGGGCTAAGGACGCATGATTTAAGAGGCCATGTCTCTACCGGCACCTCTGGGGAGAAATTCCCCTGCATTCTTCAGGCACGTCTGGCTCAACCCTCGGGAGAGAGCCGTGCACGTGCCATCACCTGATTCGCATCAAGCAAGCAAAGTTTTCATTCCTGAGCCAGTAAGTTGAGGGCAGACGTGTAAGCCTGGTCACAGATCTGTGTGTGCTTAGGCTACTGCTCTGTCGACTGTTTATTCCTACTGCCCTTACAACCCTGACCTCGCTGAGCTGCTCCAGGGGAAGTGATTAGGCAAATGATTGACGGACACACCCAACCTAGTTTTTAACTTCCAACTGTGTAGAAAAACATTATATTTTGAGTTTTACGACCCAGAAAATACCTATAATATATAATTCCTCCTAATGGCCAAAGAAATCCTTATTTGAGGCCAAAGTTGTGTCCTGTACCTGCTGGTCCCTAGCTCTGCTCCTACTACAGGGATATTTTGTATGAAATAAAGCTTTAGATATACATTGTTAGTACAGTATGAGCAGGCCAAGTAGCATTTCTTTACGTAAGCACCCGCAGCACCTCACAAAGCCTTCATCATAGCGCATAGTACATTTCACTGCGAGCAATGTGTCTGATCTCAGGGAGCATTGGATTTAACACTGACCTATGGTCAGGTTCAGACTAATGCTCTCATCAAACACCACGATGGCCACATTCATTGTGACGTCAGTCAGCTGCCGGCTCTGCTTAGTGGCTTAATTTAGGATGGCTTAATTTAGCAACTAATCCTGGCAACTCACGCACGCTCCACTTAAATATTGCGAAAAGAATGTGTTTGGAGTGGAGTGCTAGTTAAAGGAGACGAGAGGGGGGGTAGCCTAAACTCCTGTTCTGGCAAATATCAGCTCACATGGTGTTGCATCCCTGCCAGCCTCTCTGGCCTCAGCCCGACTGGCACGCTAACAGCTAAACACGCTAAAGATCAGAAAATAGCCTGCGCTCGCTCGGCCCTGCTCCACACTGAGGAAACCTGCAAGTGATCAGCGGCTAACTCCACTCAGCTGCCGTTTTATATCAGGAGCATTTACTCAGGAACCGATTATATATTACCTCACCCTAAAGTCGTCCCCACGGAGCTGCATGGAGCTGAGGCAGAAGCCATATGTGCAAACTGATAGAGCATGTTACATTTCCTACATCTCAGTTGGCAAATCAAACATCCAAATGGCTCTTTTCAGAGGTCCACGAGACAGAGATTGAGGTCATTATGGGAACCTCATGAACCTTGAGCAGATTTATACTAGGAGAAGAGATGAGAGAAGGTGCATATAACTATCTCAGATGCTCTAAAACCACACACTTGTCCATTATAAGACACAGCAACTGTGTTGAACCAAAACAGAGTGGCTTTGAAACTAAGCCATGGAGAACCAATCAACATCAAACAGCACTGCTGGCTGTGTCATTAGTGAGCCAATAACACACAGAAAACACCAGCTCTGACTGGTAGGCAGATGTTCAACACCTCTTTGTTCCATAGCTGTAGCAACTTATAGGAACAGGGACCAGGTAAATAATGGGCGTTTTAAATCAAATTCACTCCATTTCAAAGTGACTGTTGTGAGCAGGATCTGCTTGGGCCTCCAGATAGGTCCTGTATCCTGACATGAACAAGTGTTCTCAGGAGACCCGAGGAGGGCTATCGCAACAGGTTCTTCTTGCCCCTCACCACATGGGCCCAACGATACGCATCACCTGACACGACCAGAGGAACATGGCCCAAGAAGGGCGTTCCCACAACTCTCAACCACAGACAGGAGGCTGTTGCCAGGTGGGGGCCCACATCGGTTTTCTGCTCCTGGGGAGATAGGTACGCACCTCTAGGGGACAAGTCCACAGTGGACAGTAAAACACCAATCATAGCAGTTTCCACACACTACTTGGCTTCTGCGCCTTGAATATAGACAATAGTTGGGCTTTATTCCTGTGAGCTGGATGCTGGGTATCCAAAGACAATCAGAGGTGTTGGGTTTCAAGATGGGTCTCTGCAGAAGTCATGGATTTAACGAGAGTCCCAGTTTCATTAATCAACATGTCCTTCGTCGGTCTACAGAGACTAGTTTGCTCTGATGGCTTTTGGCTGGTGTGAGCTTTAATCTGAGTATGTCAGTCTGTCTAACGTCCTGCTGAGGGGGAGGAACTCTGAGAGTCAAGCTAAGACACGTGTCATACAAGGTTCTACTCATTTATGAGATGAAAACAAATACACAGCACTGACATAAGAACATGCTCTCCAAGAGTATTCAACCGAAAAAGAGAAGGTTCAGAGCATCTCATCTCCTGATCACCTATTCAAATGGCTACATGACCGACATCCTGTCTACCCTGAAAGGACGGTGTGACCACAAAGAGAAGAGTTGGACTTGAACCGTTTGACCCCACAGCAGAGAGACACTAATGAGGGGGGAATTGGCTGTCAAAGTGAGGGGGTCTGGTATTTGTCGGCTGTGTGTTCCCGTCATAAGCCATGACCTCTCCTGGGGCCAAAGAGAGAGGGGCCTCCATGTTAATAAAGTAGGGATGGGCACGGTTATTCAAAGTTATGACAGTTATGAGTGTGCCCCATAAAAAAAAAGACATATACCGGTAGCCTAAACACTTTTCACATGTGTAGCTTGTCATTGTTGGTCAATCAAAGCAGCACTACCGTCAGAGGCTCCATGTATGGCAAGTGAAGTGGGAGATTTCCGCTAAATGGAATTAAGTTAGTTAGTTAACTTCTTGGATATAGGGGGCGCTATTTACATTTTTGGATGAAAACGTTCCCGTTTTAAACAAGATATTTTGTCACGAAAAGATGCTAGACTATGTATATAATTGACAGCTTTGGAAAGAAAACACTGACGTTTCCAAAACTGCAAAGACATTGTCTGTGAGTGCCACAGAACTGATGTTACAGAAAAAAAACAGATAAAAATCCAATCAGGAAGTGCTGCATTTTTTGAAACCGCCTCATGGCAATGACTCCTTATATGGCTGTGAAGGAGCTAGGAGTCAGCTTACGTTTTCCCCAAGGTGTCTGCAGCATTGTGACGTATTTGTAGGCATATCATTGGAAGATTGACCATAAGAGACTACATCTACCAGGTGGTCGCTTGGTGTCCTCCGTCGCAATTATTGCGTATTCTCCAGCTGCAGTATTTTTCCGTTTGCTTCTGATGAGAAGCCAACTGCCACCACTGATAGATTATCGAATAGATATGTGAAAAACACCTTGAGGATTGATTCTAAACAACTTTTGCCATGTTTGTCGATATTATGGAGCTAATTTTGAAAAAAGTTTGCCGTTGTGACTGCATTTTCCGGTCTTTTTCTTAGCCAAACGTGATGAACAAAACGGAGCTATTTCGTCTACACAAATAATATTTTTGGAAAAAATGAACATTTGCTATCTAACTAAGAGTCTCGTCATTGAAATCATCCGAAGTTCTTCAAAGGTAAATTATTTAATTTGAATGCTTTTCTTGTTTTTGTGAAAATGTTGCCTGCTGAATGCTAGGTTTAATGCTATGCTAGGCTATCAATACTCTTACACAAATGCTTGTGTAGCTTTGGTTGAAAAGCATATTTTGAAAATCTGAGATGACAGTGTTGTTAACAAAAGGCTAAACTTGTGTTTGAATATATTTATTTCATTTCATTTCATTTGCGATTTTCATGAATAGGAAACGTTGCGTTATGGTAATGAGCTTGAGGCTATGATTACGCTCCCGGATACGGGATTGCTCGACGCTAGAGGTTAAATGAGGAGTAGGCTACAATGATCAACCAAAATGTTGGCTGTTTAATATGAATGGAGTTATTGTAAAAGCATTTCGACTATCCAGATATCTGGAAAAAAATGCATATCCCTATTAATAAGGAGAGCCACAGCAGATCATCACGTTTACCCAGGGTTCAATCACAGGTTTGAGGGCAGTTCCAGGCATTCCAAACCAAGTCTGACTAAACATCCTCTCGGTCGTCCATAACATAACTATCCTCTCCCAACAGACTTTCAATTTATTTTGAGAAATAACAGAGGCCCTGCATTGGGGGAAGACATATTAAAGCTAACAAACACACACTGGAGAAACAAGGGAGCACAGGTTAAATATATGAAGCCCATCAAGAGAAAACTGAGGCTTCAGTAAATTGCATGGGGATGAGCAGAAATCTGGGCCCAATTACCCTGAGCAGAGGAAGGGATGCAGGATGTACGGTATGGTAAATAAGGTAGGACACATAGATTAATCAAACCATTAGACATACCCTCTCACCCCTGTAATAAGCGTTTCCACGTGTCCATCCATTCCCAATAACCACAGAAACGTTACCGCCCAGGGTCTTATCTATTCAAGCTGCCATCACCGTCTCCTCTCCAGAAAGGGATGCTCAGACATTATCCAACAATACTTCCCTTGGAGATGATGAATCAATGAACCCCAGACTTCAGAGGTCCATCCCAGGATAAGGATCTCACAGCTGGACACAGACATGGGGCTCAGGACACTGACTGGCAGCTACCATGCTGAGGTTAATCTCCTCATTTGAATCTCAAACTTAAACATTAGGAGCAAACTAACCAGGATCAGATGTTAAAGGGCACGAACACGACTGGTGTCTAACCACAGACCAGCACACACTCCCACAAGACCTTTCTAAACCACACTAGGCCCCTCAGGCATTTAGATGGTGGGCCAGTGCCTGCTAAATTAGATCGGTTTGGGCACAGTAACCTGTTGGTCTACTGAACTTCCTTCTTTATAGAATAAATAAGATCAGTGAGGATAAAATCTAAATGGATATGCTCTTTTTAGGAACTTGATAGAGGACAAATCATTAATGTGAGCTAATTTAAAAGGAGCATAAGGATTTGACAAAAGAACGCTGACACTGATAAAAACTCAAGACTGCAATCTGGGTTTATATGACACAGGAAGCGATAAAAACCCAAATCAATCCCATCTGTTTGAAAAGATCAGACTGAAACAGAACCAGGTTGTGTTTTAAGAGAGGCTCTATCCCAGTCTTTTGGTCTCTCCCTCTCCTCTCTAGGAGCTTTAATACAACAGTGTTGACCATAACTCTTCACCTGGCAGCTCTTCTGATGGACGGCCCATCTCCCTCCCAGCTAGTAGGCTGTAACTACATTCCCATGAGCCACTGGGGTAAGAGACAAGAGGCCAGGAGTGCACTGGGAATGTACAGCTGACCTGACATTTCTCTCTGTATGTGTGTGTGTGTGTGTGTGTGTGTGTGTGTGTGTGTGTGTGTGTGTGTGTAAGAGAAAAAGAGAGGGAGAGAAACTGAGAGACCGAAAGCAAGCACACTAACCCATTTCGCCACTTCATGTCCTGCCTCCCTATCTGTGGGAATGTTTATTAATTTTAAGTCTCTCTGGACAAGAGCGTCTGCTAAAATGTAAATGCACTACTAATCATCAGCTCACATTCAACCACCACACCAGACCTGGGACCCATACAGCCTGATTTGACTCCATCTCTGGAGTGAAACTGATAGCGTTTCCTACTAATATCCTGGAGCAGTGTTCCACATCCCATTGAGCTCTGTGGGAAATGAGAGGTTCTGCAACACTGGATCTGTTGGCTGCCAACTATATTCTGGGCATATTTCAAACACACGCTAGCACTGCGAGAGCAGGGTGGCAGCAGGGCTGATGACCTAAGCTCCATGAGACTCACTAAACAACCAGCAAGTTCATGGTTCCACCATCTGTTTTATCTTAAACTAGAAACAACCTATTGACATGCCGGTGGGGGGGGGGGGGGGGGCAGAGAGAGTAAGATGTGGTGTGAGCAGCCCATACCAGAGCACAGAGCAGGTCGACAGCCTCCAGCACCAGCTCCTGGTGTCCAATGCGGGCCACACCCAGCTCCTCCAGGTCCTGATGGGAGATCTTCAGCAGCTGCTCCCCACTGATTTTCTCCTGCTCAAAGTTAGCTACATACTGCTGCAGGCTGTCATCCAGCCCTGGGGGGGGAGAATCCATTGATTAGATAAAGATCACCTACAGCAATAATCCCTCTAAACAGCACGTGCACAGAAGCAAGAGATTTAAGTGAAGTTCACTTTATAGAGTTTTCCCCGTTCATGAACACTATCAAAGTTTATTTTACTGTGGGAATTGTGATCGATTCAACACAATTAGTTATTTTCCATGCAACATACTGAAACAAAACGAACTAAGCAAGAAATTCTGTTCTAGGCAGAACGCACCGGAGTAGGATTCTATTGTATTGACAGACCCAACCTCTACACAGACAGGTACGCCATAACCAATCTGAGCCATATAGGCCTATATGCAAATAGACCATTGCCACATATGGATCTGTGCCTTTCACTTTGAACTGGACTGTTTTTACAGCATGAGCGGTTATGAGTCGATGCGCTTGTTTTGAGATCATAGCGAGAGCTACATGGAGCAACGTGTGCACATTTGTACGTGTTCATATAATTTGCTATTTAGGGACTTATTAGCGGAGATCGATCATTTGTAGTCAGCAATAGGGGAGTGATTGCTTCCTACAAGAGCACAAAATGTGTGCATTTCTAGACATCTTTGAAAAGAGTCAGGTAAAGAGCTTTGCGTCATTTGTAATGTTGTATTTTGAGACAGGGTTGAATAAGCTAAGTAGCCAATGGGCAGAGGGTAGCATAATTTGCCTGATTCTCCAATATTGGTATGGAAATAAATCATGCATATTTTCTAGAGTGGTTTCTTGCGTCAAACAACCATTTCCAGTCACCTTGTCTTAGGGACAAGTGGATAAACCAGTTCATTTGCTTCAAAAGTTTAAATGGAATGTAGGTCTACAATGAACAACACACACTGGCTGCTACTGTAGGCTGAATGATAGAACAGCTACTTCCATGTTAAAATGTTTGAACTATCTTCGCCATTGTTTTTTATGGTAGGCCACTCTGGTAGGCCTACATTATGATCAAATGACCACTTGACCAGTGCTAAAACTGTAACAAAGTGGGTACAGCCTCAATGTTCACAGTAAACGCAACAAAAGTTGCACAGAATTTTCACAACGTTCAAGTTTGCGCTGAGCAAAACTGAAATTTGATGATGAGGGAACGTTGCCTATAAGGAAGACCTTCGTGTGGAAAGACTCAAAAGATAACATATGAGAAAATAGTAAAGCAATTAATCCTGCTTTGATGCAGGCCTCCTGGCTCACTATAGCATTCAGTACCGATTCCTCATTAATCCTGCTTTGATGCAGGCCTCCTGGCTCCCTATAGTATTCAGTACCGATTCCTCATTAATCCTGCTTTGATGCAGGCCTCCTGGCTCACTATAGCATTCAGTACCGATTCCTCATTAATCCTGCTTTGATGCAGGCCTCCTGGCTCACTATAGCATTCAGTACCGATTCCTCATTAATCCTGCTTTGATGCAGGCCTCCTGGCTCCCTATAGTATTCAGTACCGATTCCTCATTAATCCTGCTTTGATGCAGGCCTCCTGGCTCACTATAGCATTCAGTACCGATTCCTCATTAATCCTGCTTTGATGCAGGCCTCCTGGCTCACTATAGCATTCAGTACCGATTCCTCATTAATCCTGCTTTGATGCAGGCCTCCTGGCTCCCTATAGTATTCAGTACCGATTCCTCATTAATCCTGCTTTGATGCAGGCCTCCTGGCTCACTATAGCATTCAGTACCGATTCCTCATTAATCATGCTTTGATGCAGGCCTCCTGGCTCACTATAGCATTCAGTACCGATTCCTCATTAATCCTGCTTTGATGCAGGCCTCCTGGCTCACTATAGCATTCAGTACCGATTCCTCATTAATCCTGCTTTGATGCAGGCCTCCTGGCTCACTATAGCATTCAGTACCGATTCCTCATTAATCCTGCTTTGATGCAGGCCTCCTGGCTCACTATAGCATTCAGTACCGATTCCTCATTAATCATGCTTTGATGCAGGCCTCCTGGCTCCCTATAGCATTCAGTACCGATTCCTCATTAATCCTGCTTTGATGCAGGCCTCCTGGCTCACTATAGCATTCAGTACCGATTCCTCATTAATCCTGCTTTGATGCAGGCCTCCTGGCTCCCTATAGCATTCAGTACCGATTCCTCATTAATCCTGCTTTGATGCAGGCCTCCTGGCTCACTATAGCATTCAGTACCGATTCCTCATTAATCATGCTTTGATGCAGGCCTCCTGGCTCACTATAGCATTCAGTACCGATTCCTCATTAATCCTGCTTTGATGCAGGCCTCCTGGCTCCCTATAGCATTCAGTACCGATTCCTCATTAATCCTGCTTTGATGCAGGCCTCCTGGCTCCCTATAGCATTCAGTACCGATTCCTCATTAATCCCTGTAAAGACGCAACAGCCTTGTATTGACAAGCCCAGTTCTAATTGCGGACTTGACACCGGCCAACACACAAACCAACAGCAGAGAGAAAAACAGGTGCACCAGATCTATCCTCAAGATAAACACACCATAAACAGAAGAGGTTAAACCTGACTGAAGTCTGTTTGGCCAGTTAAACAATATATGGCTCTCGGGTCTGATTACAGTTGGAGAATGTCTCATCTGCTATTCAAATCCCTACACTGTTGGATGAGTTGTAACGATCACAATACCAGCCATTCTGCCCACTAAAGGATAAGAAATCCATACTACATTACAGTGACACTTAGTAAGGTCTCAGCTGGATCAATTGGACCAACAAAACGTGGTTCATATTTTACAGGCCTGTGAGATTGACCCAGCGGTTGTGAGGCGGCAATAGACTTTTCTTGCCCAGTGAGGCTTTTTATTTGAAAGTGTGGAATAATGCCAGCGAAACTTATAATATTTAAACAAGAAAACAAACTGGACATAGAACAATAGATCAAACCTGAACTGAATCAAAGAGCATTTAAAAGAAATCAGGCATTGCTGAGGCCTGGGTTAACTCGGCAGCATGCTGACCTTACCCTGTCCTCGGCTCTAACCATGAAATTACAGGATTTAAAAATAGGGCTACCTTTTATTTATTTTTTCATAATCTTTATTTAACTAGGCATGTCAGTTAAGATCAATGACGGCCTAGGAACGAACGGTGGGTTAACTGCCTTGGTCAGAGGCAGAACGACTGATTTTTACCTTGTCAGCTCGCAGATTCGATCTTGCAACCTTTCGGTTACTAGTCCAACGCTCTAACCACTAATCCCTCATGCCTCTGACCAATTAACATCAAAAGCCAAGCATTACAATACACCCATGTTCAGATCAGAAACCAAGCACAACTGTGCTAACTCACATTATAAATAATAACAAAATGTGCTGCTCATAAACTGTTCCATAATCAATGTCTGGTTCTTCATATAGACATGCATTTAGATTAAGTGACGCATGACATTATGATAATCGTCACAAGCACTCTTCGCAGAAGTCTGTGTGGGTAATGTGGAGTGCTTTAGATAATAAAACATGTGACGTGTAATTAAAATTATTTTGGGGGGGAAAGGACAAAACAGCTCCAGCAAATAAATAAAAAGTCTCCCTTAGAGCCAAACAAAAATGCTTCTTGTTCTAAATAAAACCTGCAACAATCACAACCCCCTCTCATTTGGGCCGGTAAGCAGTGTTGTGACAACAGAGTGAAGAACAGGCCTGTGTGTGGTAGAGGAGGCATGGGCCAGAGAGGAAGGGAGGAAACACCATCTTGCTTATCAAAGAGGGCACAGAGAGGGGCAGCTGCAGAGCTAAGGCCCTGAGCCCTGGTCCCCTGAATGGCCTGTCAGCTGCACAACACACACACACACACACAGAGCACTTTGGATTCTAGCATTCTTTCCAGTCTAAACTGCAGCCATAATAACCACACTCCGTATAGGAATATACTACATATAGTGTATGTAGAGCATGTGTGTGTGCAGACAGGGTGCGTTCTGTGGTCAGAGGCCATCTTTATGAATGGCACCTCATATTTATGCCTGTGTGACAATCAATATGTGTGTGTGTGTGGAGTGCTGTTGCTAAGGCAAAGTGTGTGTGTGTGTGTCAGCGTATTGAATGGTTCAGTGCTGCAGGAGATCCGGTTACAGATACCAGAGCAGACTATTAATCTGTCTGGCCTGCAGAGCAGAGAGACAGACACAGGCTCTCAAGACTGACCACAGAGGCTGCTGTGCCAATCACATCTACTGGATTGCAGCAAGTGTAGTGTGTGCATGCTGCTGTGATGGACTGTCCACATCGCAACCACACACACATTCTGTACATTCATAGAAACAATTACATTGACATTAGACCTACATTCAAACCCAACAACTCGGAACAGTCAAGTCTTGCACAAAAAAACGAAATACTACAAATGTGCAGAAGAATCTCTTTAATATACCATTAGCTGTGCTTTATTGCATTTTTAACAACATATAAAACACAAACATGTTTAGGGAAAGTCTGCAAGGCTTCTGCAAATGAATCTATCAAACTGCTCAAGTATAACACAACCAGTCAAGTACATTTACTGTCTAAACATCTTTCCCATTCCTATGTTGAGAATTCCCAGGGCAGACTTGACAGTTCTGGCTTAACCCCTTAGATTAACCAGGTTCAGGCAGCACAGAGGGAACTCACTTCATAGACCCAGTGGAGGAGAGTATGAGTGGGTCCCAGCGAGCGCTGTGCTGCCGTGTTGGCGGGCGGACTGAACCCAGCCCAACACAAACACAGACTATGCCTCTGACTGGGCCAGCCGCTGGTAACGGGATTAAAGAGAAACAAAAAGGATGGAAACCATGGGCTAAGGTTTCTCCTTCCTGCATTACCCTCGCCGTGTTAAAAGGCATTTCCTGTGGAATGATTCCATCCTTCTGCGGAATGATTCCATCCTTCTGCGGAATATCTCCACGGATGAGTAAAGAAGGGAAGAGGGGAAGCTTGAGGTTTAGGTTACCAGGCCTGCTCTGGTTACCAGGCCTGCTCTGGCTCAGACAGTGCCCGTTTTCCTTCCCATCCTTAAAGCTAGAATCCATAGTTGAATCAATAACAAAGCGGCCGCCTAGCCTCTGTTTTGGTAAAAAGCTGAGGGATGGGCCTGAGAAAATGATAACTCAAATTCATATATAATCCTTTCATCTGTTGGTCTGAATATCCATGATATCAAAAGGATAGCTTTAACCATGATCAAAGGCTGTTTGTTTACATTACATTGTTGACAAACATTGGCGTAAAACAAGCATATATATTTGGGGTTCTGATGGGGTATGACAGTTGAACTAAGCTCATGAGGAATTTATAAGTTATATTCTTCAAAAATAAATGGGTATATAATTGATTCATAAGTACAAAAATGTATGTAGCAACTAAGGATTCTAGATTTAAACAGATTAACCTCTCCCGAACAGCCCATGTAAGAGCCGATTACAAAGCTTTGGGTAGACAAAAAAAAAAACTTCCCAAAGGAGAACTTTTGTTACACCAATATAGAAATTGGTTGATTTGTTTGTGTTGTTCCCTAATTTTTCAAATGCCTCCAAAATCCCTCTAAGAGCACAGCCTTGAATTTGGAATCCTGGATCATGTCATGGACAGTGTGAACTAGTCTGGCACTTCAAACAGCCTGTGTGTGTGTGGGGGGGGCATCCCCTCTAAAGATTTGGAATGGATCGATAGACTAGAGTAGAGTAATGATGTGCATCATGCACAATTAGTGCATTTCAGTTAAGCTTATTCAGTAGCACTTGGAAACAAAATGCGTTGCCAACTATTCACATCGGATAGTTACGTCGCAATCACTAGGCAGCCAACTGCCTATAGTGGGAACCAGTTATCAATAAGACAATTACACAACATGAGTCACAACCCCACGATAGTTCAATGACAATAAACAGAACATTTATCATCATTCAGAACAGTAAAAACGTTCTTCTTTTTTAAGTGCGATATAAATTTGAACTTTGGAAAAAAGTGCTTTCATAAATGCATTGCGCAGGCCTCATTTCACGGGATCATTGTAAAATAAGCTCTCTCAATGAACAAGCCTTACATAAGAAAATTGTCAGTCACATTGTCCAGTGCCAAATTTTCCTACTGGAAACCCTGGTGGGAACATGGGTTCCCCCAGTCAGATTCCATTATTCCCATTGGAACCACACACAGCACTATCCCTATAGTCATATAAGTCATAGTGGATTTATCCCATAGGAGTCACAGCATTTGTTCCCAGAGGCTTCAGGTACTGAAAATCTGTTTTCTGCCCCTGAGCAAGGCAGTTAACCCACTGTTCCACAGGCACCGAAGACGTGGATGTTTATTAAGGCAGCCAACCGCACCTCTCTGATTCAAAGGAGTTGGGTTAAAATGCGGAAAACACATTTCAGTTAAAGGCATTCAGTTGTACAACTGACTAGGGTATCACCCTTTCCCATGTTCTCTGGCCTGTACCCTTGCCACAACCAGAAGAAAATATGCCCTTTTTCCACACACACACACACAACTATCAATTTCCATTTAGGACATAAAAACAAGTGAGGGCGGTTGGGTGTCACATTGTGAAATGACGAAGGAGATGAGTGGGGGTGTCTTTTCAGAGTATGTGAAAGCTCTTCAAAGGGGTAACCAGGCTCAAATGCTTTAGAAATGTTTTACTGCCTTCCTGAAATCAACACTTAACACACACTTAAATGCAAAAGCTGAGATGAAGTGAGAAGCAACATGCATAAACTGACTAATTCTGTCTCACTAACCCAGGTTTCTCCTAATTTGAACATCAGTGTGTATGTATTAGTGCCAACAATCCAATTGACTCATTACATGAGAGGCCAAACATATGGTTAAAGCCAAGTGTGTTTTCAATGTAACATAATAGGAGGAAGTTCCGTTTCAAAGCAATTAGACTGAGTGATCTATTTTCACAATATGGGGGATGAGTAACAAAGCTAGACCTGATGCCCACAGTCTATCATTACCCCACCCACTCTGGAGCAGGGGGCCGGATGGACGGGCACCTGCTGTTACTGTGCAGGTCCTGCTGTCACCCACTACATCCAGTCATTTGGACCTGGAACTATGTACAACAGGTTATCAACAAAACAGCTTCAGTCCAGAAGTGACAGGAGTTGACACAGACAGGCATGATTCTGGACAGCTGGGAAAAAGCCGAGAGGCTGAGGCTCAGTTTGGACTTTAGAAACGGATCTGGATTCCACTGAAAGTCCTGTGTGGCTCAGTTGGTAGAGCATGGGGGGGGGGGACCAGTACGAAATTGTATACAATCACTACTGTAAGTTGCTTTGGATAAGAGCTGCTAAATGACTAAAACGTAAATATAAGGCATTCTTAAAGGGATACTTAAGAGATTTTGGCGATTAAATGAACTTGTGGACATTTTTATGTCTCTGCGTGCATTTTGAAGGAAGTTGCTAACTAGCGTTAGCGCAATGGCTGGTAGTCTACGGGTAACATTAGTTAGCATTCACTCAAACTACCTCTAAAACGTCCTTTATACTGGACACAAAGACATACACTTGGTTTCCACAAGTTCATCTGACTCTGGGGAAGTAGATAAAAGGGCCTCAATGACAAAATCTCAAAGTATCCCTTTAAGGCTCTAAGCACAAGTTTTTGGCCATGTAAACACTGTCATTTTGGCAGCCAACAGCCTGGCTAGTGTGATAATCCTAACATTCCTGGTTCACATCCTTACTGAAGCACTAAAAACAGCAGGTTTCCTTTCAGAAGCCAGAACATGACAGTCCATGGAGAATCAAAGAATAATCAGGCGAGTCAGACACTGGAAATGCTAACAAGTATAGAAGAAAAAGGCTACACAGAGCCCCACAGCATGTAGACTCGCTAGTATACTACTGCAACATTTTTGGAAGCAGATACCATGTGTAAGGTTATTTACTTTACAATGAAATCCAAATGCCTTAGATAGTGGGTGCTATTACAAGAGAACACTGCGTCTTTTTCTTATCTGAAGCAGACCTTGATCAAAACACCGGTAAATCCTACATAATTGATTATGTGCTGCAGATTTAGGATGACATGCACATCTGTTCCTTACAACAGTATATAAACACACTGGTGCACGTCCACTTGCATGCACATAGCCCTCCTCCTCTCGCCCCTCCCAACGTCAGGCTCACATCCGCCACCAAGCCCGGTGATACTCTGGCAGGCTTAGCTTGGGTTCTCAGGGGTTTGATTACATGAGAGAGAACAGTCTTTCACCTCCCACAGAAAAAGCCTTCCCTCCTCTCCTCACTGTTTTCCAGGGGGACTCTGGCCACCTGTCCCCTTGTTGTCTCCTCCCTGGTCCTACTCTGCCTGGGCTGGACAGCGGGAAAGCTGCTGGGCGTACAATAGCAGTGCCACTGTAACTCTCCCCATTTTATTTAGCCCGGCAAACCTGTGGGGAATCAGAGGAATAGCCATTGTTCTCAGGAGGCGTGTCATTGTGGGAATTCCAACATTCCAGCACAATGGCTCTGGGCAGCCTGGGTTGTAATTTAAAAAGAACCTCAAAGAAAAGTGCTAAGCCTTCCTCTGATGCAGGACTTTACTTCACATGAGCAAAACAAAGCCCATACACAAGACAGTAGCTAGTGTGAAAGGGACAGTTGTGCAACAGTACCATTCTCACTGAGCATCTAACCAACTGTGCACATTGAGTATCTATCTATAAGGTATGCCCCCTGGGCTATAAAGAACATTTTTGGGGAGGACTTTATCCAAGAGTACAATTTCACATCATGGCCCATCCTGTTTACTGTCTGTAAGCTTAGAAGATACCATCACCAGGAGCAAATGTGTGCCCTCATCAGTTAATCCATTGGTGTGTTTCTGTAGGCTATTTGTGTACGGTCCTAAGTTTAACAAAGTGTATTTTTGCCTTGCAGGGCTTATCTTGAACAAAGATTACACTTTTAACCTGGTTCTCCAACATGATTAATGTCTTGAGAGTGACAAAAAAAAGCCCCGTCTGTCGAGGGGAGATGGACGATGACGGCGCAGAGATCACACTCATGTCGTGTGGTAAGATAAACACAACCTCATCCTGGCCCTACTCCCCATGCAGGCTCCAGTCACACTGGGGATACCTCACTCAGCAGATAAGGTGGCGAGACACTGACAGAGGTCAAGGAGGTTGGATTCTAGGGCTGTGATGGAAAAGGAAGGGGAGTTTTGACCTGTGGATATACTTGCTGACCTGCAGGCATGTGCCAAAGATGGAACGATAGAGAACTACACCAAGGGGAATGAACAACAGAAAGTACCACAGGCTCATAAACTCTGACAGTCACTCCTGGCTGAGTTCCCAAGCACCGAACACGTCAGTCACATCCACGTTTCAACAGGACATAAACGGAAAGACCAGTTATGGGTTGCTGAGTTTCTTCCTGTAATGGAGATCCAATGAAGTCCTTTCTCACAGCTCAGAGAGGCTGCCCCTGCATAAGCTTGTGTACAACAATCAGAGGTCATACACGTCAATGCGCAGAATGACTTCTATGGCAATTCTTATTCAGTGAGGTCTGGGTCTCAGACTGGAGCAGGAGCTGTGTGTAATGCTGTGGTTCTAGAACTACCTCTCCCGCCTACTAAACACTGCACTGCAGCCAGCCAGCTAGCCACGCTGCTCATTACCTCGCACGTAAACAACCACTAAAGAGAGTAACAACGGGCCAAAAAAAAAAATGGCAGAAATTCCCTGTCACTCCACCACGCCCCAGCTTTCTCCATGCTTATAATGTTGTTTGTTTGTTTGTTTGTCCTGGGACGATTGTTTTTTAACAAAGTCTTTGTGCAATTGTAACACACCTCCCAGAGCTTGCCAAAGTCATCTGAGGCAGAGGAAACCTATCATGCCCAGCCATGTAAAAAGGGACCTGACCAGGAAACACTCCTGCCCCTTATTTATAGACAGACTGCCTGTACAGTGAGTGACCTTTATTTATAGACAATAGACAGACTGCCTGTACAGTGTAGTGAGTGACCTTTATTTATAGACAGACATAGACTGGCTGTGTAGTGAGTGAGTGATCTTCTCTCCTCATGTCAGGTGTATGATCATGGTGGCCTGGCCAGTTTAACAGGGATGTCATAGGACTACCTTTAAGATTATCTCTGAAGGGGAACAAAGGGAGTACACAACTTTCCAAAGCTCCAAATCTGGCTTTTAGTTCAGTTCTAACAGGCTGTTAAAACAGTCAGAAAGGACCAGAAAAAATATCTGCCATTAACTGCCAAGCAAAGAGGAGAGTATTTCCTCATCCAAATCTAAAAATGAACCTGGCATCCCATTTCTGACCTCCCCATAATCGGGCAGGCCTGCCTCCTGCTTGGCCCAGGCACACACACTATTTGTTTTTACCCACGATGTGCATTCTCTCAGCTAAACCAGGCTTTAGCAGTAACCCTGCCTTTTGTGCCGGTCCCAAACACTCACAATGACTGCCAGCGCAGCCCTCAACCACGGCTGGGCCCGGTAAACAAACAACGGGAGCGTAGCCATGATAACGGGTTTGGTGGGGAGTTGGAGACTTGAGATGGAGGGGAAAGAGAACGGACATTCCGTTTAGAAAGATTTACAGCCTACACGCATCCAGATCAGGGAAGGAGACAAGGGTCAAAGAGATTGAGTAACTTTACTCTGTCGTCCCTCCCACTGAAGACTATTAAGTCGTCAGCACACACAGGACATACATACACACACAACAAGCAATAAGCTGAGAACCAACACACCACAATGGTTGTACTGCTTTCATTGAGATTTCACAGCCACCCAAATGTTCTCTTCCTCAGATTACATGCTGTACATTACAGCTGAATAGAAACAACTACGCAATAGGAATCCCCCGCAGCTAGCACTCAGATCCTGTGGAACAGAGAGAACGAGTTGAAAAGAGAGCGGGGCGTTGAGATGAGTCGATCCTGTTCTCCATGTGGGAGAGAGTGAAGGTGAGTCATCTTCAGTGGGATGTCATCTGTGAGCGACAGCGTGACCAGCCAGTGTGACACCCACAGGGCACGACGCAGACAGCTATCCCACTGCAAGGCAGTGACGCACCAGACTCCTACTCTGCCATGTTAATGACCTACCTGTCTCTCTCTCCCTCTTTGACACACACACAAAATAATGTGTTTCTGGATCTCTTATGATATGTTAGTGACACAAAGAAATATACTCTCACAAATCATGAATGATTGAGTAGTTCCTTGTGAAGGCAGGACAGACACACAGCAATCCTTTTTCACCACAAAACACACCCTGTTCATTTCCTGTTCCGCGTCACCCAATACTGTCGTGAATAAGAGTGACTGACCAAGTTACTGTCATTTTAACCCACAGAAATTCTGTCAACATAAAATGTACTGTTGACTGGAAATTGTTCTAAAATTACAAACAGAGGTGAAAAGAGTCCTAACTATAGGATTGTGTTGGACCACTGAAAATGGCACTATTTTCCTTGAGATGGGAGATACCAGTAGTTTGAGCAGTAATATATTATATGCAATACTACAATACTACATGGGTTAATGTCAACCAACCTGAGGAATGCAATCTCTAGGTTACTGCCGGTGTTTGGTAGAATGTAGATGTGCCTATATGGCCTTAAAGCAGTAATCAGCAATTTAAAAAATAACAATGCCCCATCCCTGTTTCGGTAAAAAGCAGAGAGATGGGTCTGGAGAAATGTAAATCACTTTCAAATTCATAGACAGAGCAATTTTTTTATTTACCTTTATTTAACTAGGCAAGTCCGTTATGAACAAATTCTTATTTTCAATGACGGCCTAGGAACAGTGGGTTAACTGCCTGTTCAGGGGCAGAACGACAGATTTGTACCTTGTCAGCTCGGGGATTTGAACATGCAAACTTCCGGTTACTAGTCCAATGCCACTAGGGTACCCTGCCGCCCCTATGGATGCATTGACTGACCATCCATGATATCAAAATGACAGTTAACCATGTTGAGGCTTTAGTGTTTATTTACATTTCCTGTGTTTACAAACATTGGAGTGACAGTTTGACTTCAATGGATGAAGCAAACGCAGACCGCAGACAACCCCTTTAACATTACATACAACCGTGGTGAAAGAATGACTGTTTACGCCTATTTCAGAACTACAAAATACTTCTCAATTATACAACGTGTTCATTTTGTTTTAGCATGAGAGCACCTAAGATAAATGAGCTAACACCAACAGGTTACGGCAGAATGAGAAGACTAGCATGTGTATAGGAAGTGTGTTCTTAACCGAGAGAGGCTGAACAGTCATTCTAACTCAGGCATTTAAATCCTTTTAAAAAATGAAACTGGTGGTATAAGAGCATTAAAGGACAGTGCTTGTTTTCACTGCTGATTCACAGAGGCAGTAGTTTGGTCCAGTAGCAGAACACATTCCTGTCATATCCAGTGGCTGTTAGAGCATAGTTCACTCCATAGTGCTTTAATAGTACCAACACCACCACGGTAGTGAGCATTGAGGCCTTACAGGCCTGCCCGCACTGTACGTCGGATTCCTAACACCAGCTACACCATAAAGGCTCAAAATGTCTGACGGAACTTTGTCGGAGCCTACGACAGTACGTCGTGGTACTTCAAAATCGGCAGACCTAGTCACGAGGAACGAGCAAAGACCACGACAATTGTTTGCAACTTAAGAGTTCGCCCACGACGTGGAAATTGTCTGCCGCTGCAAAATCATGCCTATACAAAACATGTCGTTAACATAGACTTTCTACGTTGAGGTCAAAATAAATACCAACCATTCCGATTACAACAGTCCAGGAAGTTGAGGTACACCATCTCTCACAGCTCTCTGCATGGGCAGTTAGCCACTATGGCTGCAGTGACCCATCTATGCCCAGAGCAGTGCCACCTAAGGTTGAGATTATTCCCACAATGTTAAGCTCTGTGTTTCAGAGGCCAATGCTCTTAGGGCAGACTGAGGCCAAACCTCTAGAAGCACCACTAAGCTCAGATGATCTGGGAGATTTGCAATTCACATTGGGATTTGAATGAAAAGCTAACTGCCCTGCCCAGTTTGACAGAGGCACAAGGAAGGTGACCCCCTCTAACCTTCCAAAGCATTATAAAATGAGCGTCAACCAATTCTGGTTTACAGTTTGGAACCTTTTATGAGCCTCTCAGACAATATAGTCTTCATTGTGTACGTTCTAATTAAAATCTTTGGCCTAACCACCAACCCAATACTGTTGCACACAACAAACTTGACAATGGAGAAATATAATCTATTGGTGACTGATTGAGAAGTCCCCATATTGCAAGCTCTTCCACATCAGGTTAACACATGGGCTTGTCAGAAACAGGACAGGCAGGGCGAAACCACTGCGATCACATTCAGGTTCCTGTCCCTTAGGGAGAATCCTCTTACACAGCTTCCCTGAAGTCTAAAGCCTTTTAAAAAAGGGAAGTTACACATATCTCTAGATCAACAGATTACAATAGGTCCACCCTAAAAAGGAGAATGAGAGGATTACTGGACATTCGTTTCTGCCAAAATTACAGTTATCTTAACGATTTCCATGGAATAACCTGCCTCTTTCTTTACTTCCTTCTTTGAACATGGACCCTGGTGTGTGGAGGGGGGGCAGTCCTGTGGTACTTAGCCCAGTTTAGTTAAAATGAACACATGCTTCTCTACTGGCTGTATACATAGTCGCTGCAGGTTATTACAGGGGATTAATAAAGCCTAGGTCATTGTGAGGACTTTTTTTTAATGCAGCCATGCTGGTACAGAAGAGCGAGAGAGAGGCATTATCGTGTGTGGTAGAGAGAGGCGTTATCGTGTGTGGTAGAGAGAGGCGTTATCGTGTGTGGTAGAGAGGGGCGTTATCGTGTGTGGTCGAGAGGGGCGTTATCGTGTGTGGTCGAGAGGGGCGTTATCGTGTGTGGTAGAGAGGGGCGTTATCGTGTGTGGTAGAGAGGGGCGTTATCGTGTGTGGTAGAGAGGGGCGTTATCGTGTGTGGTAGAGAGGGGCGTTATCGTGTGTGGTAGAGAGGGGCGTTATCGTGTGTGGTAGAGAGGGGCATTATCGTGTGTGGTAGAGGCATTATCATGTGTGGTAGAGGCATTATCATGTGTGGTAGAGGCATTATCATGTGTGGTAGAGAGAGGCATTATCATGTGTAGTAGAGAGGCACATGCCTCAATAAGCTCTCTGTTCTGAGTCTGTTCACACCGCCACCCTGTAATTGCCTGATAAGGATCATGAAGATCAATGCCAACACCTCACTATCACCTCACAAGATAAGGCCTCAGACATCCTCCAGAGGCAAAGCCACTGGGCAATGGGCACTTCACACTAAAGTACACACACAACACCAATTTGGCATGTCAGTGCTATTCTAAAAAAATGACACCCTCCTCCTCTGGCTGGTACAGTCCTGATTTTTGACACTTCCATCCTGTGACCACATTGGGACAGATGTAGGCCACTAGATCATCTGCTCTCTAATCGTGGTCCATTGCTTAAGAACAAACCTGTCGCTACATTTCTCACACCAAATTACAACAGTCTGCTTGCAAGAGTCTTTGATTGGAGTATTCTATTGTCAAACACTGAAAACGTCAGACATACTGTAACACTATACTGCTGATGTCTTTCTTAAACTAAAGTCAGTAAAACTCACATTACTATGAACGCCGCTTCTTACTCACCAACTTGAACAGTAGTTGTGATTGCATATTTGGAATGCCTGAGCAAACCTGGTAGACTCTGCTGTGAGTAGGAGGATAATAAAGTGAGTTTGTAAGTGTGAAACTACTCAGCTGAGATTTGGACTAAACATTCTCTGAACAGCACTAACTCTCCTCAGTCTGGGCATTAGGAGCAGCAGGTAGACTAGTGGTTAAGAGCATTGGGCTAGTAACCCAAATGTCGCTGGTTAGAATCCCCGAGCAGACTAGGTGAAAAATCTGTCGATGTGCCCTTGAGCAAGGCACTTAACCGCTCCTGTAAGTCCCTTTGGATAAGAGTTTCTGCTAAATTTCTTAAATGTAATGTGAATGGATTCAAGATTATATTTGGGAAATGACTAGTCTGCCATCAACTTCAACACCCAGTGTGGTCCTGCTAGTGTTATTGGGTACAATTGCTAAAGAAAACATAAAAATAGATTAAAAATGTATTAAAGTGAATTTCGCAATATTAGTGCATAGTAGGATAGTCTGCTTGAAGACCTGGCGAGAAAGATGCTGCAGGACATCAAGTCAAAAACAATGTTAAATTGAGAGATTTAACTGACCTTTCACTCAATATACACTGCTCAAAAAAAATAAATAACACATCCTAGATCTGAATGAAATATTCTTATTAAATAATTATCTTCACATAGTTGAATGTGCTGACAACAAAATCACACAAAAATGATCAATGGAAATCTAATTTATCAACCCATGGAGGTCTGGATTTGGAGTCACACTCAAAACTAAAGTGGAAAACCACACTACAGGCTGATCCAACTTTGATGTAATGTCCTTAAAACAAGTCAAAATGAGGCTCAGTAGTGTGTGTGGCCTCCACGTGCCTGTATGACCTCCCTACAACGCCTGGGCATGCTCCTGATGAGGTGGCGGATGGTCTCCTGAGGGATCTCCTCCCATACCTGGACGAAAGCTTCCGCCAACTCCTGGACAGTCTGTTGGTCGATGGAGCGAGACATGATGTCCCAGATGTGCTCAATTGGATTCAGGTCTGGGGAACGGGCGGGCCAGTCCATAGCATCAATGCCTTCCTCTTGCAGGAACTGCTGACACACTCCAGCCACATGAGGTCTAGCATTGTCTTGCATTAGGAGGAACCCAGGGCCAACCGCACCAGCATATGGTCTCACAAGGGGTCTGAGGATCTCATCTCGGTACCTAATGGCAGTCAGGCTACCTCTGGCGAGCACATGGAGGCTGTGCGGCCCCCCCCCCCCACACCATGACTGACCCACCGCCAAACCGGTCGTGCTGGAGGATGTTGCAGGCAGCAGAACATTCTCCACGGCGTCTCCAGACTGTCACACGTGCTCAGTGTGAACCGTGTGAACCGTGTGAACCGAAGAGCACAGGGCGCTAGTGTTGAATTTGCCAATCTTGGTGTTCTCTGGCAAATGCCAAACGTCCTGCACGGTGTTGGGTTGTACAAGCACAACCCCCACCTGTGGACGTCGGGCCCTCATTACCACCCTCATGGAGTCTGTTTCTGACCGTTTGAGCAGGCACATGCACATTTGTGGCCTGCTGGAGGTCATTTTGCAGGGCTCTGGCAGTGCTCCTTCTGCTCCTCCTTGCACAAAGGCAGAGGTAGCGGTCCTGCTGCTGGGTTGTTGCCCTCCTCCACGTCTCCTGATGTACTGGCCTGTCTCCTGGTAGCGCCTCCATGCTCTGGACACTACGCTGACAGACACAGCAAACCTTCTTGCCACAGCTCGCATTGATGTGCCATCCTGGATGAGCTGCACTACCTTAGCCACTTGTGTGGGTTGTAGACTCCGTCTCATGCTACCACTAGAGTGAAAGCACCGCCAGCATTCAAAAGTGACCAAAACATCAGCCAGGAAGCATAGGAACTGAGAAGTGGTCTGTGGTCACCAACTGCAGAACCCCTCCTTTATTGGGGGGTGTCTTGCTAATTGCCTATAATTTCCACCTGTTGTCTATTCCATTTGCACAACAGCATGTGAAATGTATTGTCAATCAGTGTTGCTTCCTAAGTGGACAGTTTGATTTCACAGAAGTGATTGACTTGGAGTTATATTGTGTTGTTTAAGTGTTCCCTTTATTTTTTTGAGCAGTATATATATATATATGTATATACAGTGCCTTGCGAAAGTATTCGGCCCCCTTGAACTTTGCGACCTTTTGCCACATTTCAGGCTTCAAACAAAGATATAAAACTGTATTTTTTTGTGAAGAATCAACAACAAGTGGGACACAATCATGAAGTGGAACGAAATTTATTGGATATTTCAAACTTTTTTAACAAATCAAAAACTGAAAAATTGGGCGTGCAAAATTATTCAGCCCCCTTAAGTTAATACTTTGTAGCGCCACCTTTTGCTGCGATTACAACTGTAAGTCGCTTGGGGTATGTCTCTATCAGTTTTGCACATCGAGAGACTGAAATGTTTTGCCATTCCTCCTTGCAAAACAGCTCGAGCTCAGTGAGGTTGGATGGAGAGCATTTGTGAACAGCAGTTTTCAGTTCTTTCCACAGATTCTCGATTGGATTCAGGTCTGGATTTTGACTTGGCCATTCTAACACCTGGATATGTTTCTTTTTGAACCATTCCATTGTAGATTTTGCTTTATGTTTTGGATCATTGTGCTGTTGGAAGACAAATCTCTGTCCCAGTCTCAGGTCTTTTGCAGACTCCATCAGGTTTCCTTCCAGAATGGTCCTGTATTTGGCTCCATCCATCTTCCCATCAATTTTAACCATCTTCCCTGTCCCTGCTGAAGAAAAGCAGGCCCAAACCATGATGCTGCCACCACCATGTTTGACAGTGGGGATGGTGTGTTCAGGGTGATGAGCTGTGTTGCTTTTACGCCAAACATAACGTTTTGCATTGTTGCCAAAAAGTTCAATTTTGGTTTCATCTGACCAGAGCACCTTCTTCCACATGTTTGGTGTGTCTCCCAGGTGGCTTGTGGCAAACTTTAAACAACACTTTTTATGGATAGCTTTAAGAAATGGCTTTCTTGCCACTCTTCCATAAAGGCCAGATTTGTGCAATATACGACTGATTGTTGTCCTATGGACAGAGTCTCCCACCTCAGCTGTAGATCTCTGCAGTTCATCCAGAGTGATCATGGGCCTCTTGGCTGCATCTCTGATTAGTCTTCTCCTTGTATGAGCTGAAAGTTTAGAGGGACGGCCAGGTCTTGGTAGATTTGCAGTGGTCTGATACTCCTTCCATTTCAATATTATCGCTTGCACAGTGCTCCTTGGGATGTTTAAAGCTTGGGAAATCTTTTTGTATCCAAATCCGGCTTTAAACTTCTTCACAACAGTATCTCGGACCTGCCTGGTGTGTTCCTTGTTCTTCATGATGCTCTCTGCGCTTTTAACGGACCTCTGAGACTATCACAGTGCAGGTGCATTTATACGGAGACTTGATTACACACAGGTGGATTGTATTTATAATCATTAGTCATTTAGGTCAACATTGGATCATTCAGAGATCCTCACTGAACTTCTGGAGAGAGTTTGCTGCACTGAAAGTAAAGGGGCTGAATAATTTTGCACGCCCAATTTTTCAGTTTTTGATTTGTTAAAAAAGTTTGAAATATCCAATAAATTTCATTCCACTTCATGATTGTGTCCCACTTGTTGTTGATTCTTCACAAAAAAATACAGTTTTATATCTTTGTTTGAAGCCTGAAATGTGGCAAAAGGTCGCAAAGTTCAAGGGGGCCGAATACTTTCGCAAGGCACTGTATATATATATATATATATTTAAGAATATTAATGCAACAATTTCAAATATTTTACTGTGTTACAGTTCATATAAGGAAATCAGTCAATTTAAATACATTCATTAGGCCCTAATCTATGGCTTTAATATGACTGGGAATACAGATATGCATCTGTATATCACAGATCTATGTATCACAGATACCTTAAAAAGGTAGAGGCGTGGATCAGAAAACTGTTTGCCTCATGCATCTCCGTCGCAGAGAGTTGGTCAGGTTGTTGATTGTGTACTGCGGAATGTTGTCCCACTCCTCTTCAATGGCTGTGTTAAGTTGCTGGATATTAGCAGGAACTGGTTCAAGCTGTCGTACACGTCAATCTAGAATATCCCAAACATGCTCAATGGTTGACATGTCTGGTGAGTATGCAGGCTGGGACATTTTCAGCTTCCAGGAATTGTGTACAGATCCTTGCGACATGGAGCTGTGCATTATCATGCTGAAAAATGAAGTGATGGCGGTGGATGAATGGCACAACAATGGGCCTCAGGGTCTCGTCACAGTATCTCTGTGCATTCAAATTGCCATTGATAAAATACAATTGTGTTCATTGTCCATAGCTTATGCCTGCCCATACCATAACTCCACCAACATGGGGTACTCTGTTCACAACTTTGACATCAGCAAACCGCTCACCCACACTATGCCATGCATGTTTTCTGTGGTTGTGAGGCCAGTTGGACATACTGACAAATTCTCTGAAAGGATGGAGGCGGCTTATGGTAGAGAAAATAAATGATCTGACAACAGCTCTGGTGGACATTCCTGAGTCAGCATGCCAATTGCACACACCCTCAAAACTTGAGACATCTGTGGCATAGTGTTATGTTATAACTGCAAATTATCCCCAGAACTAGGTGAACCTGAATAATGATCATGCTGTTTAATCAGCTTCTTGATATGCCACACCTGTCAGGTGGATGGATAATATTGGCAAAGGAGAAATGCTCACTAACAGGGATGCAAACAAATGTGTGCACAAAATTGGAGCTAAATAAGTTTTGTGCGTATGTAACATTTCTGGTGGGATCTTTTATTTCAGCTCATGAAACATGGGACCAACACTTTACATGTTGTGTTTATAGTGTTGTTCAGTGTAGATTAATGGACCACTACTAATCAGCTTCATAAAATGAAGACAACCAACAACTTTTGACCCAACACACACAAACGTAACCATGATCCCTCCGAAGAAAACAACCGTAGGGCGATTAGCACAAGCAGCATTGGTGTTTGCTGAGTTTATACTGCATGTGAAGCACCAATGGCATGTTGTCATTTTAGGCACAGAGGCTGTCTTATGGCAGTCCAGTGAACAGAGCCAGTGGTAAGACCCTCCAATAGAGAACTGCCGAGTCAGATAGCCAGAGTGAAGACTGACGAGTAGGGCCTGTCTACTGAACAAATTGTCCCTCCATCCACTGGGCACACAGGGTAACCCCCCACAATCCCTTTAGCACATCTATCTACACACAGGCACTGAACAGAAACACTAGAAGGCCTACACACCAGGTTTGCATCATTCAGCAACTACTGAAGAGTAGACGGATGTGGGTGTTCAGTCTAGGGCAATGAAATATGTAGGAACTATCAAATAACTTTACTCTGGAAAATGAAGGCCCTAGGATATATCAAACAACATTTCAGATGCTGTTTCTTTTGACATAAAGATTATTCACAAGAGGCACTTCTATCCTCCTATGATGTTTCATATAGGGGAGTGTTGCTGCGTATCTGTGACTGCCGATACTTCTCATGCCAGTAGTAGCAGAGTCACTTTGCATGCCAATGCTGTGACAAGGTTCAGGTCGTTAAAAGAAAATAGTCCTTAGGTGATGTCATACATTTCCATAACCGGCATTCCAGGTTTGATTCTCACATTAAGAATATGCTGGGTGTACCAATACAGCATTGTGCGAGTTGTGCTGTGTGTTTAACCAAATATTACAGGAAAATAGTTTGTGGTTTCCAGTGTTAGAGATTATTGTATCAGCCATCAGACAAAATTAAGACAATTATGATTCAATTAATTCCGTTTATAATCTTCAGCTCCATTGTGCCTCCAGTAAAACAAACTGTTGTAACACATTGTGCTTGCCAAATAGAGATATAAAAATAACTGCACTGTTTTTGGTTAATACTGTTATTGCAAAAGTTGTCTCCTCAAAGAACAGTGCAAGAGGCACAGCCAGAGGCAATTTGTCTGGAAACGTTGGTCCACCTGTGTCATAATAATTCTGAGTGTTTGTCAAAGATCACACAGCTGTTACGTGTTAACTTTTTAAATTAAACTCTCAAACATTAGAAATATATTATTTCCCTTTGTTCCCTGTGCAACAAGTTGACGACGATAGTTGGCGGCAGCACATAGAGGCAGTTTCTACGAAACATGAGCTTTAACAAAAAGCGCATGCATTGCAGGGGTCCGCGAATGAGGCGGATTGAGTTGTTTCAAGTTTCAGATAGCGGTTAACATGGACAATTATTGTGAATTGGGCGGTGTGTGAAAGTGATCCAAATGTACCTTTCATCCAGTCGACAACTTGCGTTGGTGTCCACTTCGTTATTGGATCCATTGCTTGCATTCCCAGGAAGCTATCTAAAACAACAATTAGAAATCGATACTATAAAACACTGCTTTCGGTTGTCTACGATTGTCAATGTATTATAAAACTACCATTGCTTCTCTGTATAGCAGCTGTCTTTCTCTATGTGATTCTCTTCACTCTAGCTCGTATTCTCAGTGCACTCAGCGATTGGGAACTCAATCACATCACACATGGTTGGAGGCAGGAGTGAAAACCCCCATAGCTCGTCACTGGGCTTGGGATCAAGTTGCATAGTTTCGCTCAGCTGAAACTACTGAACAGGGCGGAGCAATCAACAACATTGCACCACAAATATGTATATATCTTACTACATTGACCACCGATAATAAATGTAGCCCTATGGCCGATAATCACTATACTATAATAATACATTATTGCATTCAAAAGTTGAGGGGAAAAAAGTACATTCTTGAAGTGCATAGTTCGTTTTTTTCTTTACTGTGTGTTTCTGTCTCTGCAGCTTCATATAGCATTTGTTATGGGTAATTTAGCCTTTTTTAAATATATCATAAATATTATAGACCATGTTTCATCATATCACATAACTTTTCGCAGCCTACACTTCGATCAGATTCATTCTTATCAGGCATTGTTTCACAGAACGTTAGAACAGCGCAGTTTAGAAACAGTTATTTAACAGACTGGTGACAAAGAAAAGGGTGACTTGAAACAGTGCGATTGAGAGCATATCAGCGAACGGAGCAATTTTACAGAAAGAGGAACAGCATAACCTGTTCCTTCTTCAGGCCATATAAAATAACAAATTAAATTTCCCTCTTCCACACTACCATTGGTTGCGGCTCACGGCTGCGCTCTGTTGGTGAGCTAACGTTAGCTATTGCTCAGCAGGAAACTATAAACCACTTCTGCATTGTACTACTACAGTGCCTTCAGAAAGTATTCACACCCCTTTACTTTTTCCACATTTTGTTGTGTTAAATCCAGAATTTTAAATGTTGTGTCACTGGCCTACACACAATATCCCATCATGTCATAGTGGAATTATGTTTGTATATATATTTTTTTTGATTTAAAAAAATGAAAAGCTGAAATGTCTTGAGTCAATAAGTAATCAACCCCTTTGTTATGTTAAGCCTTAATAAGTTCAGGAGTAAAAATGTGCTTAACAAGTCACATGATGTGTTGCATGGACTCACTCTGTCTGCAATAATAGTGTTTAACATGATTTTTTAATGACTACCTCATCTCTGTACCTCACACATACAATTATATGTAAGGTCCATCAGTCAAGCAGTGAATTTCAAACACAGATTTAACCACAAAGACCAGGGTGGTTTTCCAATGCCTCGCAAGAAGGGCACCTATTGGCTGTGATAGGAGAAAACTGAGGATGGATCAACAACATTGTAGTTACTCCACAATGCTAACCCTATTGACAGAGTGAAAAGAAGGAAACCTGTACAGAATAAAAATATTTAAAAACTTGCATCCTGTTTGCAATAAGGCACTAAAGTAAAACTGCTCAAGAAATAAACGCCTACAACAATTGGATACCACGAAATTGGGGAGAAAAAGGGGGTAAAAATTCAAAAAATAATAATAATAATTAAGAAACGCCATGTCCTGAATACAAAGTGTCTCGTACTACCTGGTACGAGTCTTCATATTTTCAAGCGTAGTGGTGGCTGCATCATGTACCTCTGACAGTTAAACTGACGGACATAAGGGTACTGGGGGTAAAGTTTGACCGGGGGGGAGGAGGGAGCGGTAACTGGAGCGGAATCCTGGGGACGGTAAGACAGAGACTGGGCTTTTGGGGACTACGACAGCTGACTTTTGAGGGCAAGGTTTTAATCATTAAAGCTGTGATTTTACCTGTGCTTTTATTAATCAGTTCTGTTTTTATCCCCCCTCGAAGGAGCATTTTAGACCTGGAGCGGACGCTGTTTTACTTCCTGTGGGGATGCAAGTGGGAGAGGCTGAGGAGGGAGGTGGTCAAGAGGCCCAGGTCCAAGGGGGGGAAAGGCTTGCCTGACCTCTACTTGTTCCTGGGCAGCCGCTACACAGCGTTACATCTGACTCTTGCCACCTCCCCGGTCAACAACAAGACCCAGGCCCTCGCACGGTTCTGGCTGGGATCTTACCTCAGGACTCTGAGGCTGATCCCAGTCGACCTGCGAGCCCCAGTCTCTTTCCTGCTACCCCCGCACTACGTCCAGCTCCAGAAGTTTTTAAGACATTTTAAACTGGAAAAAGAAACAGTCACGGTTTTAACAAAACACCGCTCTCTTCTCTCTCTTGTGCAGGATCGGGAACCAGTGTGTCCAGTGCGCGGGCTCGCTATAGGTGAGCCCACAACGGTTTGGCGCAACGTGGCCCATCCTGCTCTCCTGAATCGGCATCGGGACCTGTCCTGGATGGTCGCCCACGAGATCCTCCCGGTCAGGGCCGTTATGCACTCACGGGGCATGGCGAGGACATCCGCGTGCCCCCGACCAGGCTGCGGCCAAGAAGAGTCGGTGAGGCACATGCTCTGGGAGTGCAGAGCCGCCAGGGACCTGTGGAAGGAAGCAGGCCCCCTGATCACCTCGTGTCTGCCAGCAGGGGAGGACCTAACACCTCAGCTCGTGCTGTATGGGGTGGGCCGAAGGCCCATTCCATCGAAGGCCTTCACCAAGCTCTGGCCCACCCTCACGTGCCTGAAGGAAGCACTGTGGTCCTCCCGTAACCTGCTGGTAGCGAAAAACGTAGAGACCACCCCCCAGGCAGTGGCCATGGTAGCCACGGAAGCCCTGGGGTGGTACGGAAGGAAGGGGGCCTCGACCCCAGGCGAAGGGTCCCCCACAACACCCTAGGTCCCGGCGGCCACGGCCTGACAGCGCTGCGGCGCCTAGGGCGATGCGCCTAGGGGAGGGATCTCCTCTGGGCCCCGAAGGACGGGACGATGATCTATTCAGAAGAGCAGGATGAGGTGAGCTTGATAAAGACTCACCCCCCTCCTGTACAAGGGACAGAAGACAGCCTTTTAACAAAGTGACTTTTTAACATGGTTTTTCATGTCTTAAAAATGTTTTACCTTTGTTAGATCATTAGTACACATTTTAAATGGCTTTTACAGATTTGATGTTTTTACAAGGAAAGTACTTTTATCCATGGTTGTTTTCATTGGTTTTAACAACATGTACTTTTTAACAAATTTAAATGTAACTTTCAAATGCTGTGTTTTATGCTTTGTTGCCGTTTTTATGTGTATCAATGATGTAAAAAATGTATGAGCTGTTTTTAAAGGAAATGTATCAATAAAACTTTTCCAAAAAAAAAAAAAAAAAATGAGTATGCTTGTCATCAAATCAAATCATCGACAAGGACTAGGGAGTTTTTTGTGATAAAAAAAAATTGAATAGCGCTAAGCACAGGCAAAATCATAGAGGAAAACTTTGTTCAGTCTGTATTCCAACAAACACTGGAAGACAAATGCACCTTTCAGCAGGACAAAAACCTTAAATACAGGGCCAAATATACACTGGAGTTGCTTACCAAGATGACATTAAATGTTCCTCAGTGGCCTAGTTACAGTTTTGTCTTAAATAAGCTTGAAAATCTATGGCAAGACTTGAAAATGCCTGTTTAGCAGTGATCAACAAGCAACTTGATAGAGCTTGAATAATTTTTTAAAGAATAATGTGCAAACATTGAACAATCCAGGTGTGCAAAGCTCTTTGATACTTACCAAGAAAGACTCACAGCTGTAATGTATGCCAAAGGCGATTCTACCTTGTATTGACTCAGGGGTCTGAATACTTATATAAATGAGATATTTCTATATTTCATTTTCAATAAATGTGTTAACATTTCTCAAAACCCATTTTTACTTTGTCATTATGGGGTGTTGTGTGTAGACGGGTGAGAAAAGCTGTAAAACAACAAAATGTGGAATAAGTCAAGGGGTACGAATACCTTCTGAAGGCATAATATGCTTTCCATATTATAACAATGGGGACTTTTTGCCAGATAGGAAAGCTACAGTTCTTTCATAATACCAAAGATGTGATTGGTTCTGGAGGTAATACAAAAATGTTAAAGGCAACATGCATACAAAGGCTCATATGGGAAGCAACAGATGATGTGTGAAAGAATAAAGGCACATATACAGTGCATTCGGAAAGTATTCAGACCCTTTGACTTTTACCACAATAAGACCACAGTCTTATTCTAAAATTGATTGAATTTTGTTGTTCCTCAATGTTGTTCCTCATTAATCTACACATTATTGTCATTATTGACAAAGCAAAAAAACACATTTTTAGAAATGTTTGCAAATGTATATAAAAAAACAAAAAATACCTTTTTTACATAAGTATTCAGACCCAATTTCTTTTTACATGTAACTAGGCAAGTCAGTTAAGAACAAATTCTTATTTACAATGACGGCCTACCCTGGCCAAACCCGGACGACGCTGGGCCATTTGTGAGCCGCCCTATGGGACTCCCAATCATAGCCGGATGTGATACAGCCTGGATTCGAACCAGGGACAACAGTGCCTTAGACCGATGCGCCACTCGGGAGCTCAGGTACATCCTGTATCTATTGATCATCCTTGAGATGTTTCAACAACTTGATTGGAGTCCACCTGTGGTAAATTCAATTGATTGGACATGATTTGGAAAGGCACACACCTGTCCATAGGTCCCACAGTTGACAGTGCATGTCAGAGTAAAAACCAAGCCATGAGGTAAAATCAAATCAAATGTATTTATATAGCCCTTCGTACATCAGCTGATATCTCAAAGTGCTGTACAGAAACCCAGCCTAAAACCCCAAACAGCAAGCAATGTAGAAGCACGGTGGCTAGGAAAAACTCCCTAGAAAGGCCAAAACCTAAGAAGAAACCTAGAGAGGAACCAGGCTATGAGGGGTGGCCAGTCCTCTTCTGGCTGTGCCGGGTGGAGATTACAACAGAACATGGCCAAGATGTTCAAATGTTCATAAATGACCAGCATGGTCAAATAATAATAATCACAGTAGTTGTCGAGGGTGCAGCAAGTCAGCACCTCAGAAGTAACTGTCAGTTGGCTTTTCGTAGCCGATCATTAAGAGTATCTCTACCACTCCTGCTGTCTCTAGAGAGTTGAAAACAGCAGGTCTGGGACAGGTAACACGTCCGGTGAACAGGTTAGGATTCCATAGCCGCAGGCAGAACAGTTGAAACTGGAGCAGCAGCATGGCCAGGTGGACTGGGGACAGCAAGGAGTCATCATGCCAGGTAGTCCTGAGGCATGGTCCTAGGGCTCAGGTCCTCCGTGAGAGAGAAAGAAAGAGAGAATTAGAGAGAGCATACTTAAATTCACAGAGGACACCAGATAGGACAGGAGAAGTACTCCAGATATAACCAACTGACCCTAGCCCCCCGACACAAACTACTGCAGCAGAAATACTGGAGGCTGAGACAGGAGGGGTCAGGAGACACTGGGGCCCCATCCAATGATACCCCCGGACAGGGCCAAACAGGAAGGATATAACCCCACCCACTTTGCCAAAGCACAGCCCCCACACCAGTAGAGGGATATCTTCAACCACCAACTTACCATCCTGAGACAAGGCAGAGTATAGCCCACAAAGATCTCCGCCACGGCACAACCCAAGGGGGGGCGCCAACCCAGACAGGAAGATCACATCAGTGACTCAACCCACTCAAGTGACGCACCCCTCCTAGGGACTGCATGAAAGAGCACCAATAAGCCAGCGACTCAGCCCCTGTAATAGGGTTAGAGGCAGAGAATCCCAGTGGAAAGAGGAGAACCGGCCAGACAGAGACAGCAAGGGCGGTTCGTTGCTCCAGAGCCTTCCGTTCACCAGGTCGAAGGAATTGTCCATAGACCTCCGAGACAGGATGGTGTTGAGGCACAAATCTGGGGAAGGGTACTAACACATTTCTGCAGCATTGAAGGTCCCCAAGAATACAGTAGTCTCCATCATTTTTAAATGGAATATGTTTGGAACCCCCAAGACACTTCCTAGGGCTGGCCACCTGGCCAAACTGAGTAATTGGGTGAGAAGGGCCTTGGTTAGGCAGGTGACCAAGAAACCGATGGTCACTCTGAAGGAGCTCCTGAGTTCCACTGTGGAGATGGGAGAATCATCTCTGCAGAGATGCACTCCTCCAATCAGACCTTTATGGTAGAGTACTCCTCAGTAAAAGGCACATGACAGCCTGCTTGTAGTTTGCCAAAAGGCTCCTAAAGACTCTCAGACCATGTGAAACAAGATTCTCTGGTCTTATGAAACCAAGATTGAAGCAAAACCAACCAAAACCTGGCACCATCCCTATGGTGAAGCATGGTGGTGGCAGCATCATGCTGTCGGGATGTTTTTCAGCGGCAGTGACTGGGAGACTAGTAAGTTTTGAGGGAAAGATGAACGGAGCAAAATACAGAGATATTCTTGATGAAAACCTGCTCCAGAGCGCTCAGGACCTCAGACTAGGGTGAAGGTTCACCTTCTAACAGAACAACAACCCTAAGCACACAGCCAAGACAATGCAGTAGTGGCTTCGGGACAAGTCTCTGAATGTCCTTGGGTGGCCCAGCCAGAGCCCGGACTTGAACCCTATCGAGAGACCTGAAAACAGCTGTGCAGCGACGCTCCCCATCCAACCTGACAGAGCTTGAGAGGATCTGCAGAGGATCTGCAGAGAAGAATAGGAGAAACTCCCCAAATACAGGTGTGCCAAGATTCGAGTCTGTAATCTATCCCAAAGGTGCTTCAACAAAGTACTGAGTAAAGGGTCTGAATACTTATGTAAATGTGATATTTCAGATTTTTGTTTTATAAATTAGCTAACATTTTTATAAGTCTATTTTTGCTTTATCATTATTGGCTATTGTGTGTAGATTGATGAGGTAAAATAACAATGTTGTCCCTTTTAGAATAAGGCTGTAGCGTAACAAAATGTGGAAAGTCAAGGGGTCTGAATACTTTCCGAATGCGCTGTATATGCTGTTAAAGTAAACAACGCAGTTGATACAATAACTATTCACTTGTTTGAGTCTATATTTATCCCAACTTTTACTCGATTTTACTTACTTCCTATCTATCCCCATAACTGTCTAACAATGAAACACTTAAAAACCCATGAGGCAGGGGTCAGAAACTAGTGGTCCGTGGGCCAAATCGGCCCGCGAGTAAAACATTAGATTTTTTTTTATAATCACCAGGAATTCAGATTTTTTTGGGGGGGATATCTGTTCCAAAGTTATAAAAAAACAGAAGTGATCGTGTCTCAACCTAATCAGGGAATTCAATTGTTATTTTCAAATACAGTCTCTTTTTGGCCTTAGTTGTAATCAATTTGCAGTGTACAAATTATTATAAATATTTTCCTCCCCCGACCATTCACTCCAACAAACATCGGCCTGCGGTTAAATCTAGTTACCTACCCCTGCCATAAGGCGTATTCCAGCGACTTTCCGTAATTAGATCCTGCCTGTTATGATTTGTTGAACCCTTTCTATTCATGTTTTGGGTGTTGGCTGACTTTTATATGTTTCCAAAGTTTCCCAGAGACTGATGAAGGACTGTACAAGCGACCAGGCGACCACACAATGAGTGGGCTACCGTGCCTGTCCCACAATCCTCACTGACACACGCTCAAAGGATGAACATTGATCCCACCAGAAAGGAGACAATTGATTATCCCATTATATACAATGACATTCATTTAATTAGGAAATACTGTAAGTCCAACGCTAGAAGGTAGCATAATTGTAGTTTGGGTTCAGGGAAAAGACCCAGGGCTGACAACATAAGGTTAAACTATGCTTTGTGTGACTGTTTACAAAGACAACTGTATGATATAGTGTATTTATTGACTTTATTTGATGTGTTTGTAAATGGAATAGCCCAAACTTTATTTCACTTTATTTGCCTTATTGTGAAAATGTTGTACCGTACAGTGATTAATACATTCTGGGGTGGTATTACAGTGTTTCCAGTCAACAGCAGGATGAGGGGAGTGTCTGTTGTATCTGTCTTTGTTCCCACAGTTAGCAATAGTACAGTAGCCAATGGCAGAGAGGCAATAGGGCCTAAGCAACAGATGGTTTCCTAAACAAACCCAATATATTTGCCTCAACCACCTCCCTCTCTCCAAAACACACCTTGCTAGGGAGAGTCCCCTACTAACCTTCTTCTCAGCACAGCTGGAAGGTAGAAGCTACACTTTAATCATCAGACAATTACAGTTCAGCTTCAATTACACCTGAGCACATATAACTCTGCTGCCAGGCAATAAAATACTGGAAACCACAATCAGTACTACTCTACTATTACTTCTGCTTTCTCTCCTCCTCCCTGTTTGAACATGCTGCTCTTTATACCCCTTAAACTGAACGACAGGGCCAATCCACTTCCCTCATGAAAAAATACTATAGTGTACTATGATATAAATACTATAGAATTATATGTTTTTGCAGACTTTGCTGTAGTATTCACTGTACTGTTTTTGCAGACTTAAGTTAACTACAGTTAAATACTGTAGTGAAAGAAAACCATAGTATAGGGCGGCAGGTAGCCTAGTGGTTAAGTGTTGGGCCAGTAACCAAATCGCCAAGCTGAATAGGTGACACATCTAGAGATGTGCCCTGAGCAAGACACTGCTCTGGATAAGAGGATAAACTAAATTATGTAGTTTATGGTTTGTTTTTGCGGATTGTAGTATTTACTGTGGCGTTTAGGTAAGGCTGGATTCTGTACAGATAGTTCCGTGCTTCTGCTCTTTTACATAACTTGTATTGAGCATAATACAGTACATGCTGTACACTTGGCATGTAGGCTTTTCATTCATTGGTGGCCCAAATTGGGATATGGGGGATGGGAATGGGTGGAATATATGCAAATTAAATACTGTAGCATTACAATAGTAAAAACACTAGTGTTTTTGTGGACTGTATTATTTTGGACATTACTGTAGCAGTTACTCATGTTTTTTTCAGATAATACTGTTGTATTTACTAAAGTATTCTCCAGTGTACCTCAAAATTCTGTAGTAAGTACTACACAATTGAGGGATACTACAGTGTGTAGTATAATATTCTACGGTATACTACAAAATGATATAGTAAGTACTACACGTGATCAGGGATGCTACAATGTGGAGTAGAGTATTCTACAGTATATAATAGTTTACCACAGAATTCTATAGTAAGTACCATAGTGTTCTAGAGTAAACTGTAGTATTTTTTAATGTGGGTAACCCCACCACCCACCACAAATAGAGCTTCAACTCTTCAACGACAGGAATAATTCATGTAAATTAAGAAGGCTAGGCTATAATGACAGGGCCTAGAGTGGCATGGTGCGTGTCAATGCTCTTCTCTCCAGTTAGAGGGAAAGAACAAAGGGCTGGATCAAATAGATTTAGACACACTATTCTGATCAATCACCTGCACAACGTACCATGAAATGCTTCCAGTCTATCACCAGGAGAAACAGAATGCCAGGATTTTGGAGGAATTTGAGCGGGTATGCAGATCTAGTCCGGTGTTTTGACCAGTTTGACTGTGACTACATTTTTAAATGTTTTTATTTTTATTTAACCAGGCAGGCCAGTTGAGACCAAGTTCTCATTTACAACTGCGACCTGGCCAAGATAAAGCAAAGCAGTGTGACACAGACAACAACACAGAGTTACACATGGAATAAACAATAAACAAGTCAATGACACAGTAGAAAAAAAAGAAAGTCCATATACAGTGTGTGCAAAAGGCATGAGGAGGTAGGCAATAAATAGGCCATAGGAGTGAATAATTACAATTTAGCAGATTAACACTGGAGTGATAAATGAGCAGATGATGACGTGCAAGTAGAAATACTGGTGTGCAAAAGAGCAAAAAAAGTAAATAAAAACAATATGGGGATGAGGTAGGTAGATTGGGTGGGCTATTTACAGATGAACTACATGTATACATAATGTATACATAATGGTGTCGTCTGCATAGAGGTGGATCAAGGAATCACCCGCAGCAAGAGCGACATCGTTGATATATACAGAGAAAAGAATCGGCCTGAGAATTGAACCCTGTGGTACCCCCATAGAGACTGCCAGAGGTCCATCAGGTCTATCAGAGAAGTAGTTGGTGAACCAGGCGAGGCAATCATTTGAGAAACCAAGGCTGTTGAGTCTGCCGATAAGAATATGGTGATTGACAGAGTTGAAAGCCTTGGCCAGGTCAATGAAGACAGCTGCACAGTGCTGTCTTTTATCATTGGCGGTTATGATATTGTTTAGTACCTTGAGCGAGGCCGTGGTTCACCCGTGACCAGCTCGGAAACCGGATTGCACAGTGGAGAAGGTACGGTGGGATTCGAAATGGTTAGTGATCTATTTGTTAACTTGGCTTTTGAAGACTTTAGAAAGGCAGGGCAGGAGGGACATAGGTCTGTAACAGTTTGGGTCTAGAATATCACCCCCTTTGAAGAGCGGGATGACTGCGGCAGCTTTCCAATCTTTAGGAATATCGGATGATACGAAGAGAGGTTGAACAGACTGGTAATAGGGGTTGCAACAATGGTGGCGGATAATTTTAGAAAGAGAGGGTCCAGATTGTCTCGCCCAGCTGATTTGTACGGGTCCAGGTTTTGCAGCTCTGTCAGAACATCTGCTATCTGGATTTGGGTGAAGGAGAAGCTGTGGAGGCTTGGGCAAGTAGCTGCAGGGGATGCGGAGCAGTTGGCCGGGGTTGGGTTGCCAGGAGGAAAGCATAACTAGCCGTAGAGAAATGCTTATTGAAATTCTTGATTATCGTGGATTTATTGGTGGTGACAGTGTTTCCTAGCCTCAGTGCGGTGGGCAGCTGGGAGGAGGTGCTATTATTCTCCATGGACTTTACAGTGTCCCAAAACGTTTTGGAGTTAGAGCTACAGGATGCAAATTTCTGTTTGAAAACGCTAGCCTTTGTTTTCCTAACTGACTGCATGTATTGGTTCCTGACTTCCTTGAAAAGTTGCGTATCGCGGGGACTATTCGATGCTAGTACAGTCCGCCACAGGATGTTTTTGTGCTGGTCGAGGGCAATCAGGTCTGGACTGAACCAAGGGCTATATCTGTTCTTAGTTCTACATTTTTTGAAAGGGGCATGCTTATTTAAGATGGTGAGGAAAATACTTTAAAAAAACGACCAGGCATCCTCTACTGACGGGATGAGGTCAATATCCTTCCAGGATACCCGGGCCAGGTCGATTAGAAAGGCCTGCTCGCAGAAGTATTTTAGGGAGCGTTTGACAGTGATGAGGGGTGGTCGTTTGACCGCGAAACCATAGCGGATGCAGGCAATGAGGCAGTGATCGCTGAAATCCTTATTGAAAACAGCAGAGGTGTATTTGGAGGGCAAGTTGGTCAGGATAATATCTATGAGGGTGCCCATGTTTACAGATTTAGGGTTGTACCTGGTGGGTTCATTGATAATTTGTGTGAGATTGGGGGCATCTAGTTTAGATTGTAGGACTGCCGGGGTGTTAAGCATATCCCAGTTTAGTCACCTAACAGAACAAACTCTGAAGATAGATTGGGGGCAATCAATTCACATATAGTGTCCAGTGCACAGCTGGGAGCTGAGGGGGTCTATAACAGGCGGCGACAGTGAGAGACTTATTTCTGGAGAGATTCATTTTTAAAATTAGAAGCTCGAACTGTTTGGGCATAGACCTGGAAAGTATGACAGAACTTTGCAGACTAACTCCTCCCCCGTTGGCAGTTCTATCTTGACGGAAAATGTTGTAATGGGGGATGGAAAACTCAAATTTTTTTGTGGGATACCTAAGCCAGGATTCAGACACTGCAAGGACTTTAGGGTTGGTGGAGTGTGCTAAAGCAGTGAGTAAAACAAAAATAGGGAGGAGGCTTCTGATGTTAACATGCATGAAACCAAGGCTTTTACGGTTACAGAAGACTTGTAGACTTACCTTTCAGGGAGTTTCCTGTTTGATCAGTGCGCTAACAAGGATTTGGGAGGGGCAAATACAAAGAAAATATGACAAAATGGCGACCAGAAAAATTATCCTGAAGTGCGTATAATTCCCGGTGCCTAACCCCACCACAAACACAGCTTCAACTCTTCAACAACTGTAGGAATAATTCAGTAGGTATTGTTCAAAATAACAAGGCTAAATTGGGCTTTGATGAGTATGCGGATCAAGGAAGTCATCATCACTCACATCACTGTATTTTTTTTTTATTTTTTTTTTATTTTATTTAACCAGGCAAGTCAGTTAAGAACAAATTCTTATTTTCAATGACGGCCTGGGAACAGTGGGTTAACTGCCTGTTCAGGGGCAGAACGACAGATTTGTACCTTGTCAGCTCGGGGGTTTGAACTCACAACCTTCCGGTTACTAGTTCAACGCTCTAACCACTAGGCTACCCTGCCGCCCCAATGTCAGTTCAATTGTCAGTTCAATTTGTGCACATCACACACACAGGTTAAACAAAGGCATTGTGGCGTATAACTTGCTGAGACATGATGGGAACAATTAGTGTGTGAGAAAACACAGGCACGAATCACCCAGGGAGGCCAAGGAGAGAGAGTTCTGTAATATCACAGAAATATGATGAAGATCAAGAGATGCTGAAGAAGAGAACTCTTCATAAGAGGCATCTGGGGCTCTGCACGAGTAGTAGCTCAAGTCAAAGCAAATTATATTCGTCACATGCTTTGTAAACAACAGGTGTAGACTAACAGTGAAATGCTTTCTTACCAGCCCTTCCCAACAATGCAGAGAGAAAAATAGGAAAATAATAGAAAAATCACACGAGGAATAAATACACAATGAGTAACGATAACATGGCTGTATACATGGGGTACTAGTACTGAGTTGATGTGTAGGCGTATGAGGCAATTGAAGAAGATATGTACATATAGATAGCGGTAAAGTAACAAGGCTACAGGATAGATAAGAAACAGTTGCAGCAGTGTATGTGATGAGTCAAAATAGTTAGTGTAAAAAGGGTGAATGCAGATGGTCCGGGTAGCTAACTACACTGAACAAAACTATAAACGTAAAGTGTTGGTCCCAAGTCTCATGAGCTGAAATAAAAGATCCCAAAAATGTTCCATCGTTGTGAACAGAGTGCCCCATGATAGCGGTGAGGTAATGGTATGGCAGGCATAAGCTACGGACAACAAACACAGTTGCATTTTAGAGATGGCAATTTGAATGCACAGAGATACCCTGACGAGATCCTGAGGCCCATTGTCGTGCCATTCCTCCAACTCCATCACCTCATGTTTCAGTATGATAATGCACTGCCCCATGTCGTAAGGATCTGTACACAATTCCTGGAAGCTGGAAATGCCCCATACTAACCAGACATGTCACCCATTGAGCATGTTTGGGATGCACTGGATTTACATGTATGACAGGGGCGAGGACGCGGAAGATGAGGTGCGGTGGGGGTGAAGACGGGGGAGATGGGGAAGATGGGATGAGGAAGGGTGTGTGGTGGAGATGGGGTTGAAGAGGGGCAAATGGGGGTGAAGAGAGGGGACATCTGGTTGAGGGGGAGATGGGGGTAAGGAGGGGGAAGATGGGGGTGATGAGGGGGAGATGGGGTGAGGAGAGTGATAAAGAGTGGGGAAGAGGAAAGGTGAGGGGTGGGATATAGGGAACACCTGACTCAGACAGAGCACAAGGCTCATCTGAGCGATGGGCTGAGCTGAGGAGAATAGCAGAGTTGTCATCTCTTCCTGTTTTTGAACAGGATTTCAATAAGAAGTTGTGCTTATTCCCATAAAGCCCAGGCCACCTATGTTCACAGCTCTAACCTGCTGTCACACAATCAATGTCAACTGCTTTTCTTTCACTTTTGACGTCAAAAATACCGGCAACAACTACCAAAGTAAAAAACAAGATCTTCAAAGGTAAACGTGAGGAGAGGCGTTCTTTTTTTTGGATCAACATTTATTTCAGACTCAATTAAAGGATGTACATTTTTTGCAGTGTGTATTATTCCAAGACCAGCATCAATCAATCATTCAAACAAATATATTTATAAAGCCTTTTTACATCAGCAGATACAGAGACCTAACCTGAAATCCCAAACAGCAAGCAATGCAGATGTAGAACATCAAAACGTAGCTAACATTGTCATAAAAACACAGCAGGCTTTTCACCTTATATTTCTATGTGACCTTGCAGGATATAAGGAGAACATGAAGATGACATATTAACAATACAAATATACATATTATCTCCTGACCTCTGAAAGTTTTTCTATGTTAATATGAACTGGACAGTGTAAGGTCATGTACATTCAGACACAAATAGCAAGGCCACAGCAGATCTTTGTGTGATCGTATAGAATTACAAAGCTTCTGGGAATGACGTCAGGCTCTGTACGTTAACGCACCAACATGAGCCACTGTCTCCTGCCACAGCTCTTCCAAACCCTCCTCCAATTAATATTGAAATGATCTCCATCCCTCTGGAAAGCAAGGGAATAGGCCTCTCTGTTACTGTGTATTATCAGATAGAAGGCAGGCAGTAATGTACCAGTATAAACAACAGAAATAACACAATAGCAAGTCATACGCCACTACTTTAAAAATATACAGTTGAAGTCAGAAGTTTACATACACTTAGGTTGGAGTCATTAAAACTCGTTTTCAACCACTCCACAAATTTCTTGTTAACAAACTATAGTTTTGACAAGTTGGTTAGGACATCTACTTCATCTGCATCATCTGCATGACACAAGTAATTTTTCCAACAATTGTTTACAGACAGATTATTTCACTTACAATTCACTGTATCACAATTCCAGTGGGTCAGAAGTTAACATACACAAAGTTGACTGTGAAATGTCCTCTGGTCTGATGAAACAAAAATAGAACTGTTTGGCCATAATGACCATCGTTATGTTTGGAGGAAAAAGTTGGAGGCTTGAAAGGCAAAGAACACCATCCCAACCGTGAAGCATAGGGGTGGCAGAATCATGTTGTGTGGGTGCCTTGCTGCAGGAGGGACAGGTGCGCTTCACAAAATAGATGGCATCATGAGGCAGGAAAATTATGTGGATATATTGAAGCAACATCTCAAGGACATCAGTCAGGAAGTTGAAGCTTGGTCGCAAATGGGTCTTCCAAATGGACATTGACCCCAAGCATACTTCCAAAGTTGTGGCAAAATGGCTTGACAACAACGTCAAGGTATTGGAGTGGCCATCACAAAGCCCTGACCTCAATCTTATAAATGTGTGGGAAGAACTGAAAAAGCATGTGAGCAAGGAGGCCTACAAACCTGACTCAGTTACACCAGCTCTGTCAGGAGGAATGGGCAAAAATTCGCCCAACTTATTGTGGGAAGCTTGTGGAAGGCTACCCAAACCATTTTACCCAAGTTAAACAATTTAAAGGCAATGCTACCAAATACTAATTGAGTGTAAGTAAACTTCTGACCCACTGGGAATGTGGTGAAAGAAATAAAAGATTAAATAAATAATTCTCTCTACTATTATTCTGACATTTCACATTTTTTAAATAAAGTGGTGAACCTAACTGACCTAAAACAGGGAATTTTTACTAGGATTAAATGTCAGGAATTGTGAAAAACTGAGTTTAAATGTAGTTGGCTAAGGTGTATGTAAACTTCCGACTTCAACTGTATATTTAACCAGGCAATCAGATAAGAACAAATTCTTATTCTACAATGACGGCCTACCAAATTCAAACCCTCCCCTAACCCGGACGACGCTGGGCCAATTGTGTGCCGCCCTATGGGACTACCGATCACGGCCGGTTGTGATACAGCCCGGGATTGACCCAGGGTCTGTAGTGACACCTCTAGTGCTGAGATGTATTGCCTCAGACCGCTGAGCCACTTGGAAGCCCCAATGTTTATCTTGTTAGTCTATCTGCATGTCTGTCTATTCTTCCTCTTGGCTAGTGGGGCACAGGCATAGCTCCTCAGAAAGAGAAGGGGATGTGGGGACATAAAGAGAGCACTGTGGAAGCAGACACACAGAATATGTTTTTATTTATTTATTTATCCCAAGGCGCCAGAGAGAGCAGATTGTATATTTATGAATTATTGGTTTGTAAAATGTTCCCTTTGGTTTAATGTTGGATTTTTTTATGAAGGCTTCAATTCAATTTATGATTTTACTGATTATAAAATTTGAACAAAGCTTGCATCTCTAAATCTGTCTGCATTTTAGGTAAACTAGTGTCAGTACAAATGTAAGTATAGCCTTTCAAAGTGATTTCAAAACGTACATTTCCCATTTTTAAATGATTTGAGCGGCTTATAGATGGATATACTAGTAAAGTAATCAAACTGTGGGAACGAAACTGCGCAGTGACAGCAGCGCGTGTAGTGCCTTGATCAACCACGCTAGATTAAACCTGGCGCTGGAACGCACCTCCAACTGGCACGTGGTCTCATTACACGTGATCCTCTTCTGTAGACCAGGAAGTACCGAGTGCTACAAATCACCACAAACATCACTGAAACTGTAACAGCCAGCAACGTTGTGACAGTTTCCTGTCGCACGTGTTTTCTATCGTATTGTAATAATGGCGGAAGAGGTTTCCTGCTTGAAGGCACGGCTTATGGAGAAAGAAAAAGAGATAGTTGCATTGAAGAATAAACTGGCATTAGAAAAGGTAGGCCTATGACACTATTTAGCTTTTACATTGAATATCAGGAGGTAGCTGTAGCCTCGTGCTTGCAGTGGCTGTTTAGCAGCAGCGCACGTTATAATGTAGCTATATGATTCAGAGTTTGAGCAACGATGCTTTGGTTTGAGCAGTGAGGAAGACATCCTTAGTTTGAGTCAACAAGAGGAAATTTGGATGGATAGATTCGTGAGGCTAACTAGCCTACAAATCAATTGACTTTATATCCCTTGACGTGTTATATTTGGTTATTGTCTAAAATAATAACAACAACTTTAACGTATTCTAAACCACCACCTTTTCTCCACTGAAATCAGAACAGTTTGATAGATCTGCAGCTGCAGGAGAAAGTGACAACACTTCCACCTCTGAAACTCAAGGCAACCCTGTCCAATGAAGACATCATGCGCTACAGCAGACAGCTTATACTGCCAGAGTTTGGTGTACAAGGTAATAATGGCAGCTTTCACCCAAACTCTGATTGACGTAAACACTATTGAAAAACACTATTGAAACCATCATTTGATCTCTGCAGGTCAGCTAAACCTCTCCCAGACATCAGTGCTGGTTGTGGGGTGTGGAGGACTAGGCTGTCCCCTGGCACAGTATCTAGCTGCAGCAGGAATCGGTAGGTAAAAATGTGGGGAAAGAGAATTTCAGTAAGTTATACCCTCAGTAACGGTCAATGATTCATATGCTGTACATCCAAATAGATGAACAAGTCCCTTGAATCTGTACACATCAATAAAGCATTTGAGGATGGCATAACTTCACAAAGTATTAGGTAGGCCTACTACATATAATATACCTGTGAACCTTTAGGGATATGCAATACTGATGTGTGTGTACACTGTTATAACGTGTCCATCCCTCTATAACCCCAGGGCGTGTGGGTCTTCTGGACTATGACGAGGTGGAACTGAGTAACCTGCACAGACAGGTGCTCCATGGAGAAGACAGCCAGGGACAGGCCAAGGCCCAGTCTGCTGCCCATGCTGTCAGAAGGTACAGGAGGCTACTGGGGCCTGCACAGGCTGATACATAGACTGTAATCATGTCAGTCACTAGCATGTAGGCCTACCATAAGTTGGTGCATTCGCTGCCATCTCACTACATTGTCACAGGTTGTATTACACTGTTGTTTTGACTGTCCACGAATACCCAACTATCTTTCTCTGTTGATTTATTTTCGAAAGCACTTATTGTGGTCTTTCACTCAATGATGCTGCAGTACTGTGATGAACTTCCACAGCATAGCTATAGCCACTTGGTGGTGCCATTTACTCAAACAGCAATAGCTTGCTTTCAGATAACTGTATAGGTATAGTCACCACTCTTATTTGTTAGTGTACATACAGTACATTAATGGCATTGCAATTGAATGTTAAAGTCCTACTCCCGTCTCCTTTTCACTTCATGTAACACCTGATTTACTTAAGGCACATCTCAATAGGTAATCCAGATGTCTCATGACATGGCAGAAGTGGGGGTATTCATACGTGGGAAATCTTTTTTTCAACAGGAAAAGTAAAACAAATCACTGGAGGGTGTTTTTAAGGTTTTGGCATTCAGAGGAAAAGAGAATTAGCGAGCCTATATTCTGTGCAGTAGTTCTTGCTCTCCAAAATGAGTATGAGGGGTTGAATGTGAATGGCCTTGTCTGTCCTTTTTATGTGTGTACAGGTTGAACTCCACAGTAGAATGCATTCCCTACCACCTCCAGCTGTCTCCAGAAAATGCTTTACAGCTCATCCAACAGTATCCTCCCTCTCAGCCTTGTGCCTTCTATTATCTTCCAGGGGGTAAAGAAGAGGTTTTACTGTTTGTCATACAGGATTTCCATGTCATCAAATCCAGAGTCAAACATTTACCATAACACTGACATTTTGAGGGAAGAAAATCACTGCATCTTTACTCCTTGACATTATCCACCTCATGTACGACATTGTGGCTGACTGTTCGGACAACGTTCCCACCCGGTATCTGGTGAATGATGCCTGTGTCCTCAGTGGCAAGCCCCTAGTATCTGCCAGTGCCCTGAGAATGGAGGGCCAGGTAAGGATCTAGTTACATTTTAGTCTCTATAATTAAGTCCCCACATGCTAACTGGATTTACATCAATGTCTGACAAATGACTGACTAGTAAATGGAATATGTTTATTGCTTTTCCTTTGTGCATAGTAACCCCTCTTGTCTGTGTCTAGCTGACAGTGTATAACTACCGTGGAGGCCCCTGCTACAGGTGCCTGTACCCAAAGCCTCCACCCCCAGAGATGGTGACTAACTGCTCTGACGGAGGGATCTTAGGAGTAGGTGAGTCCTCTTCTAATTTGTGTCTTCACTGTTAGGTAGAGAGAGGAATTGATTGTTGATGTTTCACTCTTTTTTTTTCTCAGTGCCAGGGATCATGGGATGCTTCCAAGCATTGGAGGTCCTGAAGATAGCCTCAGGACAGGGCTGTATCCTTCCCAGTGAAAGCTCCCTGAGTCACTCCACTGCCCCACTGCTTAGCTACTGCACAATGAAAAAACACTTTCTGCTTAGTCATGGTGCTGACTAGATGAATGAAAGCCTGAATGAGTCAGTGTAGCATGGGAAGGAAGGGGTGTTTTTCTTCATGACCATGCCCATCTGATAACACTTGACTAAAAGAGAGGAAATTCTGTGAAATTTCAGGACCTTTGAGGTCTGTTTCTGAATATACAAAGAACATTGTGGTGTTTGTTAAGCCAGACATGAGCCTTTTCCTTGACCGAGGTGACAGCTTCCTGTGGCCAACAGCTGTTGATGTTTGACGCCCAGGATGCCAAGTTCCGGTCCATCAGGCTGCGGTCCAAGCAGGCCAGCTGTGCTGTGTGTGGAGAGAACCCCACTGTCACACACCTTGTAGATTATGAGAAGTTCTGTGGGTCTGCTGCCACAGATAAGGTCAGGGGTCACTGAGAAGAGGGCCAAGTGGGCAAACATCTTGCATATTGAGTTGCAATTTAATACTGTTCAAAGGGTTAAGTTACCATTTTAAAGTAAGAGGAGGTGGTGTGTCCCAATCTAAAATGACCAGAGTGAGTGTCATCACTACACCTTTGACGGCTTAGAACTACACGTAGCACATGGAATGTTGTGCCAGGAAAATGTGTTAATTATCCATCATTTAGATAAATAGCAGAGATATGCACTGTATGTCAAAATGAGTTTTCTGTACTTAGCTCAACTAAAAAAAATGTTTTCCATCAATTATAGGACAATTTTAGTTTCAATGTTTGCTTTGAATATTTACCTAATATTTTCTGGGTTTTCTTTCAGTGTCGAAGACTAAACCTTCTCTCCAAAGACCAGAGGGTAACAGTGCAGGTGGAGTATAGTTGATTACTTTCTGTTTTATAATTATGATTACACTTGATTGTCTGTGATTCGTGTGCATTCATAAACCCAGATTAAATCTAAAAGCTGACCCAACCCTAAATGGGAAATGACTAAAACTCGAATGTACGTTTTCTACGGAAAATAATCATGTATTTGTTTGTTGGCACTGACAGAAATGGTGGTGGTTTGGGAGTTGTTTGGGTTTCTGCTAAATTACAGTTTTAAAAAGAATTGAGCCATTAAGATGAAGATCATGATTGATTAGGCCTAAAATAGATTATTTAATGCATGCAGTCAGAAACAGTTTTATTTCCTATAATTGAAATAATGTGACAAAGTTAAACTTACTCCACCCTACTCCACTCAAAGAAGGCAGCCAGTTGTGCCATGCATATGGTGATAGGCCAAAGCAACTCAACCAGTCTATGTGCCATCTTTGTGTCATCTCACAAAATAACAGCAACTTTAATTCAGATGTGACAGACCTTTTAAACACTACACTGTCTAACAAAGTAAGTGTTGTAGGTGACCACTGACAACCATTGTAATTTCTCCTTTCTATTGCCAGGAGTATAAATCTATAGTGGACAACACAGCTGCTCATCTCCTGCTGGATGTTCGCCCTCTAGTGGAGGTAGATATATGTCACCTACCCACCTCCCTCAGTATCCTTTTGCTGGCTGAATGCCCTCCTGTCATTGTACTCCACTAGCTATATAGTTACCATTTGCAAGATATGGAGTTAGTGAGGAGGATATAAATACTGCTATTAATGACGTCAGTCATCCCTGTGCTTTCATAAGTGTTCTGAGCTGCGTTAAGTAATTGTACTCAATTCAATGGTACAATGTTTAATTTCCTTAAATCATTGCTAGACATCCCTCTATCCAGTTTAGAGGACAGAAAAAGTGAACATATCCGAGTGCTGAAGGAGAGAATTGGCAGAGTGAAAGAGGAGATGTTGAATGAATCCCAGGTCCCAGGTAATATGACTGACAATAGGTCTTCATCTAGCTACACAGGTCACAACACACAGTGGCTCTTCCGTAGCTAGCTAGGTGTATGGAGCAGCCCATATTCACTGAACAAAAGAGGGGTAATTTGAGTGCTAATTAAGTCTGTGTAGCCTTGTCCTGTGAGAGTATTTTGGACAGCCAATGATGGGAGGTGGAGTTGCTAGGTAATTATTTTTCTAACACAAAAATATACCGTCATCGTGAACAGCTGGCCTCTTTTTATTGAATAGTCATCATGGTATTTTTTTCTGCAGTGTATTTCCAGCAAGCCTGTGTATATTTTGTTATTAATGAGCTATTTTAATGGGTAATTCTGGGAACGACAGTGTAAACAGTAAACGCAGACCTTTAGTTGAACACCTGACACCCTTGAAAGTTTCTAATCGATTCAGGTTTCAAGAGTGAAAGAAGGGACCTGAGTTTACAAGTCATATCATGTCCATAACACATCCAATAGTGAATTAGAATATCATCCCATAACTCTGCTTCTAGCTGAGCATTAAACAATTTTTCTTGCCCATTTTATATATTCAACTCACCTAGTCACGAAATTGCCAGGAAATGCCAGGAAATTGAAGCTACTCATCAATTTGATCTGTTTGTGTTTCCATACTGCAGTATATGTGATCTGTAAGCTGGGTAATGACTCCCAGAAGGCAGTTCAGGTCTTGGAGAAGATGTCAGGCTCTGAAGTGGACTTTGTCACTGTTAAAGACATCTGTGGAGGGCTGATGGCCTGGGCACAGAAGATAGACCCCTCTTTCCCACAGTATTGACTCAACGTCACAGGTTCTGCACTGTGGATTCATGACTTTGTTAATAAACATGTTCATAAATGTCATCATAGCGACCATTTTTCTACCTTGTTTTATGTATGCTGGTTGCATTGGACATGGCAAATATGACAGACAGATTAAATTGCAGTTACATCTTAAAGGTGAAAAGTGAAAGAAATAGTCATATCTGCTGTTCATGTTTTCTGGGCTGTATTATATATATATATAACCTTGTTCCAGATTGTAGAATTTTTATAACCCCAATTCATCGTGAAGGGGATGCATGGTAATATGTGTGTATGTGTTAATTCATTATGAATTTTTAGCTATTTGTTATTACACATCTATACATTCATAATGTGTTGCCAGTTTGGATAGGAAACAATGAGTAGCTGATGCATGTCAGCATCCTCTCCAAAGCAATATTAGAAGCAACACTGCGACAGTGTAAAGAATAAAGAATGATGACATGTTTCTCCCTTGTCGGCAACTTATTTTCAGAACTGAACCAATCGAGGTAACTAGTTTTTTCCCCCTGCATCAGCCCGAATAACGGAAAGGATGTAGATGAAAGAGGCATGCGCAACGTAAAGTGAACCTTTTAGAGACGCCATTGCGTTTGTGAGATTGTAGTTTGAATATTTCTCTTCACCGATGGAAACCCAATGAAGCAAATAGGTGATCGAACTCCAAGCCCCAGGAACCTTTCTCCTGTTTTTTTTCTGTCAGAATAGGGGGAGAAGTCACAGCTGGGACGATAATAAAATGCACATGAATTTACTATCTAGCAACAACGAATAGACTACAAGAGGAAGTTTCAAAAAGCGGAGAACTCGGTAATGTGAGTCTTAGCGAGCGTTTAAACATGTGTACAAATGCATGTGGTTACATCGTTTTTTATCGATAAGGCAACTTGAATCTTCGTTTTCTTCGATTGTTGGAGTTTTTGGAGAAGTTTTTGCTGTCCACGGATCCAATGTTGCCTTTTTCAGAAGGTGAAGGTAATGTAGGTATGTTGTTTTAGACATGTATATACGATTGGAATAGTTCATTCATAGTGAATAATATTTGAAGAAGCTTTCACTGCAAAACCAGGTGTTGTATAACTTGTTTGGTTGGCATTCGTGGACATGTAGTTTTCTGCCAGCAGTTCAATCGAAAGCGGGAGGATGTTGAGAAGCCTTGATTCCAGATGTTGGTTCTGCATGAGAATAGATAAAACAGATAACATGCCCTAATGTATGGTTCTAAAACGTGATGCATTGTTTGTACTTGCGCACCTACATTGTAAGGGTTGTTAACAATATAATCGAAGTTTCAAATTAGGTCTACAATTATTTAATTTGTTTATTGTATGCAAACCATAGCCCTACCATGTTTATTTCCCGTAAGTTCTCAGCTTTGACGTCATGATTTGTTTTGCTGAATTTGTTCAGTTAGGTTGAATAATGTAAAATGACGACTTTTATGGCCTACTTCCATTTCCACAAACCCAAACATATTATATTCTACCATCATTACATTTACTGCATCTGTTTTGTGACAGGTTTTCTGTGGTCAGGGCGGATTTCTGACTCCAGTACTGTGAGGGGACACCATTCAAGAACATGACGTTTGGAATGGTGACCGCCTCTTGCAGTGAGCGTTGGGGAATCGATCTACCACGTCCGGAGCATCCACAATGCATACTGCACACATCTCTTGCCTTGAAGAGTGAGTGGAGGCCATTTAGTGCAATCAATAGGCTTTGTCCATGAATTGATTGCCAGGTATCTGTCTGAGAAGTCAATGGGGAGGAAAGTTTGACTATTGCTGTTGACGAACACTGCTCATGATACTTTGAAGACCTTGCATTTCATGTCTCCTAGAATGAGTATTGAGTGTTCCTTCAACCTAGTGTCTGTGCTTAGTGTTTCAGTGGTGCCTCATTTAACAAGGCATCACTGACAGTTCCATTACTTTACATTTTGCATCATCTCTGCCATTGGAAGAAACCCAATGTCTGCCTGCAGCAGCTCAACTCCTCCGTCCTTTCCTAAAGCCTACCTCCACTCACAACTCCCAGTCCTGCCTCCGACCCCCTCACCATCGCCGAGCCCCCCAGCACCCCTCTACAGCCGCCTGTCCAACGGGAGTCACAGAAGTCACACTCACAGCGCTCCCAGTCCCACCAACTCCCGCAGCTCTTTCCATGGAGTGTCCTTCCTCCTCCAGATTGGCCTGACCAGAGAGATGGTGAACCTGGAGAACCATGACCTGTCGCTGTCTGCTGTCAAAGACCTGGTCTGCTCTATTGTTGACCAAAAGGTAATTACACAACTCTTCCTTGTTTTAACACTTGACCTACTGCAGCTAATGCATAATGACAGAGTGAAAAATGGTTGACTTTTACGGATATTTATAGAATGAAATGCAATCGATAGGCCTGAGCAAGAGAAAGCAAATTCACTGTAAATCCTAAAAGCTTAGTTGTCTTTTTGTGGCTCAAATTCAAGTTTCAAGAAAGTTTGGAAAGTCTTCCATCAGGCATACTGCTAAGTAAATCAGGGGCATATTTCCTTAACACTGCTCTTTGGAATGTTGTTCTGTATTCTTTGCTGTGGTTGCAAGTTGAAAGAACACAGTTTAAATGAACAGGGAGACAGTTATATTGCAGACAGTGTTGCCCTGAAATGCATAGCATCTGTGGTTTGCCATTTCTGTGCCATACTCCTCTGTTTAGGCTTTGTTTTTGTAAAGCAGACATCTGTGTCTCGTGCACAGAGTGAGTTTTATGCACCACAGCAGCACGCTCGGCAGCAGTGAAGCCTCTCAGGCTGCCGCGCACGATCTAGTAGCATCAGCTATTTACATTGTGGTGTACTCTCACTGGAGACACAAACACTGAACCACTCAGTGGTTTATTCCTCTCAAAGTCATCCATGATGTAATGTTCAAGCGAGGTTATTTTCCATGACAATGGTGGCTCTTAGTAATGACTTTGGGTTATGGCCCCTGCATGAGACGAGTCTTTGAACATATAGGCTGTATCAACAAACAGTGGTTGTCCATGTACCACTGACTAGAAAGAGGCAGAAGCAAATTTGGAAAATCAAGAGTAAACCAATGGAACCAAAGGTAGTTTGCTGATTCCATTTGTTTGGAGTGGCCTTGGCTTAGAATACAGATTTCAGATTCACATTCAGATGTTCCTATCCAACTGATACCATACATTAGACTGCTTATTAGATCATGAACGTTTATATATGTATGTATGTATGTATGTATATACACTGCTCAAAAACACTAAAATAACACATCCTAGATCTCAATGAATGAAATATTCTTATTAAATACTTCTTTCTTTGCATAGTTGAATGTGCTGATAACAAATTCACACAAAAATGATCAATGGAAATCAAATTTATCAACCCATGGAGGTCTGGATTTGGAGTCACACTCAAAATTAAAGTGGAAAACCACACTACAGGCTGATCCAACTTTGATGTAATGTCCTTAAAACAAGTCAAAATGAGGCTCAGTAGTGTGTGTATGACCTCCCTACAATGCCTGGGCATGCTCCTGATGAGGTGGCGGATGGTCTCCTGAGGGATATCCTCCCAGACCTGGACTAAAGCATCCGCCAACTCCTGGACAGTCTGTGGTGCAACGTGGCGTTTGTGGATGGAGCGAGACATGATGTCCCAGATGTGCTCAATTGGATTCAGGTCTGGGGAACGGGCGGGCCAGTCCATAGCATCAATGCCTTCCTCTTGCAAGAACTGCTGACACACTCCAGCCACATGAGGTCTAGCATGGTCTTGCATTAGGAGGAACCCAGGGCCAACCACACCAGCATATGGTCTGAGGATCTCATCTCGGTACCTAATGGCAGTCAGGCTACCTCTGGCGAGCACATGGAGGGCTGTGCGGCCCCCCAAAGAAATGCCACCCCACACCATGACTGCCCCACCGCCAAACCGGTCATGCTGGAGGATGTTGCAGGCAGCAGAACGTTCTCCACGGCGTCTCCAGACTGTCACGTCTGTCACATGTGCTCAGTGTGAACCTGCTTTCATCTGTGAAGAGCACAGGGCGCCAGTGGCGAATTTGCCAATCTTGGTGTTCTCTGGCAAATGCCAAACGTCCTGCACAGTGTTGGGCTGTAAGCACAACCCCCACCTGTGGACGTCGGGCCCTCATGGAGTCTGTTTCTGACCGTTTGAGCAGACACATGCACATTTGTGGCCTGCTGGAGGTCATTTTGCAGGGCTCTGGCCGTGCTCCTCCTGCTCCTCCTTGCACAAAGGCGGAGGTAGCGGTCCTGCTGCTGGGTTGTTGCCCTCCTACGGCCTCCTCCACATCTCCTGATGTACTGGCCTATCTCCTGGTAGCACCTCCATGCTCTGGACACTACGCTGACAGACACAGCAAACCTTCTTGCCACAGCTCGCATTGATGTACCATCCTGGATGAGCTGCACTACCTGAGCCACTTGTGTGGGTTGTAGACTCCGTCTCATGCTACCACTAGAGTGAAAGCACCACCAGCATTCAAAAGTTTCCAAAACATCAGCCAGGAAGCATAGGAACTGAGAAGTGGTCTGTGGTCACCACCTGCAGAACCACTCCTTTATTGGGGGTGTCCTGATAATTGCCTATAATTTCCACCTGTTGTCTATTCCATTTGCACAACAGCATGTGAAATGTATTGTCAATCAGTGTTGCTTCCTAAGTGGACAGTTTGATTTCACAGAAGTGTGATTGACTTGGAGTTGCATTGTGTTGTTTAAGTGTTCCCTTTATTTTTTTGAGCAGTGTGTGTGTGTATGTATATATATATATATATATATATTACAGTACCAGTCAAAAGTTTGGACATCTACTCATTCCAGGGGTTTTCTTTAGTTTGACTATTTTCTACATTGTAGAATAATAGTGAAGACATCAAAACTATGAAATAACAAATATGGAATCATGTAGTAACCAAAAAAGTGTTAAACAAATTAAAATATATTTTATATTTGAGATTCTTCCTTGTTGACAGCTTTGCACTCTCTTTACATTCTTTCAACCAGCTTCATCAGGTAGTCACCTGGAATGCATTTAAATTTAACAGGGGTGCCTTATTAAAAGTTAATTTGTGGAATTTCTTTCCTTCTAAATGTGTTTGAGCGAGTTAGTTGTGTTGTGACAAGGTAGGGGTGTATACAGAAGATAGCCCTATTTGGTAAAAGAACAGCTCAAATAAGCAAAGAGAAATGACAGTCCATCATTACTTTAAGACATGAAGGTCAGTCATTACGGAAAATTTCAAGAACTTTGAAAGTTTCTTCAAGTGCAGTTGCAAAACCATCAAGCGCTATGATGAAACTGGCGCTCATGAGGACCACCACAGGAAAGGAAGACCCAGACTTACCTCTGCTGCAGAGGGTAAGTTCATTAGAGTTACCAGCCTCAGCCCCCCAAAAATGCTTCACAGAGTTCAAGTAACAGACACATCTCAACATCAACTGTTCAGAGGAGACTGCATGAATCAGGCCTTCATGGTCGAATTGCTGCAAAGAAACCGCTACTGAAGGACACCAATAAGAAGAAGAGACTTGCTTGGGCCAGGAAACACGAGCATGTGACATTTGACCAGTGGAAATCTGTCCTTTGGTCTGATGAGTCCAAATTTGAGATGTTTGGTTCCAACCGCCGTGTCTTTGTGAGACACAGAGTAGGTGAACGGATGATCTCTGCATGTGTGGTTCCCACTGTGAAGCATGGAGAGGAAGGTGTGGGGGTGCTTTGCTGGTGACACTGTCAGTGATTTCTTTAAAATTCAAGGCACACTTAACCAGCATGGACACCACAGCATTCTGCCACAATACGCCATCCCATCTGGTTTGCACTTAGTGGGACTATTATTTGTTTTTCAACAGGACAATGACCCAACACAACTCCAGGCTGTGTAAGAGTTATTTGACCAAGAAGGAGAGTGATGGAGTGCTGCATCAGATGACCTGCCTGTACAATCACCTGACCTCAACCCAATTGAGATGGTTTGGGATGAGTTGGATGACAGAGTGAATAAAAAGCTGCCAACAAGTGCCTAGTATATGTTGGAAAAGCATTCCAGGTGAAGCTAGTTGAGAAAATGTCAGGAGTGTGCAAAGCTGTCAAGGCAAAGGGTGGCTACTTTGAAGAATCTCAAATATAAAATATATTTGGATTTGTTTAACACTTTTTTGGTTACTACATGATTTCATATGTGTTATTTCATAGTTTTGATGTCTTCACCATTATTCTACAATGTAGAAAATAGTAAAAATAAAGAAAAACCCTTGAATAAGTAGGTGTCTCAACTTTTGACTTGTACTATATATATTTTTAACCCTTATTTTACCAGGTAAGTTGAACGAGGACACATTCTCATTTACAGCAACGACCTGGGGAATAGTTAGAGTGGGTAGTTTGTCAGCTTATAAAACATACACTTTGTTCCAAGGTCATTTATGGTAAGTCTTACTCACTCTTTTGATGTTTGTTACTCAATTACATTTTGTGCTTTTCTCTCTCCATTTTGAGTGTTTGGATTCCTATTTGATAGATCTGGTGTAGGTCCTACTGTTCTTATATGTGGATGTTCTTATCACAGACACCTGTGTTAATAAAATGGCATTCACACATTCATCTATTGTATTATCGTCTTACACCCATAATGAAGATTACTCTATTTGTGTCTGTAGTTAATCGGAGACTAAGTGAGTGAGAGATGAGATTATAGAACTCATTCCATCAGGTCTAATGGGTAAAGAGAAGGGTGGGTTGGAGTCACAGGGATCAGGTATTTTGGAGAAATGGGGGCATGAGGGTTGTAGTTAGAAAGAGGAGGTAAAACGCTATATTTTTCTCTGTGCTTCCTGGCTGCCCACACAGTCACATTTATAGATACTTTGTTCACTTCACACCTCCCCTTACTTGTCACTTCTAGAATGCAAATACTCTGTAACCTTTTCCTCTCCAGAGATTCATTGTTCTCAGAAAATGGAGCAGCTTTGAGCTACAGATGTAGGATCTTCATTTGATCACTCTGTTGCAGGATAATTTTCCTGCAATGTGGGAAATGTAAAACTTGTAGTGTATTTGAGGTTGAAAACGGCTTCTGAAGCTTGTAAATTCCACATTTGAAATTTCAGACTTGATTTTCCCTTATGAAAAATTGATCAACTGCTGCAAAAATGTCAGTTTTAATTGTAATTCACATAATCATTCATTTCATTTTCCCGCTGTAGCAAACTGGCTCAAATTAAGGTCCTACATCTGCATTGAGCTGACACGTCCCATTCAGTACGCCTGAGCTAGCTGATCATCGCTATCTTATTCTTATCCATATTTTTTTTAAACTGCATTGTTGATTAGGCGCTCGTAAGTAAGCATTTCACTGTAATGCTGTTGTATTCGGCGCATGTGACTAATACAATTTGATTTGATAAAAGGAACATACTGAGAACCATTCAAAATTGCTAAAGCCCATATAACCACCAGTGCTAATTGTACAACAAAGTGGAAATTGAATTAATCATTGAGTGTCTCGCTTATGTTCTGTAATGGAATGTAGTTTACATTCACATTCCCCCAGGCCAGTGTAATGTTGTTGTTCTTTATGGGTTGTGATGATACTCACTCACTAGTTCTGGGGATTTCTGATCTGCAGAGCAGAACATCTGATTACTGCTGATATTTGCATAGATCTGGTAATGTATTGGCAAGTTTGCAAAGGTTTGTTACAAGAGCTAAAGAAAAAGGTCATAAATACGATATGAAGAAAATGCTTAAATAAAATCTAAACTGTCTGTTTGCATTAACCTTAAAGATGATATTACTTTTAAATATGCTGCTTACATTAAAATCTGCTAAATTGGCAGTGTACTTTGTGTTACCCTTCAACAAGATGGCGCCGACAGACATGGCAGCTCTGTTTCTGGCTCCTAAGAAACTTCACAGTATACAGTATCAGTCAAAAGTTTGGACACACCTAATCATTCCAGGGTTTTTCCTTAGTTTGACTATTTTCTAATCTACATTGTAGAATAAAAGTGAAGATATCAAAACTATTAAATTACACACATGGAATCTGTAGTAATAGAAAAAAGTGTTCAACAAATCAAAATGTATTTTATATTTGAGATTCTTCAAATTAGCCACCCTTTGCCTTGATGACAGCTTTGCACACTCTTGGCATTCTCTCAACCAGCTTCATGAGGTATTCACCAGGAATTCATGTCAATTAACAGGTGTACCTTGTTAAAAGTCAATTTGTGGAATTTCTTTCCTTCTTAATGCGTTTAAGCCAATCAGTTGTATTGTGACAAGGTAGGGTTGGTATACAGAAGATAGCCCCATTTGGTAAAAGACCAAGTCCACATTATGGCAAGAACAGCTCAAATATGCAAAGTGAAATGACAGTCCATCATTATCATTTTAAGACATGAAGGTTAGTCAATCCGGAACATTTCAAGAACTTTGAAAGTTTCTTCAAGTGCAGTCACAAAAACCATCAAGCGCTATGATGAAACTGGCTCTCATGAGGACCGCCACAGGAAAGGAAGTCCTAGAGTTACCTGCAGAGGATGAGTTCATTAGAGTTACCAGCCTCAGAAATTGCAGCCCAAAAAAATGCTTCACAGAGTTCAAGTAACATACACATCTCAACATCAACTGTTCAGAGGAGACTGCATGAATCAGGCCATCATGGTCGAAATCCTGCAAAGAAACCACTTCTAAAGGACACCAATAAGAAGAAGAGACTTGCTTGGGCCAAGAAACACGAGCAATGGACATTAGACCAATAGAAATCTGTCCTTTGGTCTGATGAGTCCAAATTTGAGATGTTTGGTTCCAACCGCCGTATCTTTGTGAGACGCAGAGTAGGTGAACGGTTCCCACTTTGAAGCATGGAGGGGAGGTGTGGGGGTGCTTTGCTGGTGACACTGTCAGTGATTTATTTAAAATTCAAGGCACACTTAACCAGCATGGCAACCACAGCATTCTGCAGTGATACACCATCCCATCTGGTTTGCACTTAGTGGGACTATCATTTGTTTTTCAACAGGACAATGACCCAAAACAAACCTCTAGGCTAAGTAAGGGCTATTTGACCAAGAAGGAGAGTGATGGAGTGCTGCATCCCATGACCTGGCCTCCACAATCACCCGACTTCATTTGAGATGGTATGGGAAGAGTTGGACCACAAAATGAAGGGAAAGCAGCCAACAAGTTCTCAGCATACAGTGGGGAGAACAAGTATTTGATACACTGCCGATTTTGCAGATTTTCCTACTTACAAAGCATGTAGATGTCTGTCATTTTTATCATAGGTATACTTCAACTGTGAGAGACGGAATCAAAAACAAAAATCCAGAAAATCACATTGTATGATTTTTAAGTAATTAATTTGCATTTTATTGCATGACGTAAATATTGATCACCTACCAACCAGTAAGAATTCCGGCTCTCACAGACCAGTATCCCTCCTGTTCTCCACTCATTACCTGTATTAACTGCACCTGTTTGAACTCGTTACCTGTATAAAAGACACCTGTCCACACACTCAATCGAACAGACTCCAACCTCTCCACAATGGCCAAGACCAGAGAGCTGCGTAAGGACATCAGGATAAAATTGTAGACCTGCACAAGGCTGGGATGGGCTACAGGACAATAGGCAACAGCTTGGTGAGAAGGCAACAACTGTTGGCGCAATTATTAGAAAATGGAAGTTCAAGATGACGGTCAATCATCCTCGGTCTGTGGCTCCATGCAAGATCTCACCTCGTGGGGCATCAATGATCGTGAGGGATCAGCCGAGAACTACACGGCAGGACCTGGTCAATGACCTGAAGAGAGCTGGGACCACAGTCTCAAAGAAAACCATTAGTAACACACTACGGCGTCATGGATTTGAATCCTGCAGCACACGCAAAGTCCCCCTGCTCAAGCCAGCGCATGTCCAGGCCCGTCTGAAGTTTGCCAATGACCATCTGGATGATCGAGAGGAGGAATGGGAGAAGGTCATGTGGTCTGATGAGACAAAAATAGAGCTTTTGGTCAAAATTCACTCGCCGTGTTTGGAGGAATAAGAAGGATGAGTACAACCCCAAGAACACCATCCCAACCGTAAAGCATGGAGGTGGAAACATTATTCTTTGGGGATGCTTTTCTGCACAGGGGACAGGATGACTGCACCGTATTGAGGGGAGGATGGATGGGGCCATGTATCGGAGAACTTGGCCAACAACCTCCTTCCCTCAGTAAGAGCATTGAAGATGGGTCGTGGCTGGGTCTTCCAGCATGACAACGACCCGAAACACACAGCCAGGGCAACTAAGGAGTGGCTCCGTAAGAAGCATCTCAAGGTCCTGGAGTGGAGTGGCCTAGCCAGTCTCCAGACCTGAACCCAATAGAAAATCTTTGGAGGGAGCTGAACATCCGTATTGCCCAGCGACAGCCCTGAAACCTGAAGGATCTGGAGAAGGTCTGTATGGAGGAGTGGGACTGCTGCAGTGTGTGCAAACCTGGTCAAGAACTACAGGAAACGTATGATCTCTGTAATTGCAAACAAAGGTTTCTGTACCAAATATTAAGTTCTGCTTTTCTGATGTGTCAAATACGTATGTCATGCAATAAAATGCAAATGAATTACTTAAAAATCATACAATGTGATTTTCTGGATTTTTTTAGATTCCGTCTCTCACAGTTAAAGTGTACTTATGAAAAAAATTACAGACCTCTACATGCTTTGTAAGTAGGAAAACCTGAAATTGGCAGTGTATCAAATGCTTGTTCTCCCCACTGTATGTGGGACTCCTTCAAGACTGATGGAAAAGCATTCCAGGTGACTACCTCATAAAGCTGGTTGAGAGAATGCAAAGCTGTCATCAAGGCAAGGGGTGGCTTCTTTGAAGAATCTAAAATATATTTTGATTTGTTAAACACTTTCTTGGTTACTACATGATTCCATATGTGTTATTTCATAGTTCAGAATGCAGCATTCTGCAATTCTGGGACATAGACGTCTTATATGGGCAGAAAGCTTCAATTCTTGTTAATCTAACTGCGTTGTCCAATCTGGCATTCATACCGTGTTTGTATTATCTTTTACCAGATCTATATATATTATTACCAGAATTTATATTCTCCTACATTAATTTCACATTTCCACAAACTTAAAAGTGTTCCCTTTCAAATGATATCAAGAATATGCATATCATTGCTTCAGGTACTGAGCTACAGGCAGTTAGATTACTGACAATCTGAAAGGTATGAAGTTGAACCCAGGATTTCAGTGTCACCAGGGAGCGGACAGGGAAAGTGTTTTATGTTCTACTATCTCAGTAGATAGAGTCTGGACAGAACTGTGCCCCATTGAGGGACAGTTTAATGGGTAGGTGATCCACCAGTACGTCACTGAGCCAGGCAACAAACATGGAGCAACATCAGTCAGGAGTATACGCTGTTGGAGCAGTTGATTCCCTTCAATTTTTTTAAAAACAGATTAGTATTAGATTTTCATTTGCTTTGTCCTTGGCCTAGTCCTAGATTGACATTGTCGTTGCTCTCCCTTGTTTGCACAGAATACACACATTGACCTGCGTTGTTATCTTTACAGATGCTTCCCTGTGGTATTTCAATGTGTATAATCAGCATTGACCATTTATCTCTTGGCTGAACCCTCATTTTGAATCAGACTAGTTAGAGAATGCAATCAGTTATAATAGCTGTGTATTCTATGGACTCCATGTAGCTCATTCATCATCCAACTGACTGCCAAACTACAGGGCCCCCATGGGATGTGTTATGAAGTTGCCCTTATTCACTGATCCAAGGTCTGTTTTGGCTCTCTATGGTTAAGATAGGTAACCGACCGTTAAGGGAACTTTTACAAAACCTCGTAATGATTAAGATTGACCATGGGATAACCTGATCCTAGAGGTTATCGTAGATTATAACTTCTTCCTGAAGCCCTCTGCATAGCTGTTGCCCTCTCTGCTCCACTTCAGTCAATGAGATGATGGGGGTCCTGACCCTTTTTGAGAGTATCATCAGTTGGCGTGAGAGCACCACCTCACCAACGCAGACCATGCTCCTCTGGGACTGTGAGGAGACACAGCAGAGGGAGTGAGTGACATGACCCACCCTGAGGGGCACCAGGCGGCCCAGGCTTGGCTCTCTTCTGTGACTGCCTGCCACCAGACTCTGGGTCTGTCTCCCTAGCCCTGGCTATTTGGTTGGGGTGTCTGGGGGTGATGAATGGGGGGATAAACAGCGATAGTGTCTGCTTGTAGAGCCGCTTCCTGTTTGGTGTCGCTCAAGTCCTCTCGTGCAGCCAGAGAGGGAGCAACCACGAAACAAAGGTTCACGACTCCCTGAGAATGACCTTTCTCCAGCAGCCTGCCAGACCAGCCAACAAGCATTCCTCCGCTTCCCATTCAGGCATACTTGGAGGATGATGTGATGTTGTTGGGATGGGATGCCATGAAATTAAATATTTTCAGCTATAGCACTGGGTTTTTGTATCTCTTCTGCCAAATTGTAGAGGAGTGTGTAATGGTTATGGCATGCTCGACATAGGATATTGAGCTATGTTTATGGCGTGCTTGACATGCCTTAATAGCCTATAAATGCAGGATTAAATAACAGGTGGGGGTGTTTGGAGGCGAAGGTTGGGAAACGTTGCCTCGTCAGTTGAAACGTTGAAAGTGTTGGATGTAAAATGGAGGGTTTAAAGTGTACCTTGGCCTTCAAGTTATCGGTCCTCTCTAACTGTCAGAGGGGATGATAAAGCTTGCAAAGAGGAAGGACATTTTAAGTCCTTTTGGCAAAGGCAATGGAAAAAAATACTACTTTTCCTCAAAAGGCAGTTTTATGAACATCTCTACCTTACCCCTAGGATATTCCTACTCTGTTCTGAACATATTCACTACAGCTGGAAATACTGTGCTGTGAAATGTTGCTGTCTCGCACAGTACAGACTTGCTTTCCTACTGGTTTGTTAGTGCAGTAGAGTAACTCCCAGTTTCTGGTTGAGAGTGGCACTGCTGCTTGTGTAATTAGCTGAACAAAGGCCTTTTGAGAAGCAAACACTCCATTAGTCAAGTTTTATTTATTAACCTTTATTTAACTAGGCAAGTCAGTTAAGAACAAATTCTTATTTACAATGATGGACTACCCCGGCCAAACCTGGATGACGCTGGGCCAATTGTGCGCTGCCCTATGGGACTCCCAATCACAGCCGGATTTGATTCAGCCTGGGGCTGCCTGATTTGATTCAAACCAAATCTATTTATTCTCAAATAAATATTGAAACATGTTCAATTTGGTTTAAATAATGCAAAAAAAAGTGTTGGAGAAGAAATTAAAAGTGCAATATGTGCCATGTAAGAAAGCTAACGTTTAAGTTCCTTGCTCAGAACATGAGAACATATGAAAGCTGGTGGTTCCTTTTAACACGAGTCTTCAATATTCACAGGTAAGAAGTTTTAGGTTGTAGTTATAATAGGAATTATAGGACTATTTCTCTCTATACCATTTGTATTTCATTAACCTTTGACTATTGGATGTTCTTATAGGCACTTTATTGCCAGTGTAACAGTATAGCTTCTGTTCCTCTCCTCGCCCCTACCTGGGCTCGAACCAGGAACACAACGACAACAGCCACCCCCGAAGCAGCGTTACCCATCGCTCCACAAAAGCCACGGCCCTTGCAGAGCAAGGGGAACAACCACTTCAAGTCTCAGAGCTAGTGACGTTTGAAACACTATTAGAGCACACCCCGCTAACTACCTAGCCATTTCACATCGGTTACACCAGCCTAATTTCGGGAGTTGATATGCTTGAAGTCATAAACAGCTGCTGGCAAACGCACAAAAGTGCTGTTTGAATGAATGCTTACGAGCCTGCTGCTGCCTACCATCGCTCAGTCAAACTGCTCTATCAAATCATAGACTTAATTATAACATAATAACACACAGAAATACGAGCCTAAGGTAATTAATATGGTGGAATCCGGAAACTATCATCTCGAAAACAAGACGTTTATTCTTTCAGTGAAATACGGAACCGTTACGTATTTTATCTAACGAGTGGCATCCATAAGTCTAAATATTTCTGTTACATTGCACAACCTTCAATGATATGTCATAATTACGTAAAATTCTGGCAAATTAGTTAGCAACGAGCCAGGCGGCCAAAACTGTTGCATATACCCTGACTCTGCGTGCAATGAACGCAAGAGAAGTGACACAATTTCACCTGGTTAATATTGCCTGCTAACCTGGATTTCTTTTAGCTAAATATGCAGGTTTAAAAATATATACTTCTGTGTATTGATTTTAAGAAAGGCATTGAGGTTTATGGTACACATTGGAGCAACGATACGCACCGCATCGATTATATGCAATGCAGGACATGCTAGATAAACTAGTAATATCATCAACCATGTTGATTGATTGATTGTTTAATGCTAGCTAGCAACTTACCTTGGCTTACTGCATTCGCGTAACAGGCAGTCTCCTCGTGGAGTGCAATGAGAGGCAGGTGGTTAGAGCGTTGGACTCGTTAACTGTAAGTTTGCAAGATTGGATCCCCCGAATTGACAAGGTGAAAATCTGTCGCTCTGCCCCTGAACGATGCAGTTAACCCACCGTTCCTAGGCCGTCATTGAAAATAAGAATGTGTTTTTAACTGACTTGCTTAGTTAAATAAAGATTAAATAAAGGTGTAAAAAATACAGATTTTGAAACTTTTTGAAACCGAACTTGAAATCGGCCCTAATTAATCAGCCATTCCAATTAATCGGTCAACCTCTAATGGTTACATGTGGTCTGCGGTTGTGAGGCCAGTTGGACATACTTCCAAATTCTCTCAAATGACGTTGGAGGCCGCTAATGTTAGAGAAATGAACATTAAATTATCTGGCAACAGCTCTGGTAGACATGCCAGCAGTCAGCATGCCAATTGCACACTCCCTCAAAACATGTGACAAAACTCCATCTTTTAGAGTGGCCTTTTATTGTCCCCAGAACAAGGTGTACCTGTGTAATAATCATGCTGCATTTTATGCGTATGGGACATTTCTGGGATATTTTATTTCAGCTCATGAAACATGGAACCAACACTTTACATGTTGCGTTTATATTTTTAGTATCTCATTAGCTTATGACACTTAAGTCGCACATCGCACACTCATATTGTTATGTACTGTACTGTGTACTGTATGGCTGTTGTGTTTAAAGACAGTGTGGTGTTTAACGTAAGTATGGTGGTCAGAATGAGTGGCACGTCCTTAAATGTCAGAGGGATGTACAATGTGAAACCGTGCAGACATGTTCTTCTATTGCTAAGCTAACACCTAATATTAACCACATATTCGATTAAGGATTAAAGGATTTGTCCGAGCGACAGGAGCAGAACTGCTTTTTTGCTTAGTAACACAATTTCTCTGCTTTATCATTCTCCTGTTAGGGTCATATGGAGGAGAGATGTCAACGTGGTCAATTGTTGCCAAGGCAATAGAGGCCTGTGTAAATCCCACAGAGAGAGAGAGAGGGAGAGACAGAGAGGTGAACTCAGAACATGGGTAAAAGAAAAGGGGTAAAACAGAAGGAGAGAGAGAGTGCAGATGGAAACTGGAGAGTGCTCCTCTCCCAATGGCCAAAACTAACTGGAACTCACAGGAAATAAATCACGTCCACCACCCCTTCCCATCCCCTCCTCCATAGTCCTGAACTCAGCCCAGCTCTGCTTAGCACACATCTGCATGTTCCTATGGAACAACCAGATTGGTTGGGCTCAGGATGGTTGGGCTCAGCTATGTTATATACATGGGGCAAGCCACTCCCTGGAAGTCACATTCTGCAGCTTCTCATAAGAAAAATCACATTTGAGTCAACCTGTCAGTGTTGTAAGTTAGGGGCTTCTGGATGGAGACTGATTTTAAGGTTCATTTTATCAGCTTAAATGTTTATATTTCAAATGAAAATCTTTTTAGGCTAGTGCAGACTAAATGATGGTTATATATGAATGCTGCAACTGAGGGATACCTCACCAAAAGCCTTCACTTATGTCTGGGAAAAACCATGTTGTGCAGGCAATCTATCAATGTGTCCAGTCCTGAGTCATTTGCGAAAGAAGAGAGGAAGGGAGAAAAAACCCTCTATAGTAAAGTGAACTGAGTCATTTCTCTAGTCTCCATCTCCCCAAATGCAGAGTGGCATGGTAGAACAGAACACCCACCCACAACAGTCACAGAATGACAGACTGGGGCAGCGTGACTGGTGAAGAGAGGTCCTCCCTTGGGAGAGATGGGAGGACGGCTAGGCGGCAGGCCTGCACTGGTGCCTGGTTTGTGGCCTGTTATTTGCCCACTGGTGCCCTGCTGTGTGGTAGGAGCCAGACCCAGCCATGGAATTCACAGATGTCCTTCACCATCCTCTGACTGTACTCTGTCTGTAAAATGGTTGCTAGAGATAATCTAGTATTTCTCCAATCCCCATAGTCAGGGTTCAAACGGTGATTATAATAAATACGCATGTGTATAGATTTTCAAGCACTTACTGTACAGCACGGTTATTATAGTTCTGTTTTTCTATTCGTTTTTACATTTGAAATCCAGTTTAGTTTCCAGTTCGTTTTCAGACCTGATTTGCTAGTTTTTTTAGTTGTATCCATTTCAAAAATATTTGTATTTTATTTTACTGAAAACTCCATTTGATTTTTACCCAATGTTTAGAAAAACTAATAGAACTGAACTTAATTCATAATAGTTTTTTATTTCATTTTGGAGTCAAAGATAGTTTTAGTTTTTCAAACAGTTTTGTTAATTATTTTATTTCCGTGTACCCCCCAAAAAAATCATGGTTAGTTTAATTTTAATTTCAGTTTTAGATTACTGTAATAAGCTTTCTGTAAAGTAATCATCCTCAAACTACCTTGTATTTATAATTGTGCTGATCTATTCCTTTAGTACAGCCAACGTGAAATTATTGGGGACAGATATAGAACTAGAAATTAAAGTAATGTCCCCTCATAAATCTTATACAGGTGTTCGTATATTCCTGTTTATAGAAGGATGTCACGGCTGCTCACTTAGTCTTGGAGTTAGAGTATACTTCCCCCTCTGCACGGACAGGCATTCTACCTTGCCTGCACTCTCTAGCCTGGCCACCTCAGCAGCACACTTAATGGATTAAAGCCATCACCAATGATGAGGGCACTTGCAGGTTGGCCCATTGCCAAGTTCACTCCTTTTCATGTCCACAGAGAGAGAGGAGTCGGGCCTGGCCTGGCCCTAGGTTGGTTAATTTGTCGTGTCTCTTTACAGTTAAACCATCATTTACTGGTCTCGGCAGAATAATGGAGGTCAGTGTCCACAGATGTCATGGAGACACTGTAACAATGCGGGAACTGTTAGTGCTCAGAAACAATATAATCGATCCCAGAGGGGGTGGGGGGCAGGTTGGAAATGCTGCACTCTGAGGTGTTTTCTCAGCACTGTTTTCCTTTCCTGTTTGTCTGATTGATCAACCAGGCTGATAACAAGGTGGCAGAGGAAGTGCAACAGGGCCTCGATACCAGGCAGCACTAAACCCATAACCCATTGAGAACATAAAGGACATGTATGACACTTTAATGGTGACATTGAGCAACAGCAGACATGATCTGATCTCACAGAGGTTTAAAAAGCAAATGAAACCAAAAAGAATAATATCTTTCAACATCTCTGATCCCGTGTGTGTTTAACTTATGTTGTGTTTACTTCTGTCTCGACCACAAGTGATCTAGCCAGTCAGTCAGTTGGCTTGATCTGTCACAATGTCTCCACAACCTGTATGCTCTTAGCTCTAGTCCCTCTCCAGAGCCTCTCCCTGTTTCCACAGCAGGCTCTGTTTTCTCCTGCTCCTCAATCAGCTGCCTGCGGTTAGTGGAAGAGTACAGTGTGTTCAGTGGCTTATTTAGTCGTCTGTGTGGCTCTGGCTCTGTCCAAACGGATTTTCTGTCCACTGCAGTTTCCCTTATTCCCGTCTGTCTCTGTGAATGAAAGTGATCATGAACAAAATAGATTTTTACAAAATGTTGACCTCATTTTACTCACGTCTGCATGTATTCCTGTGTTTTGTTTAGACTCCTGTTTTTTTAAGCATTTAAACTGATAAACAGTGAAGATGGTCAGGAATAACCCTTTGATATGGAGTTATGGTCTCCTCGTCTCCTGTCAAATCCTATGTTTCTTTGTGCTAACAGAGCACAGAGATAAGCTATGGATCACCATCAATATAATTTTGCCTAAAGCAAAATCTTCATACGATTATTTACACTGTGTTCAGAATCAGACCCACCTGGCCGGCACTAGTCCCCTGTCATTCCCAGACAGAGAGGATAGAGTGTTCATAGTATATCTTCACTGGGCTGCAGAAGCATCACCATGGGCCCATAACTCGGAGCTCAGGGCCTAGCAGAGCTGCTTAGATCACACTGCTCTCTTCCTCTCTTCCTGAGAGGGCTCAGATCCTGTGACTCAGCCTTCCTCCTCTCCTCTCCTCACCTCCTCCCAGACCCTGGACACACTCACTCGCTCATACACTCACGAGACGACCAGAGGAAGGGAGCCAGTCTCTCTCTGTCATCTGTAAAGAATGGACCGTAGCTCTCAGAAAGCTCTCGTTAAAGACTCGTTAAGGAGCTGGCCACCAAGTAGTGACCATCTCCTCTGCACTGAGGACTGGAGCACTTGTTGCTCTTGAGGCAACATCAAATTGTATTAGTCACATACACATGTTTAGCAGATGTTTATGCGAGTGTAGCGAAATGCTTGTGCTTCTAGTTCCGAATATATCTAACAAGTAATCTTAACAATTCCTCAACAGCTACCTAATACACACAAATTTAAGTAAAGGGATGGAATAAGAATATATACATAGAAATATATGGAGGAGCGATGACCGGGCATCATAGGCAATAGATGGTATAAAAATACAGTATTTACATGTGGGATGAATAATGCAAGATATGTAAACATTAAAGTGGCATTATTAAAGTGACTAGTGATCTATTTATTAATGTGGCCAATGATTTCAAGTCTGTATGTAGGCAGCAGCCTCCCTGTGCTAGTGACGGCTGTTTAACAGTCTGATGGCAGTCTGATGAGACATAAGCTATTTTTTAGTCTCTCCTCTGAATATTCCCCAAAATGTGCAACCCTAGATGGAGGTGATATGATCCTTGACAAGTCTCTCAAAGCACTTCATGATGACAGAAGTGAGTGCCACAGGGCGATAGTCATTTAGTTCAGTTACCTTCGCCTTCTTGGGTACAGGAACAATGGTGGCCATCTTGAAGCATGTGGGGACAGCAGACTGGGATAGGGAGAGATTGAATATGTCCGTAACCCTACCAGCCAGCTGGTCTGTGCATGCTCTGAGGACACGGCTAGGGATGCAGTCTGGGCCGGCAGCCTTGCGAGGGTTAACATGTTTAAATGTCTTACTTACGTCGGCCCACAGAGAAGGAGAGGGAGAGCCCCGCAGTCCTTTGTAGTGGGCCACGTCAGTGGCACTGTATTATCCTCAAAGCTGGCAAAGAAGGTGTTTAGTTTGTCTGGAAGCGTGACGTCAGTGTCCATGACGTGGCTGGTTTTACTTTTGTAATCCGTGATTGCCTGTAGACCGTGCCATGTACGTCTCGTGTCTGAGCTGTTGAATTGGGACTCCACTTTGTCCCCATACTGACATTTTGCTTGTTTGATTGCCTTGTGGAGGGAATAACTACACTGTTTGTATTTGGCCATATTCCCCGTCATCTTTCCATGGTTAAATGCGGTGGTTCGCGCTTTCAGTTTTGCGCGAATGCCGCCATCTATCCACGGTATCTGGTTAGGGTAGGTTTTAATAGACACAGTGGGTACAACATCTCCAATGCACTTCCTTAGTGTTGAGTAATTTTGAGTCTAAATCCACACTGCTGAAAGGGCAGTAATAGAGCACAATGTTAGTTAAAGGTCCATGGGTTTTATTTGGAAGAGTCTCAAATTAAAGCAGTAAGACTGCCATGAACAGGAAGAGAGGAGTATCATTATCCCAAATGTAAATTAAGTAATGGGAGTAGCTCCTACGGTTTGTCATGATAGTGGAAGCAGGTCCATGCTGACAGGTGTATGGCCTCTCTTCACGACAGCACTGCTCTGGGGTTCTTGAGAGAGGCCTAGATCTAAGCTCCCTGGTTTGCACTGTAATTTCATCTTGTCAGCACTTGGTATGTACAGGGCTCTCGAGGTAAGGGCGCCACACCAGCACTGAATTAGTTACATATGAAGGTTTGGCATGTTTTCAATCTCTGTTTTTCTCATCTCACAGAGTGGGCTGAACCTATAAGGTTGTGGTGTTCACACTTTTCTTGAAATATTGTGAACATTTGTAGAAGAAGGAGCTAGTGCAGTATAGCGCTCTGAAAAGTTGCTCAGACAATAAGTTACTCTGTCATTATGGTGACCTTTGCCCACAGACTGAATGTGTCAGTTCTGCCTTTTTATTCTAAATCTAACAGATACATGGGAAATGTTAGAAAAGTGTGGCTTTTAGTTTCTTGGTCTTCTCACTAATACAAACGACCTTATTGTGCGCTGATTCATTCAAAACTATTAATATTCACTTTTTCCATAGGACTACACTGTCATTCATTTTCAGATGTATCTGAATTGTCATACCACGTGGAACTGCCGTTATGGTCATAACCTCGAGCAAGAAGAACGTCTAAAAAAAACATCAACACTCCCCCGCCACATGAATTTCCTTTCCACCGCATCTCTTTGCACTGGGCTCAGTTTGTTACCAAGATGGATTTTCTTCTTGTTTATTTTTCCTGCTGTGGAAAGTAGCTGCTATGGCCTGCAGAAAAGTAAATATGAGAATGTGTGAGAGTAATGGATATACAAAGGGAAAGAGAGAGAGAGAGAGGGAGGGAGATGCTGATAGTTACAGGACCAACCAACTCCCTAAAACAGCAGTATGTGTCAAACGTGGACCATATGAAGACTATAGTGCTATTGCAGATGGACTGTGCAGTTGGCTGCTCGCTGTCTCTCTGCCCCTCTGCCTCTCTGCCCCTTTGTTCCAGCTGTAGTGTGTTTTCTTTGGCTCCAGCCTGCAAAATGGGGAGCGAATAGTTTTATGTCATGCACTGTAGAAAGAAAGCATGACCCCCCCCTCACCCCCCTCGCTCTCTCTCCATCCACTGGCTACTGGGCTTGGTGTAAGGGAAGGCACATACTCGTCAGACGATTATGGGAGCAGTGCATTATATATCGGTCTGACTCGGCATGTACAGTATACAAGATGTACTGTATATAGGAAGATGGACAGATGCATTTTCTATAGATTATCAACATACTCAAGCTCCAGGGAAGCAGCATCATTCTACTCTAGGCTACTGTGCTTTACGTGTCCCAAGATTCGCCTTGGCTTCGTGTGGCCTACTCATTAGTTTTACAAATGGACATAAATCTCCTAAAGCATCAAACGATTGTGGACGCTTGACCTTTTCCTACACTTTTGACACTGTCCTCAGGGCTTGTAGCATCCAGCTAGCAGTCGAGTGTGTTGTATGGATCAGTCATGAATACCACTATCCTTTCTGAACAATGGCTGCTGCCCCATTGTGGGTGGGGGGCTCACTGATCAACAACGTTGTCAAGAGAGAGGGATGAATTTTGTGCTTGTTTTCATGAAAGCTCAATGAGATGGTGTTTGTGTTGTGTTATTTTTGAACACGATCAAGAAGACTGTTCTAGCGAAATTAGACAAGCAAATTACATGGTAAATGACCAGTCATGGGGTAGCACTGAAAAGCACATTATGGTCAACAAAACACTCCAAACACATTGACGTTTCAAGTGGTTTGTAATGAACATCAAAGATCTGAACTAAGATGCCTAAAACCAGTAGTCTGCCAACAGAAATGTTATATTTTCACTTGTGTACTAGTCTGTCTTGTAATTTTGGTGCTCGTGGATAGGCCATGTTTATGCTCCAAAATGAGCAGCTTGTTCATATTCCTTCCAGCCTCTATGCCTGCTCAAATTCCTCCTGAAATTCTTTGTATAATGTGTCCAGTAGGCTTGGGCAGTATCCAGATTTTCATACCGTCATTCCGTTTTTCTGCCATCCCGGGATTTACGGTATAGCACACAAGGGGGGCACTAAAAACGCAAAAAAAAGCCCATAGGGGATCAATTATCAGTATGCTAACAAAATGAGCAAAATAATAGCGAATTCTCATGGATGCCTTTAGCTAAATGCTAACGAGCGCAAACAAACTAATTGCAGACAGGCAAATCCAGCTCATAAAGTTATACAAGTATATATAGTAGCCATTTTCAGTGAGTGTGGAAATTTACAAGTGATAATGAAGGAGAGAAAGAACAGCATGTGCACATGGAGCAGAAGGGAGAATTAAAGATAGGAGATAAAAAATGCTAGTGGGAACCACATGGAAAAAAACGGGCGCTGTACAGAACATATCCAGAGCTCTTTGCCTTCTCAAACACGGCAGAAAGCTAACATCCCGTCTCCTTATTAATTCAGCCATTTAATTATCAGACTAACAAGTCACCAAATGCGCAGCTGGAAAGTATAGCACATCTTAGACAGTTCTAAGATATCTGATGGCAAACATTAGTAGTACATTTCATACCAGTGTAACTTCATCACATCATGTGCGCGCCGCACAATAGAGAGAGACTCACTGATAGATATAGAACGATATGGACTCACCGGTTCCCGCTTTCTCCTGTTGTGCTCTTTACAACGTACACGTACGTGACTGGCTGTTGTTCTGGGGAACTACGGTAAGCTTCATAATGAAAACTTATGTGACAGGCGAAATTAAGAAAGCGATCTGCTTTATCTCCTAACGCAGTGGTTCCCAACCTTTTTATAGTCCCGTACCCCTTCAAACATTCAACCTCCAGCTGCATACCCCCTCTAGCACCAGGGTCAGCGCACTCTCAAATGTTGTTGTTTTTGCCATCATTGTAAGCACTCTACGATACATTTATTAAACATAAGAATGAGTGTGAGTTTTTGTCACAACCCGGCTCGTGGGAAGTGACAAAGAGCTCTTATAGGACCAGGGCACAAATAATAATCAATAACTTTGCTCTTTATTTAGACATCTTACATATAAGACCTTATTTGTTCATAAAAAATGGATGGATGTGCTTTAAAGAATGCCCGTAACTCTGCAATGTTGGGTTGTATTGGAGCGAGTCTCAGTCTTAAATCATTTTATAGACACAGTCTGTGCCTGTATTTAGTTTTCAGGCTAGTGAGGGCCGAGAATCCATTCTCACATAGGTACGTGGTTGCAAAGGGCATCAGTGTCTTAACAGCGCGATTTGCCAAGGCAGGGTAGTGCAGCCCAATCCAGAAATCACATTTGACATTTTCCGTAAGCTTGAGTTCGTTTGCACACAAAAAAATCATACAATGATGGAATACCTGTGTGTTGTCCTTGTTAATGCAGACAGAGAAGAGCTCCATCTTCTTAATCATAGCCTCAATTTTGTCCCGCACATTGAATATAGTTGCGGAGAGTCCCTGTAATCCTAGATTCAGATCATTCACACAGATAAGCCAGTCGTGGGAAACTCGTCATCATGCAAGCGGTCAGACATGTAAAAATTTTGGTCAGTAAAGAAAACTTTAAGCTCGTCTTTCAGATTTAAAAAAAAGTGTCAATACATTGCTCCTTGATAACCAGCGCACTTCTGTATGTTGTAAAAGCGTTACGTGGTCGCTGCCCATATCATTGCATAATGCAGAAAATACACTAAAGTTCAGGTGCCTTGCTTTAACAAAGTTAACCATTTTCACTGTAGTGTCCAAAATGTCTTTCAAACTGTTATGCATTCCTTTGGCAGCAAGAGCCTCTCGGTGGATGCTGCAGTGTACCCAAGTGGCGTCCGGAAGTAACTGCTTGCACGCGCGTTACCACTCCACTATGTCTCTCTGTAATGGCTTTTGCGCCATCAGAACAAATAGCAACACATCTTGACCACCAAAGTCCATTTGATGTCACAAAGCTGTCCAGTACTTTAAAAATATCCTCTCATGTTGTCCTGGTTTCCAGTGGTTTGCAGAAGATAATGTCTTCCTTAATTGACCCCCCACCCCCATAAACGTAACGGACATATACCAGGAGCTGTGCCAGGCCCGCCACATCTGTTGACTCATCCAGCTGTAACGAATAGAATTCACTGGCTTGTATGCGAAGCAGTAATTGTTTCAAAACATCTCCTACCATGTCACTGATGCGTCGTGAAACAGTGTTGTTTGATGTAGACATTGTCTGTATAGGTTCTTGGCCTTTTCCCCCAGCATTGTCCCAGCCATATTTGCGGCAGCAGGAAGAATGAAGTCCTCATAATAGTATGCGGCTTGGTTTCATTGAGTTGTGAGATAGTACTTATGCACATATAACACACTGTGGCTGAGGAAAGGCACTACTCCCAATATGAGTAATCCCCAAGTTGAATTCCCGTGAGAGAGTAACGGTTAATGTGATTGGATGTTAAATATTTGACTAGGCTACCTGTATTTGACATTGTGTTGTTATTTCGCTAGATGGTTTAATTTTATTTTTGGCAGTGAAACGAGGCTACTCAACCAAATGTAAAGCCCCGTTGGAAAATCTAAATAGACTGTTTGGGGGTACGCGTACCCCATTTTGAGAATACCTGTCCTAACGTATTGCAGAAGTTGACTGCAGGTATTTACTTAAAAATAGCTATAAATATTCAAATGTATTCAAAAACGTTGAAGATATACACTACCGTTCAACATTTTGCGGTCACTTGGAAATGATTCTTGAAAGCATACATGAAATGAGTTTCAAAATGGATAGGAAATATAGTCAAGATGTTGACAAGGTTATAAATAATGATTATTAATTGAAATAATAATTATGTCCTTTAGAGGTCGACCGATTAATCGGAATGTCCGATTAATTAGGTCCGATTTCAAGTTTTCATAACAATCGGAAATCGGTATTTTTGGACACCGATTTGGCCGATTTTATATATTTTTTTTTTACACCTTTATTTAATCTTTATTTAACTAGGCAAGTCAGTTTAGAACACATTCTTATTTTCAATGACGGCCTAGGAACGGTGGGTTAACTGCCTCGTTCAGGGGCAGAACAACAGATTTTCACCTTGTCAGCTCGGGGGATTCAATCTTGCAAACTTACAGTTAACTAGTCCAACGCTCTAACCACCTGCCTCTCATTGCACTCCACGAGGAGACTGCCTGTTACGTGAATGCAGTAAGCCAAGGTAAGTTGCTAGCTAGCATTAAACTTATCTAAAAATCTATCAATCATAATCACTAGTTAATGGTTGATGATATTACTAGTTTATCTAGCGTGGCCTGCGTTGCATATAATCAGTGCGATGCTTATCGTTGCTCCAATGTGGACCTAACCATGAACATCAATGCCTTTCTTAAAATCAATACACAGAAGTATATATTTTTAAACCTGCATATTTAGCTAAAAGCAATCCAGGTTAGCAGGCAATATTAACCAGGTGAAATTGTGTCACTTCTCTTGCGTTCATTGCACGCAGAGTCAGTGTATATGCAACAGTTTGGGCCGCCTAATTTGGCAGAATTTGACCTAATTATGACATATTATTGAAGGTTGTGCAATGTAACAGGAATATTTAGACTAATGGATGCCACCCCTTAGATAAAATACGGAACGGTTCGGTATTTCACTGAAAGAATAAACGTCTTGTTTTCGAGATGATAGTTTCCAGATTCCACCATATTAATGACCAAAGGCTCGTATTTCTGTGTGTTATTATGTTATAATTAAGTCTATGATTTGATAGAGCAGTTTGACTGAGCGGTGGTAGGCAAGCAGCAGGCTCGTAAGCATTCATTCAAACAGCACTTTCGTGCGTTTTGCCAGCAGCTCTTCGTTGTGCGTCAGGCATTGCACTGTTTATGACTTCAAGCCTATCAACTCCCGAGATTAGGCTTGTGTAACCGATGTGAAATGGCTAGCTAGTTAGCGGGGTGCGCGCTAATAGTGTTTCAAACGTCACTCGCTCTGAGACTTGGAGTGGTTGTTCCCCTTGCTCTGCATGGGTAACGCTGCTTCGAGGGTGGCTGTTGTCGTTGTGTTCCTGGTTCGAGCCCAGGGAGGAGCGAGGAGAGGGACGGAAGCTATACTGTTACACTCGCAATACTAAAGTGCCTAGAAGAACATCCAATAGTCAAAGGTTAATGAAATACAAATGGTATAGAGAGAAATAGTTCTATAATTCCTATAATAACTACAACCTAAAACTTCTTACCTGTGAATATTGAAGACTCATGTTAAAAGGAACCACCAGCTTTCATATGTTCTCATGTTCTGAGCAATGAACTTAAACTTTAGCTTTTTTACATGGCACATATTGTACTTTTACTTTCTTCTCCAACACTTTGTTTTTGCATTATTTAAATCAAATTCAACATGTTTCACATGTATTTATTTGAAGCTAAATTGATTTTATTGATGTATTTTATTAAGTTAAAATAAGTGTTCATTCAGTATTGTTGTAATTGTCATTATTACAAATACATTTTTAAAAATCGGTCGATTAATCGGTATCGGCCTTTTTTGGTCCTCCAATAATTGGTATCGGCGTTGAAAAATCATAATCGGTCGACCTCTAGTGTCCTTCAAACTTTGCTTTCGTCAAAGAATCCTCCATTTGCAGCAATTACAACCTTGCAGACCTTTGGCATTCTAGTTGTCAATTTGTTGAGGTAATCTGAAGAGATTTCACCCCATGCTTCCTGAAGCACCTCCCACAAGTTGGATTGGCTTGATGGGCACTTCTTTACGTACCATACGGTCAAGCTGGTCCCACAACAGCTCAATAGGGTTGAGATCCGGTGACTGTACTGGCCACTCCATTATAGACAGAGTACCAGCTGACTGCTTCTTCCCTAAATAGTTCTTGCATAGTTTGGAGCTTTGCTTTGGATCATTGTCCTGTTGTAGGAGGAAATTGTCTTCAATTAAGCAACCTTCCACAGGGTATGGCATGGCGTTGCAAAATGGAGTGATAGCCTTCCTTCTTCAAGATCCCTTTACCCTGTACAAATCTTCCACTTTACCACCACCAAAGCACCCCCAGACCATCACATTGCCTCCCCACCATGCTTGGCAGATGGCGTCAAGCATTCCTCCAGCATCTTTTCATTTTTTCTGTGTCAAACTTAGATTAGTCTGTCCATAACACTTTTTTACAATCTTCCTCTGTCCAGTGTCTGTGTTCTTTTGCCCATCTTAATCTTTTCTTTTTATTGTCCAGTCTGAGAAATTGCCTTTTCTTTATAACTCTGCCTAGAAGGCCAGCATCCCGGAGTTGCCTCTTCACTGTTGACGTTGAGACGGGTGTTTTGCGGGTACTATTTAATGAAGCTGCCAGTTGAGGACTTGTGAGGCATCTGTTTCTCAAACTGGACACTCTAATGTACTTGTCCTCTTTCTCAGTTGTGTACCGGGGCCTCCTACTACTCTTTCTATTCTGGTTAGAGCCAGTTTGTCCTGTTCTGTGAAGGGAGTAGTACACAGCGTTGTACGAGATCTTCAGTTTCTTGGCAATTTCTCTCATGGAATAGCCTTAATTTCTCAGAACAAGAATAGACGGATGAGTATCAGAAGAAAGTTACTTGTTTCTGGCCATTTTGAGCCTGTAATCGAACCCACAAATGCTGATGCTCAAGATACTCAGCTAGTCTAAAGAAGGCCAGTTTTATTGCTTCTTTAATCAGAACAACAGGTTTCTGCTCTGCTAACATAATTGCAAAAGGGTTTTCTAATGATCAAATTAGCCTTCTAAAATGATGAACTTAGATTAGCTAACACAATGTGCCATTGGAACACAGGAGTGATGGTTGCTGATAATGGGCCTCTGTATGCCTATGTAGATATTTCATAAAAAATCAGCTGTTTCCAGCTACAATAGTCATTTACAACATTAACAATGTCTACACTGTATTTCTGATCAATTTGATGTTATTGTAATGGACAAAAAATGTGCTTTTCTTTCAAAAACAAGGACATTTCTAAGTGACCCCAAACTTTTGAACGGGAGTGTAGTTTGACTGTATATGAAAATCATCCCATGTGTATTTCCCAATACCCCGGTGTACGGTATATACGGTATAATGTCCAATAACCAATAATATTAAGTAGAACCAAGTGTCAAATGTTTCTTTGCCAGGAGGTGGGTTTCAATATGAATACTGTTGTTTCCACATGTGGTTTATGTTAGTGCTCTCTTGGCTATGTGTGCTATAATATGACCAATTATATGAATCATCTAATATAAGACCAATGCAATCAGTTCACAGGAGACAGCGGGACACTTCATTTAATAATTAACACAGTTTGCCATTTCCACTAAATGTGCTTGATGTGAATCTTACACTCCAATTACATTCCCCAATGCCACATAGAGCACAATTAGCTTTTCCTTTGTGCAGATTTTGGACTGTGTATTCAGCACATTTTCCACTGATGTGGTCCGTGACATGTGCCACAAAGTTAAACAACAGTTTTGCATTTGACATCAAAACAATTTTCCTCTTTGTCGTAGACTTTCCGTCTCACTTGGATTCATAGTTTTGTTCCTTTGCACTTAAACCACACAGTACATGCAGCTCTGCTCCTCTCCACATTTTGCATTCAAGCCACTGAGTCACTTTTGGAATTGAACCTTTAACCTGTAGCGGATCCTTCTCTGACCAATCGCTCCATCTATAATTCCTTACCACCACAACACGACAACAGTGACACATCCACAATCAACATTCTAAGGTCTGCTTCCTCTATGGCTTCATCAAGACACCTTAGTTCACCAGGCCACGAAAACAACTAAATAACATCTTGTGCTTCCCGGTAGGTCGGTCGGTTTGGGGTTGAAGGGCCAGGCTGTTCTTTGTGCTGATAAACAATGTCATACACAGCTATGAATGGCTGCATTATGGCAGATAAAACACCTCGTTTCACACTCCAGTCTTGTGATGGGTTTTATCGTGGCCAGAGCTTACTTGAAAAAGAGATGTAAATCTCAATGTGACTTCTCTGGTTAAGTAAAGGATACATTTAAAAAATGGTCTCACCTCTGGCGCTCAGTACCTTGGTGAACCTACAACACTGCACTCAATGTGATTTGAGTGTTTGCTAAAAGTCATAGAGGACATTTTTGGCCTATTCATGAATTAGCATTACAAATTCTGCAGGAGACCTTTCCATTAAATATTTAGGGCTCAATATCACCCGTACATTGTCCTCTCTCCTGGATGATAACTTTACTTTATTCCCCTGATTAACAAACTTAAACTAGAATTTCAGAGATGGAGTATTCTCTATCGTACTTTATTTGGTAAAGGGAATTCCATTAAGATTAATGTATTGCCCAGATTTCTGTATTTGTTTCAATGTCTCCTTTTTCTACCCAAGTCTTTTTTCATTTCAGTAGCTAAACATATGTGTTCGTTTTTATGGGGTGATGGCAGTTCAAGAGTACGTAAAGCATTCCACCAGAGAGAGAGAGAGAACACAGAGGATTAGCCTTTCCTGACTTTATGTATTGGGCCTCCCGGGTGGTGCAGTGGTTAAGGGGCGCTGTACTGCAGCGCCAGCTGTGGCGGGCCGGGCGCACTAACCAAGGTTGCCAGGTGCACGGTGTTTCCTCCGACACATTGGTGCGGCTGGCTTTCCGGGTTGGATGCGCGCTGTGTTAAGAAGCAGTGCGGCTTGGTTGGGTTGTGTATCGGAGGACGCATGACTTTCAACGTTCGTCTCTCCCAAGCCCGTACGGGAGTTGTAGCGATGAGACAAGATAGTAGCTACTAAAACAATTGGATACCATGAAATTGGGGAGAAAAAGGGGGTAAAAAAAAATTTGAATGAAAAACTTTATGTATTATTACTGGGCAGCAAATATACAAAATATTGTTTACTGGCTTTACACTCCAGAAACTGACTGGTGTCAAACAGAAACCAACTCCTGTTTCTCTTCCTCTTTGTCAGCATTAATCACCTCCATTCTTCCTCTCTTAGCTTCGCGCTACTCATCTTATCCAATTCTTATCAGTGCTCTTAAAATGTGGACTCAATTTCTTCAACACTTTAAACTCTGATTTCTCTATTCAAGGTCCCAAATGTAATAATCACCTATTCCTTCCAGCTAAACTAGATTCCGCTTTTAGGCTTTTGGCCTCCTTTTGCCCTTAGAACAGCCTCAATTCCTCTGGGCATGGACTCTACAAAGTGTGGAAAGCGTTCCACAGGGATGCTGGCCCTTGTTGACTCCAATGCTTCCCACAGTTGTGTCAAGTTGGCTGGATGCCCTTTGGGTGGCTTTTAAACGGGCTTTTAAAATTCAACATTGGTGCACAATTTCTAGTTAAAATATCAAATGGACACAAAATGTGCTCTTTTCCTGAAGCAACCCAATAATATTCTACTAAAGGTTAACTGTAAGTCTTCTGTGGTTCTGAAATGATTGTGGCACTAACTTATTGGTAGCCTAGTGGTTAGAGCATTGGGTCAGTAACCGAAAGGTTGCTAGATCGAATCCCCGAGCTGACAAGGTAAAAATCTGTCATTCTGCCCCTGTACTAGGCAGTTCATCCACTGTTCCTAGGCTGTCATTGTAAATAAGAAATTGTTCTTAACTGACTTGCCTAGTTAAATAAAGGTACAAATATATATATAATAATATTGACCATGTAATGCTTAGTCCTGGTGTAGAGGCTATACCCTCACAGGAATCACATGATCTCACTTCTCTGTATGTTGCTGCAGAGTTACTAGTGGAAGGAAATTAATTTGCACAACTGAATGCATTCAACCAAAATGTGTATTCTGCATTTAACTCTGAATCAGAGAGGTGTGGGGGGCTGCCTTATTTGACGTCCATGTCGTCGGCACCCGTCGGCAAGTGTTGTTGGAGGTTTTCCTGCCTTGCTCAAAGGCAGAATGGTTGATTTTACTACCTTGCTGGCTCAGGGATTTAACCTTTGTGTTACTGACCCAACACTCTTAACCACTAGGCTACCTGCCACCACTGGAGAGAGAGAGGAGTGCCAATAAAGTAACAGGATTGACCATAACAGGGTTGAGGTTTTCATCTTAAATCAGCCATGAATCAGCCATATTTAGCTAATTTGATTTATTTGTTTTCATGTTCTCCTTGAGTATCATCCTTCATATTACACAGCCAAATAGCAGTACCAGTTGCTTGTTGAAACATGGGTTTGGTTAACCAAACCCTGTGCTGTAGCTGTCCATCACTGTAGACTGGCCCAGGGCCAGCCTCATAAAGGTGTAAGGCAGCCTGGGTCAGACAGCACACCTTCCTCAGTCTAATCATGTGTCCATCTGTCAGACCCTGCCAGCTCCCCTCTCTCCTCTCTGACAGGGTTTCCCTGTTACCACCCTCCTCTCGCCCTGATCACTGATACCCTTTGGACCCCCACACGCTAACACACACACATATAGACGCACACACATACACACACACCAGCATAGAGCATGCACTACACATCCCATTTCCTTCCCTGAGTTAGAAAATATTTGAGCTTTTAACACATTGAAGGAATGTTTTACATTGGTGCCACTGATCACTATACATGTTAAGATACACCAATCATGATGGGTGATTTATGACAACATCAATTCTCAAATTCAGTAGCATCTTAAATTCAGTGTTTTGAAATTTGTTGCAGTTAAACAATAAGTAAATCTGGTTTCTCAGAGACTAACTACAGCCTGACGGGTTTGTTCATTCAAATCAGAACAGTTGTGTCAGACTCGATTTTCCATGTCTGTTCTGAGGCTATTTGTTTTTGGAACTCATTGAAATGTATCATATTTTTAATCTGCCCCGTCCATCCCTCCCTTCCCTCTCTTTCTGCCTCTAACAGGATTTAGCATATCAATGGCAGATTAGTTAGTTTAACAAAGGCTTACCGTGGTGAAGCTCTTTTCCACTCTGCTTTCTAGTGTGCCGCACGGACCTCACACATTGATTCGTCATGTTGGTGTCTTTGGTGTGTGTGTGTGGTCGCCTGCATGTCTTTGTGCATGGTAGGGCTGAATGGTTGTGTGCTGTTAGCCCCACAGTGTGTGTTGATTACAAAGGCCATGCTTAGTCACTATGGGACCTGACCCAAGATGTGTGTGCCATTTCTCTAACCAGCCTGGATGCCACTCTGTTATGTTAGTCATCTTTATTGCCTAACAACAACACAGCTACAATAGAGCTTGCCAATACAAGTGCCTCAGTGCAACCAATCAATATGTTCAAGTATATATATAATCAATATATTTACAGTACTAGTCAAAAGTTTGGACACCGACTCATTCCAGATTGTTTTTGCTTTATTTGGACTATTTTCTAGATTGTAGAATCATCATTAAAGTCATTAAAACTATGAAATGGAATCATGTAGTATCCAAATAAGTGTTAAACAAATCAAAATATATAATATTTGAGATTCTTCAATGTTGCCACCCTTTGCCTTGATGACAGAGTAGGTGAACGGATGATCTCCGCATGTGTGGTTCCCACTGTGAAGCATGGAGGAGGTGTGTGGGTTCTTTGCTGGTGACACTGTCTGTGATTTATTTAGAATTCAAGGCACACTTAACCAGCATGGCGACCACAGCATTCTGCAGCAATATGCCATCCCATCTGGTTTGCACTTAGTGGGACTATTATTTGTTTTTAAACAGGACAATGACACAGCAGACCTCCAGGCTGTGTAAGGGCTATTTGCGCAGCATTTGTGGGAACTCCTTCAAGACTGTTGGAAAATCATTCCAGGTGAAGCTGGTTGAGAGAATGCCAATAGTGTGCAAAGCTGTCATCAAGGCAAAGAGTGGCTACTTTGAAGAATCTAAAATGTATCTTTTGATTTGTTTAACACTTTTATGGTTACTACATGATTCCATATGTGTTATTTCATAATTTTGATGTCTTCACTATTATTCTACAATGTAGAAAATAGTAAAAATAAAGAAAAACATTTGAATGAGTAGGTGTGTCCAAACTTTTGACTGGTACTGTATACACAATCAATATATGATATATGCCATTCAGCAGAAGCGTTCATCTAAAGTTCCTTATAGTCATGCATACAGTCATGCATAAATTTAACAATCACCAGGCTATACCCCATTTTGGATCTATTAAGTACAGTAATACTACCCAGCCCTCTACCCAGCCGTCTATAGGGTCAATGGAGATAGTCCGGGTAGCTATTTGGTTGACTATTTAGCAGTCTTATGGCTTGGGGGTAAAAGCTGTACAGGATCCTGTTGGTTCCAGACTTGGTGCATCGGTACCGCTTACCATGTGGTAGCTGAGAGAACAGTCTAAGACTTGGTAGGCTGGAGTCTTTGACCATTTTTAGGGCCTTTTCTCTGACCCTGCCTGGTATAGAGGTCCTGGATGTCCGGAACCTGGGCCCCAGTGATTTATTGGGCTGTACGCACTACCCTCTGTAGCGGCTTGCTTTTAGATGCCAAGCAGTTGCCATACCAGGTGGTGACGCAGCCAGTCAAGATGCTCCCAATGGTGCAGCTGTAGAACGTTTTGAGGACCTGAGGGCCCATGACAAATCTTTTCAGCCTCCTGGGGGGGAGAGTTGTTGTCGTGCCTTTTTCATGACTGTGTTAGTGTTAATTCCTTAGTGATGTGGACACTGACCTGATCACTACTCTCCAGAGCCCTCTACCCAGCCGCCAACCCAGCCCTCTCCAGAGCCCCCTACCCAGCCCTCTCCAGAGCCCCCTACCCAGCCCTCTCCAGAGCCCCCTACCCAGCCCTCTCCAGAGCCCTCTTCAGAGCCCCCTCCAGAGCCCCCTACCCAGCCCTCTCCAGAGCCCCCTACCCAGCCCTCTCCAGAGCCCCCTACCCAGCCCTCTCCAGAGCCCTCTCCAGAGCCCTCACCCAGCCCTCTACTCAGCCCTCTCCAGAGCCCTTGCCCTCTCCAGAGCCCGCTACCCAGCCCTCTTCAGAGCCCGCTACCCAGCCCTCTCCAGAGCCCGCTACCCAGCCCTCTCCAGAGCCCTCTACCCAGCCCTCTCCAGAGCCCTCTCCACAGCCCTCTACCTTGCCCTCTCCACAACCCTCTACCTTGCCCTCTCCAGAGCCCTCTCCACAGCCCTCTACCCAGCCCTCTCCAGAGCTCTCTACCCAGCCCTCTCCACAGCTCTCTACCCAGCCCTCTACACAGCTCTCTACCTAGCCCTCTACACAGCCCTCTACCCAGCTCTCTACCCAGCCCCCTCCACAGTTCTCTACCCAGCCCTCTACCCAGCTCTCTCCACAGCCCTCTACCTTTCCCTCTCCAGAGCCCTCTCCACAGCCCTCTACCCAGCCCTCTCCAGAGCCCTCTACCCAGCCCTCTCCAGAGCTCTCTACCCAGCCCTCTCCAGAGCCCTCTACCCAGCCCTCTCCAGAGCCCTCTACCCAGCCCTCTCCAGAGCCCTCTACCCAGCCCTCTCCACAGCTCTCTACCCAGCCCTCTCCACAGCTCTCTACCCAGCCCTCTACCCAGCCCTCTACACAGCCCTCTACCCAGCTCTCTCCACAGTTCTCTACCCAGCCCTCTACCCAGCTCTCTCCACAGCCCTCTACCCAGCTCTCTCCACAGCCCTCTACCCAGCTCTCTCCACAGCCCTCTACCCAGCTCTCTCCACAGCCCTCTACCCAGCTCTCTCCACAGCCCTCTACCCAGCTCTCTCCACAGCCCTCTATCCAGCTCTCTCCACAGCTCTCTCCACAGTTCTCTCCCCAGCCCTCTACCCAGCTCTCTCCATAGCCCTCTACCCAGCTCTCTCCACAGCCCTCTACCCAGCTCTCTCCACAGCCCTCTACCAGCTCTCTCCACAGCCCTCTACCCAGCCCTCTACCCAGCTCTCTCCATAGCCCTCTACCCAGCTCTCTCCACAGCCCTCTACCCAGCTCTCTCCACAGCCCTCTACCCAGCTCTCTCCACAGCCCTCTACCCAGCTCTCTCCACAGCCCTCTACCCAGCTCTCTCCACAGCCCTCTACCCAGCTCTCTCCACAGCCCTCTACCCAGCTCTCTCCACAGCCCTCTACCCAGCCCTCTCCATAGCCCTCTACCCAGCTCTCTCCACAGCCCTCTACCCAGCTCTCTCCACAGCCCTCTACCCAGCTCTCTCCACAGCCCTCTACCCAGCCCTCTCCATAGCCTTCTACCCAGCCCTCTACCCAGCCCTTTCCCCAATACAGAACTGTTCCAATCTGTAGACCTGAGCTGCAGGCAGCTGGAATGGGAACTACGTGCAGTAGAAAGTGTTGCAGTAAATGCCAACAGGAGGTGAATCCAGCTGGCCAGGTTTCAGAGCAGGGCAGAAGGGGGAGTGGAGGGGGATGGTCCCGGGGCCCCGGGTCTGGAGATGAGGAATGTAAGACGTGTTGAGGAAAACCTCACCCTGACAATGCTAGAGCCATGCAATGAATCACTTTAAGGTATGACAGGGTTTAGGATGTCTCTTGTTTTGGAAACATGAAGCTGTGTAAAGGTACACGTTCTTGATGTTGTTTAGTGATGTCTACATTTGGATAAACACCAAGCCCAGTGAAGTGGTATCCTGTGGAAAGCAGGACAGCTATCATAAGATCCCTATCCACTGCGCTCTCCTCGCTCTCACACCCTCCTTTCAGCTCCCTGTCTTCACAGCCAGGGCCAACACGGCAACACACACACACACACACACACACACACACACACAGAGGCTTTGCGGTCACTTCTCCCCACCGGGGAATCTTATCTCTTTGTTCCCTGCTCTCCGCAGGACCCCAGCTTATCTCAGCTACATTAAAGCCAGAAGCAGTAGCCCTAACACTGGGGTCATTGTTATGGTGTGTGTGAGCACCCTCCCTCTCCCTTTTCCCAGCCTTCTCAGCTCTCCTTCCCACTAGACGCATCTAGGAGCCTAGTACTGGCCATGGGTGGATTAGGCTAGACAGACCAAAAGCATAGCGATGCTTCAGTCTATGGACCTTCATCAGACTGAATCAGGCTTACAGGAGGAGATGCAGACTGGTCTACTGTGTATAAAGGCAGACTAGATGCAAGGACTACCCCCTCAGATTAGAGCCAGAGCCTAGGCCAGCCGGGAGCGCTGGATGATCATGCAGTTATGTAAGGCAGCTGCTAACAGACAGAGCCTTTCATGTTCCATATGCATTAGGCATAAAGGAGGCCTTTTAAACACAGGAGTTTATCAGTGTTTACATGACTGGGCCATTTATTGGCCTTCAGCAAGGCTCTGCTCTCTGCTCTGCTGCTCTGGGAACTAGGCACATTGAATGTGCTGTTTAGGGGGGGGGGGGGGGGTGTATAATAATGTGTATGTAAGGGTTAATTCAGAACAGTAATTCTGGTTGATGCTCATTTAAAAGCAGTTTGCATAGTTTGTCAGTGTAGCCCCTAACCCTGTCCTCTTTCCTGGTGTCCTCTTTTCTGGTGTCCTCTTTCCTGGTGTCCTCTTTCCTGGTGTCCTCTTTCCTGGTGTCCTCTTTCCTGGTGTCCTCTTTCCTGGTGTCCTCTTTCCTGGTGTTCTCTTTTCTGGTGTCCTCTTTCCTGGTGTCCTCTTTCCTGGTGTCCTCTTTCCTGGTGTCAGCCTGGAGCCGTGGCTCCACCACCCTGGAGAGAAGCATTTTAGGAGCTCCAGCTGTTCCCCTCTCTGCTGTATCGTGTGCCAACCCTGGTGCCCGTGGGCCTCATTGGCCGTTGTGTTACTGCTCACATTGTTCCGTGGGCATTGTGTGTGACCCTGACAGGGAAGCAGCTGTGTTAGGTGAGCCTGCCAGAGCAGCCATGTTGGCAGGGAGAAGCAGCTCTGTAGGGGGCCTCCGCCAGGGGCCCGCTTTGATGAGCGCCACACAGGATGGCCCGCTACATCCATCCATCCCTTCTTTGGCTCTCTTCTGCCCTGACAGCCCCTATTGACCCTTACATCTGAATATGACACACTGCTGATGAAGGTAGGCTTCTCTTGACTGGCTGGCTGGCTGGCTGGCTGACTGGCAGAAGGGTTGGGGAAACACACTTTATCATTTCATGAAGGGAGAGATGAGAGGAGTGAAAAACGGCATTGCTGCCCTTCACAGAAACTGGGCATTGTTTTCCTGCCAGACAGAGGACATGACGTCCCCTGCAAGGGAAGATGGTGAGTGAGAGATCCATGGTTACAGTGTCATACAGTGTAGTCAGGCATAGCAAGAGACAGGCTACTTTTCTTATACAGAACTCCATGTCCAGTGGAAATGTTGGACTGAGAAACCTCAGGAAGGTTGTGAAATGTCCACTTTGCTACATGACACCACAATGGATGTGTGTATGAAAAGAAGATATGCTGTAGCCAGGTGAGCGGGTGTGCGGACGCCAGTGATTTAGTGAGTGTGTGCATGTATGTGTGTATAACCTGTGTGTGTTTAACCTTTGTGTCTTGACACGAGCAGTGGAAGTTGTGTGGAAACTGTGGGTCTGGGACCAGGAAGTGACTCAGTATTGACTTGGCTTACTTCCTGGCTGTGTTGCAGGACGCTGCTGCTCCTCTGTCACTCCTCTCAGGATGTTAACCCCTCCTCCCCTATCCTCTCCTCTCCTGTTTCCCTCACTGCTTGCTGTCTGATGGCCTGGGCCATTATCTGAGAGTCCAGAGCATTACCTGGCCCAGCCCTGACGGACTGCCAAGCTGGAGGTTACATCACAGCTACTGGAGAGCATTGTTGAAGTGAGCTCACCTCAGACTGTCTGCTGAGAACCAAGGCTTGCAAGACGAGCAAGACAGTTCTGTCTTTTCTAGCAGATGCTTAGTTGTCATTTTGCTCCTAATGCTGCTGGATAGAATTTCTGCAATAGTTAAATGATTACTGACAGTCAGTAACTATTCCACATCGTCGACTAGAAAGGTTATTACAATGTTATTACAATGGCTTTGTCAGTGCGGTTTTGATATACATTTTTCATTATCAATAGCCTCCACCTAATGGCACTCTGCCTACTTGTATTGCTGTATGGAGAAGAGTGGCATGCTATAAGCCATTTGATAGTTTTTTCCTTCCACTGTAATCAGTGCATTCCACTGTTTCAGGGGATAAAGGTGTTTGAATGTGAGATCTCTTCCTGAGCCAGTGTGTTTTTGAATTCTCCTCCATCCTCCACGTTGACTGCTGATGTGAGCCACAGGAAGTAGTTAATGGGAGCAGGAGTGTGTGTGTGTGTGTGTGACTCATTGTAGCTTGGGTGGATGAAACAGCTGTGTTTCCCTCTCTCTCTCTCTGTGGTGATATTCAGCCGAGTGTTCATTCCACACACACACCCCCGTTCCATTCCTACACCACAGGCTTGCTGGCTCTGGCTATGATGACTGTATAAAGGCAGCCATTACTCCGTGAGTCAGAGAAGGAGCTCTATACAGTACTGTATACAATATAAACGTATATTTATCAGATGGGGGCCAACCATAAATTAGTAGCACTTGTCAAGTAAATATGGCAAACCGCATTGAACATAATCATAAATGTCCCCAAACCACATGAGAAGGGAAAAATAAAGAGTAAACAACTGTTGAATGAATATTAAGACAGGGTCTTGATCAGCTGATGCCAACTTCAAAAAGTGTATATGAGTTATTGTGTGTATATTGTTGGTCGAGCCAGTAGATTATACGTGTTCCAGCCATTGCGTTCTGGATATAGTGGATACTCACAAGCGTTTTTCTGTTTCTTCCTCACCAGTTCCCGGAGTGTGGCTTCTTTGGCATGTATGACAAGATCCTGCTCTTCCGCCATGACCTGACCTCTGAGAACATTCTCCAGAGGCTGACGTCAGCAGAAGATATCCATGAGGGAGATCTGATAGAGGTGGTGCTCTCTGGTGAGTAGTTCTGAACTGGGTTCAACCCTAATGGCTTTTATTAACATTTTGACTTTAGGCTATATGTACTAATTTAGTAAACAACATTTTCTGTAATTCAAACCTGTGTGTTGTACAGTGCTGTTTCACGCCTATCTAAAGCTCACCTCCAGAGAGACAGGTGGCTAGTTTCCCCTCTCTTTTCCTGTCACAGATGATTTCAGTTTCCTGCTGACTATTGAGTCTAACAAACACTGGCTCGTAAAGGCATTCTTTTCGGTTCCATCTGTCTTCATTGGGAAGCACCTCACAGTCCCACCACCTGGACTGGACATCCCCCTCCTCCCTCTCTCTCTCTCCGGGGTAGAACTAGAAGCATTGTCTGCATGGATCCAGACATGAAATAACTCTGGGGCCGGATGGATCTGATCTGCTGGTGTTTAGCAGTGAGCCCCAAATGAGTGTATCCAGCAGACCTCTGTCTCCTTCCCTCTGGGTTCAGACGGTTGACAGGTTTCAGCCTCAGTGTTGCACCTGGATGGCTGTGTGAGGTCAGAGTATTGTCACATCCACAAGCTCTACATCCACCCTGCTTCCTCGTCTTAGCCTTGTAGTTGGTCTGCATATGCTGAGGAGATCTACATGTGTCAAACTGGTGCAATGCAAGCTCCGATATGCTTTGCTGTTCTAGTCTGGCACACTGAAAATATGAATTTTTAAAATCATACTATTTATCCTTCCCTTAGTTGCTTCTAATTTACATTAATTAAATATTTTAAAGACACCATTGATTCCTATAAATTCTTTGAGACCTGTTGTTCAGTTCTGTGGCTGTGAGAGACAAACAGCTCAGGGTTCTCTTGGCGCTGGACTCAAAGGGCCTGGCTTGTTTTCTCTGCAGTAAGTGATTGTAGTGGACCCACTGAGTATAAACATGCTGGGCTGTGCAGGGCGGCACTGGAAATAGTGGACAGGCCATCCCTAACCAGGGGGTTGGACATGGAGAGAGGGCTGTTTGGTCCAAGAATCCCACTCGCTGTTTGTTTCTCACTCAGCATCCCTCTTATTTGACAGGATATGGCATGTCTGATGGACACTTGTGATGCCTGATTAGTCAAAAATGAAAACAAACAGACATCACATTGATGTCAGGCCTGCTGCTTGTGAAAAACTCTTTATTGGCTCAATCTTCTATGGTGTTTGATGCAAAACATCTCAACAACCATTTCATAAAGTTGAGGCCGTTAATAGGCTGTGCGTTTTTTTCCTCGATGTGTTTGAAAAGCCCATGAATGCCTTCTTTCATGTGTTTTTTTTTGCCAGGGAGCTATGACCAGTGTGGTGGCATGTGACTTTCTTGAGTTCTTTTTACGCTTTGAAGTTCGACTCACGCCCGAGTTCATTAGCAACTAAATGAATCTATATAGCTAGTTAATGAAATATATATTATTCATATGGAGGTGCTGTGTGTCCATATGCATCATTTTAACATGGAAATCAACAGTGCTGCTTTTTAAGCTTGGACCTTTAGATTTGACAGTCCAAGGACCTGCAGTAGAAAGTCATAAGGTGATCTGTGGAGGTCCCACTATCGCTCATCTGTGTTCCTCCCCGCAGCCATCTGTTTTGCTCTCCCTTTCTTCCTGGTGTCTCTTTCTCTCTCTTATCTTCCAAAGAATGTTCTCTCTTCCAGGTATTTGGGGATTGTCAGTAAAGTTAATTTTATTCCCTAAGTGGATAGATGTCACATTTGTTGTTCAGAGCTGCATCTCGTCACGTCAACAGCTATTGAGAATGTCCCTGGTGTATCCTTCATTGAATACTTGTATGTCAACTTGGTCTTATTGTAAACCTGGATCAGAAAAAACACCCACTGAAACACAAAAACACACACAAATAATTTGTGACATTACACAGGGTTTTCCACCTACATTCTGGCGTAAAAGATTATGATTCCCTTGTTGGTCAATGGGAAAACCACAACAGCATAAATGATTGCAAAAGAACTGTGAGAAAGAGATTGATCTCTTTTCTCTCCAGTGCTGGGGGGGATGCAGTCACACAGGTTTGGTAGCGAATAGCGATCTCTTATTCACATCTTGGATGAGTCACTCCTGTGAACTAACTGTCCCTTCCAAGAATGACCTCACTCATATACCTCCAACACAAACCACAGCAGCAGATGGAGAAAAGTTCCCTGAGTAATGGCTGGGCCTACCTTGTGTTTCAGTCCAGATAGGAAACAAACCAAACCATACTATGAACTAGCTTATTAAAGAGCATCATTATCATGGGATGTGGTCTTCTCTGGTCCTGTTCTGTTGAAAGAGACGGTCTGTCTCAGTGGTCTTTAGTGTGCTCTGTAATGCCATACCACTCTGAAACAGGTGATGTTGTAGACAACCTTGTAGCCTGTTGTTAGTTTCTGCTGTACCGCCTCCTACTGTAAGTAGCTGTTATAGCACTGAGCTGTTAATGGGATGTTATAGCACTGAGCTGTTAATGGGATGTTATAGCACTGGGCTGTTAATGGGATGTTATAGCACTGAGCTGTTAATGGGCTGTTATAGCACTGAGCTGTTAATGGGATGTTATAGCACTGAGCTGTTAATGGGATGTTATAGCACTGAGCTGTTAATGGGATGTTATAGCACTGGGCTGTTAATGGGATGTTATAGCACTGAGCTGTTAATGGGATGTTATAGCACTGAGCTGTTAATGGGATGTTATAGCACTGAGCTGTTAATGGGATGTAATAGCACTGAGCTGTTAATGGGATGTTATAGCACTGAGCTGTTAATGGGATGTTATAGCACTGGGCTGTTAATGGGAAAAGGGAGAGGGGGATACCTAGTAAGTTGTACAACTGAATGCATTCAACTGAAATGTGTCTTCCACATTTAACCCAACCCCTTCAAATCAGAGAGGTGCGATGTCATAGCACTGAGCTGTTAATGGGATGTTATAGCACTGAGCTGTTAATGGGATGTTATAGCGCTGAGCTGTTAATGGGATGTTATAGCGCTGAGCTGTTAATGGGATGTTATAGCACTGAGCTGTTAATGGGATGTTATAGCACTGAGCTGTTAATGGGATGTTATAGCACTGAGATGTTAATGGGATGTTATAGCACTGAGCTGTTAATGGGATGTTATAGCACTGAGCTGTTAATGGGATGTTATAGCACTGAGCTGTTAATGGGATGTTATAGCACTGAGCTGTTAATGGGATGTTATAGCACTGAGCTGTTAATGGGATGTTATAGCACTGAGCTGTTAATGGGATGTTATAGCACTGAGCTGTTAATGGGATGTTATAGCACTGAGCTGTTAATGGGATGTTATAGCACTGAGCTGTTAATGGGATGTTATAGCACTGAGCTGTCAATGGGATGTTATAGCACTGAGCTGTCAATGGGATGTTATAGCACTGAGCTGTTAATGGGATGTTATAGCACTGAGCTGTTAATGGGATGTTATAGCACTGAGCTGTTAATGGTATGTTATAGCACTGAGCTGTTACTGGGATGTTATAGCACTGAGCTGTTAATGGGATGTTATAGCACTGAGCTGTTAATGGGATGTTATAGCACTGAGCTGTTAATGGGATGTTATAGCGCTGAGCTGTTAATGGGATGTTATAGCGCTGAGATGTTAATGGGATGTTATAGCGCTGAGCTGTTAATGGGATGTTATAGCACTGAGCTGTTAATGGGATGTTATAGCACTGAGCTGTTAATGGGATGTTATAGCACTGAGATGTTAATGGGATGTTATAGCACTGAGCTGTTAATGGGATGTTATAGCACTGAGCTGTTAATGGGATGTTATAGCACTGAGCTGTTAATGGGATGTTATAGCACTGAGCTGTTAATGGGATGTTATAGCACTGAGCTGTTAATGGGATGTTATAGCACTGAGCTGTTAATGGGATGTTATAGCACTGAGCTGTTAATGGGATGTTATAGCACTGAGCTGTTAATGGGATGTTATAGCACTGAGCTGTTAATGGGATGTTATAGCACTGAGCTGTCAATGGGATGTTATAGCACTGAGCTGTTAATGGGATGTTATAGCACTGAGCTGTTAATGGGATGTTATAGCACTGAGCTGTTAATGGGATGTTATAGCACTGAGCTGTTAATGGTATGTTATAGCACTGAGCTGTTACTGGGATGTTATAGCACTGAGCTGTTAATGGGATGTTATAGCACTGAGCTGTTAATGGGATGTTATAGCACTGAGCTGTTAATGGGATGTTATAGCGCTGAGCTGTTAATGGGATGTTATAGCGCTGAGATGTTAATGGGATGTTATAGCGCTGAGCTGTTAATGGGATGTTATAGCACTGAGATGTTATAGCACTGAGATGTTATAGCACTGAGCCCTAGTGAGAGAAACCACAACCTCGGAACAGAACAGCTTTCCCCTCCAGCATCTCTTACTGTACATAACTGCCTGTTCTAAGTTACTTCCCAGGTCAGACTCTGATATGGATGCATTATATGTGAACAGTTTGTTCCCTAGATCTGAGTTATAGTTTGTTTTATGCACACAGACATACCAATAACACAAGTGCTGATGGTCCAGTAAATCATCTGACTATTATCGGCTGACAAAACAGCATAAAATTCCTTTACATTACAGTGTACACCCAGGGATCTTTTTTAACAAACTAACGCAGTGGTACATTTTTTGCGATAGCGCTATAGGTCCAGGGCTGTCAGAAATATTTTTGCTGTTTTGACTTCAAGAATAATGGGCGCAGTAGCTGGCGGTGGCGCGAAAAGGCTGGGTTTTGATGAATAAACAGTGTCTCCTCACTGGCCAATCAGAACATGCTCCTTGGCTAAATATGTGGTTGCTTCAAGTTGCGTATTTATGGTATTTTATGTACTGCGTTGTCATCAATTCCAGTGTAGTCCATAATAGCCTAGTTTGGTAAATAAAATAACTAAAAGCATACAGAAACAAAATAACAAAATGTAGGCCTATCCCATCTCTGCTAAATATGTTGAACATGTTTTCAGTCCACATTGTTTGAAGTAAATGCTTGGTTTCAATATGGAAATATATTGTTAAACATAGCATTTACACTGATATAGGGGCTAGCATACTGTAAATTGCATTATGGTTGAGCCATGGATATGCCAAACATTGTCAATAAGCAAGATTAAATTCACTATTGATAAAGCCTAAAATGAGAGTGAATAATTCTAATCGAAACAACTAGTTTAAAATAGGCTGTCTAAATACAGTTACAGGCGCCATCATTTCTCCCTGTAGGCATATACAGTGCCTTGCGAAAGTATTCGGCCCCCTTGAACTTTGCGACCTTTTGCCACATTTCAGGCTTCAAACATAAAGTATAAAACTGTATTTTTTTGTGAAGAATCAACTACAAGTTGGACACAATCATGAAGTGGAACGACATTTATTGGATATTTCAAACTTTTTTAACAACTCAAAAACTGAAAAATTGGACATGCAAAATTATTCAGCCCCTTTACTTTCAGTGCAGCAAACTCTCTCCAGAAGTTCAGTGAGGATCTCTGAATGATCCAATGTTGACCTAAATGACTAATGATGATAAATACAATCCACCTGTGTGTAATCAAGTCTCCGTATAAATGCACCTGCACTGTGATAGTCTCAGAGGTCCGTTAAAAGCGCAGAGAGCATCATGAAGAACAAGGAACACACCAGGCAGGTCCGAGATACTGTTGTGAAGAAGTTTAAAGCCGGATTTGGATACAAAAAGATTTCCCAAGCTTTAAACATCCCAAGGAGCACTGTGCAAGTGATAATATTGAAATGGAAGGAGTATCAGACCACTGCAAATCTACCAAGACCTGGCCGTCCCTCTAAACTTTCAGCTCATACAAGGAGAAGACTGATCAGAGATGCAGCCAAGAGGCCCATGATCACTCTGGATGAACTGCAGAGATCTACAGCTGAGGTGGGAGACTCTGTCCATAGGACAACAATCAGTCGTATATTGCACAAATCTGGCCTTTATGGAAGAGTGGCAAGAAGAAAGCCATTTCTTAAAGATATCCATAAAAAGTGTAGTTTAAAGTTTGCCACAAGCCACCTGGGAGACACACCAAACATGTGGAAGAAGGTGCTCTGGTCAGATGAAACCAAAATTGAACTTTTTGGCAACAATGCAAAACGTTATGTTTGGCATAAAAGCAACACAGCTCATCACCCTGAACACACCATCCCCACTGTCAAACATGGTGGTGGCAGCATCATGGTTTGGGCCTGCTTTTCTTCAGCAGGGACAGGGAAGATGGTTAAAATTGATGGGAAGATGGATGGAGCCAAATACAGGACCATTCTGGAAGAAAACCTGATGGAGTCTGCAAAAGACCTGAGACTGGGACGGAGATTTGTCTTCCAACAAGACAATGATCCAAAACATAAAGCAAAATCTACAATGGAATGGTTCAAAAATTAACATATCCAAGTGTTAGAATGGCCAAGTCAAAGTCCAGACCTGAATCCATTCGAGAATCTGTGGAAAGAACTGAAAACTGCTGTTCACAAATGCTCTCCATCCAACCTCACTGAGCTCAAGCTGTTTTGCAAGGAGGAATGGGAAAAAATTTCAGTCTCTCGATGTGCAAAACTGATAGAGACATACCCCAAGCAACTTACAGCTGTAATCGCAGCAAAAGGTGACGCTACAAAGTATTAACTTAAGGGGGCTGAATAATTTTGCACGCCCAATTTTTCAGTTTTTGATATGTTAAAAAGGTTTGAAATATCCAATAAATGTTGTTCCATTTCATGATTGTGTCCCACTTGTTGTTGATTCTTCACAAAAAAATACAGTTTTATATCTTTATGTTTGAAGCCTGAAATGTGGCAAAAGGTCGCAAAGTTCAAGGGGGCCGAATACTTTCGCACGGCACTGTAATATTAAGGCAACGCAGACAATGGAGGGTTTTACGCACATCCACACTTTTCACAGAATCTGAAAAAGAGAATATTAAGATCATGTCCCAAATACAGTATAATGTTTAAAAAACGTAATGGAACCATCTTACAGATGGCATTCACACTTCTCCAGAAATAGCAGACGGCTCCTAAATTCCATTGCATGTGAGCTGGTTCTTAATCAAATTAAACGAAAAATAAGCAATCCGTTTTTTTAAACAACAATAAATTTGTAAATAGCTTGGTCAGAAGCTATGGAACAAGAGAGGATATGTGTTTTTTGTACCTGTAACCCTCGTAGTTATAAACGTAAAAAACAAAAGGTTTTTCTCATTTGGGTCTCATTTAATTAAAAATCAACCAAGTAGAGACCTATTGCCTCCCCTGCCTCAATGAAGGCTGTTTTTTTGTTTGCCAAGTAGCCAAGCCTATCAATGAAGGTTTTGGCTCGTGAGACTGCTTTGAAATAAATCTTAATCAACAAAGCTTTATTAAAAGATCAAGTTTGGGAGCAGTCACTCCTCTCTTGTTTATTTTTTTAACTAGCTCAAGGGCACTGTGCGTCACGGCTGGATAGGTTGTGCTCCCGCTCACAAAATCCATGCTATTACCAACCGTGTTACCGCTAAGACCTGCTTTTCGTTGTTCTTAAAGGACACACCTCAAATGTTGCCACTCCGCCCACATCAGTGCAAGCGAGCTGATATTAGACAGGTACATTTCTGAACCTGGTGAATGGGGTGGAAAACACAAGAGCGGCAGTTTTTACATGCTGAAGTTGAAAACAAGTGAGCGTTTAGCACTTGTGCAGTTGTCGCGGCAGGCAAAAATAGAGCCCGAAACCTCTTAACTATACGGACAATAAAAGGCCATTCTAAATGTGCAGTTTTGTTACACAACACAATGCCACAGACGTCTCAAGTTTTGAGGGAGCATGCAATTGGCATGCTGAATGCAGGGATGTCCACCAAAGCTGTTGCCAGATCATTTAATGTTCATTTATCTACCATAAGCCACCTCCAATGTCATTTTAGAGAATTTGGCAGTATGTCCAACCGGCCTCACAGCCGCAGACCAAGTGTAACCATGCCAGCCCAGGACCTCCACATCCAGCTTCTTCACCTGCGGCATCATATGGGATCGTCTGTAATAAATCCCTTTTGTGGATAAAACCCATTCTGATTAGCTGGGGCTGGCTCCCCATCCATGGCTGCACCCCTGCCCAGTCATGTTAAATCCATATATTAGGGCCTAATGAATGTATTTCAATTGACTGACTTCCTTATATGAACTGTAACTCAGCAAAATCTTTGAAGTTGTTGCATTTATATTTTTGTTAAGTTTAATTTTTATTTCATTTTTTTGTAATTCCCATTATTTGGTTTCAGGGTTTTTGTGTTTGAAGTTTATTTGTTTTGCTTTAGTTTTGTTTGCCATGTTCTTGTTTTTAAGTTGTGTCTGAATTGCAGCTTTAGCCACAGTAGAGGACTTCCAGATCCGCCCCCATGCCCTCTATGTCCACTCATACAAAGCCCCCACCTTCTGTGACTACTGTGGGGAGATGCTATGGGGCCTCGTCCGGCAGGGGCTCAAATGTGAAGGTAAGCACACACACACACACACACACACACACACACACACACACATCAAGCTCTCTCTCACATCAAGGCTGGGGTGCACTGTGAACCGAAAGCCAAGGTGTCAAATGTTTACCCGACTCGTACACTCATACACACACAAATCGAGCATGCCCTTCTCTTGGTCCAATCTGAGAGGTACATTAAGGCTGGTAGCGCTGTGCAGCAGTAAGCCTCAGTGGAGTGTATGACTTCCTCTCATTACTAAAGAAGGTCTTTGAAGAGATGGCCGGCCTGGCCTGTTTGAATTGAGCCCAGTGTGCTGATGCCAAGCGTTGGACTCAGCCTTCAAAGGCTCTTTAGAAAGCATGTGCTGCTGCTCTACTCTAACCCTCTCTGATGGATCCAGCCTGTCCCTCAGTACAACACAACCTGCCCCAGGGCCAGCCGGGACAGGAATGCAACAGGCGCTCCAATAGGATGAAAGATTTGGACTGGTATACCTAGTCAAATTGCAATTAAATGTGGAATTGTGGAATGTAGAATTGCATGTGATTTGTAATTATTGGATCAGATCTATTTTATTCCATGCTATGTCTTTGAAAAGCATTTGAAGCTTTCTATGAGGAAGGATGAGATCAAATGACTGCATGTAGAGCCCTCATGTGGACGTTTAAGAGAATGAAGCTGCTGGGTAGAATCAAAGTAGTGCTTTCCTACCGTATTCATTGACTTAGTTTCCTTCCTAAGACGTGTTAATATATCTCAAGATGTCATCACAAATATGTCTTAATACATGTCTTAAGATGTCTCAAGATGGCTGGGTATGAAATGTTGCTGAGTATCAAGCCCAACGCTGACATCCAAATTCTGTTTGTTACATACAGTCGTGGCCAAATGTTTTGAGAATGACACAAATATTAATTTCCTCAAAGTTTGCTGCTTCAGTGTCTATATATATTTTTGTCAGATGTTACTATGGAATACTGAATTATAATTACAAGCATTTCATAAGTGTCAAAGGCTTTTATTGACAATTACATGAAGTTGATGCAGAGTCAATATTTGCAGTGTTGACCCTTCTTTTTCAAGACCTCTGCAATCCGCCTTGGCATGCTGTCAATTAACTTCTGGGCCACATCCTGACTGAAGGCAGCCCATTCTTGCATAATCAATGCTTGGGAGTTTGTCAGAATTTGTGGGTTTTTGTTTGTCCACTCGCCTCTTGAGGATTGACCACAAGTTCTCAATGGGATTAAGGTCTGGGGAGTTTCCTGGCCATGGACCTAAAATACCGATGTTTTGTTCCCCAAGCCAATTAGTTATCACTTTTGCCTTATGGCAAGGGGCTCCATCATGCTGGAAAAGGCATTATTCGTTACCAAACTGATCCTGGATGGTTGGGAGAAGTTGCTCTCGGAGGATGTGTTGGTACCCTTCTTTATTAATTGCTGTGTTCTTAGGCAAAATTGTGAGTGAGCCCACTTCCTTGGCTGAGAAGCAACCCCACACATGAATGGTCTCAGGATGCTTTACTGTTGGTATGACACAGGACTCTGATGGTGGCGCTCACCTTATCTTCTCTGGACAAGATTTTCTCCGGATGCCCAAAACAATCGGAAAGGGGATTCATCAGAGAAAATGACTTTACCCCAGTCCTCAGCAGTCCAATCCCTGTACATTTAGCAGAATATCAGTCTGTCCCTGATGTTTTTCATGGAGAGAAGTGGCTTTGTTGCTGCCCTTCTTGACACTAGGCCATCCTCCAAAAGTCTTCGCCTCACTGTGCGTGCAGATGCACTCACACCTGCCTGCTGCCATTCCTGAGCAAGCTCTGTACTGGTGGTGCCCCGATCCCGCAACTGAATCAACTTTAGGATACGGTCCTGGCGCTTGCTGGACTTTCTTGGGCGCCCTGAAGCCTTCTTCACAACAATTGAACCGCTCTCCTTGAAGTTCTTCATGATCCGATAAATGGTTGATTTCGGTGCAATCTTACTGGCAGCAATATCCTTGCCTGTGAATCCCTTTTTGTGCAAAGCAATGATGACGGCACATGTTTCCTTGCAGGTAACCATGGTTGACAGAGGAAGAACAATGATTCCAAACACCACCCTCATTTTGAAGCTTCCAGTCTGTTATTTAAACTCGATCAGCATGACAGAGTGATCTCCAGCCTCGTCAATACTCACACCTATGTTAACGAGAGAATCACTGACATGATGTCAGCTGGTCCTTTTGTGGCAGGGCTGAAATGCAGTGGAAATGTTCTTTTGAGATTCAGTTCAGTTGCATGGCAAAGAGGGACTTTGCAATTCATCTGATCACTCTTCATAACATTCTGGAGTATATGCAAATTGCCATCATACAAACTGAGGCAGTAGACTTTGTGAAAATTAATATTTGTGTCATTCTCAAAACCTTTGGCCACCACTGTATAGCCTGTACTGTACAATATGTGTTTTGTTCTTCATGTGTAATTAGTGACCACTGTGTCCTGTGTACTTCCAGGTTGTGGGCTGAACTACCACAAGCGCTGCGCCTTTAAGATACCCAACAACTGCAGTGGGGTGAGGAAGAGACGTCTGTCCAACGTGTCCCTGCCGGGCTCTTCGCTCTCAGTCCCCCGGCCCCTCCCCGGTCCCACTGAACATGCGGTGGTATTCCCGGAGGAGGTAAGACCTGTGCTTCCATTGGTGTAGAGAGATGTTCTGTGGTAAAGATACATTCTGCACAATACAAAGAGCTTTAAGACCCTGTGAAAGTGGCTATGTAAACACAATCCCTTATAAAGTTACACCCAAGCACAGTTCATTGCTTGCAAGGCGGCAACGTTGTCCGTCTACGCCCCTTGTGAAAGTACCATAGGATTTTAATTTTCAGTACAGTTACTAACCAGTTCTATGTGATTGGCTTAAAATTTTGTTCACTTTTGACGGAATCTAACTGTCATTCCGATTGAGACATATTTGTCAGTTGGCAGTAAATGAACTACAAGGTCATGCCTTGTTGTTTCTTAACAATTGTCTATGTTTGTCAGCCAAATCTATTGGAGTATCTTACTATCTTGATGTGAAACACCACAAAGACACAGCAAATTGAATTGGATTAACTGGATGGTATGATGGCCTCCCCTAAGCGTGTGAAACGTGTTTGTTTGAAGTTAGCTGGATGGAATATTCTCCTTGGTGACCAACGCTTATGAAAGGTCCATGAAAATACAATTAGGCCAATTAAATTAAACCCTTGTCAATTCTAGCCCATGTTTGTGTATTTGGTCCTTTTTGGTCCCTCCATCCCTCATCTTCTTCCCTATTTTGCTATCTCCTTCCTTCCCTGGTTTATTTTATCTCTCCCTCACTCCCACTGGCTACAAATCTCTCCATCCCTACATTCTGTGGTTACCACACTTGCTCCATCTGCCTCTCCCTGCAACAGCGCTGCCACCAGGAGGCAGGGAAGAGGATCCTGTCGTGGAGTGGCCGGCCCATCTGGATGGAGAAGATGGTGCTGGGGCGAGTCAAGGTGCCTCACACCTTCGCCATCCACACCTACACGCGGCCAACCATCTGCCAGTACTGCAAACGCCTGCTCAAGGGCCTCTTCCGCCAGGGCATGCAGTGCAAAGGTGAGGTGCCACCTCCCTTCCTCGCAGTTTGTCTGTATGTCTCTATGTCCATATCGGCCTAGACCTCTTTACCTTTCTCCCTCTAGAGTTCCATGTTGTGTCATTAAATCCATGTTTTCTGTACTTTCTTTTCAGATTGTAAATTCAATTGCCATAAGCGGTGTGCATCAAAGGTACCAAGAGACTGCTTGGGCGAGGTTTCCTTCAATGGAGGTAGTTTCTGCTGTCCTATTTTCACATTCCATGTCCATTTATCATGGTAAGATGTAACTGAGGGACATACTCATATTTGTGTGATCGTGTGTGTCCACAGAGCCTGCCAGCCCAGGGCCTGACTCTGACAGTACCATGGAGGTGGACAGTAGTGATGTGGAGAGCACTAGAGGACTACTGGATGACTCTGACGAACCTTCAACCCCAGACGACAAGATGTTCTATATGGACTCTCCTTTTCTGGACCGCGAGAAGGACGAGGAGCCCATCAAGACCATCAGGTATTATAAAGCAAGACACCTTACATTACTGGGACATATTTAAGCTAACTTGGAGTTTAACTTATGTAATAGTTGTGTAAAAATAGACCATGTAGTTATCAAACAGGTCTGCGTCAATGGACCTTCTTCCTTGCCATTGTTGCTTCTGCTTGCTCTTCTCACACTCAGGCCCGGGTTTCTGCTAAGCACTTTGTGACAAATGTTTTCATAAAAAGTGCTGTGTGTGTGTCCCCAGCCCATCCACCAGCAGCAACATCCCTCTGATGCGGGTGGTCCAGTCCATCAAACAGACCAAGAGGAGGAGCTCCACCATGGTGAGGGAGGGCTGGATGGTCCACTACACCAGCAGAGACAACCTGAGGAAGAGACACTACTGGAGGTTGGACACCAAGAGCCTCAGCCTGTTTCAGAACGACACTGGAGCCAAGTTCTATAAGGTGAGAGAGCAACACCACATATCATCTATTACCTGACAGAGGCAGATGCATGGCAGAATGAAATGGGCACCAGAGTCTGCATTTACATTGATGTCACAGAACAACGTAAACAGATCAGTAATTCTCAATCTTTACACTGTCTAAAACCAAATGGTTTCAACCAAACGCTGACAATAAAACACAGTTATATATATATATATAAATGTGTTTTATTGTCTTGGGTGTATAGTGTGTTAAAAGGGCCTGCCCAATGTAATGGTGTATGTAATGGTGTGACTAAGAATGGGGGCTGCTGTGTCGCAACTGTAAACTACAGTGGGCCATTAATACACAGAGAAAATCCCCCAGCCTGCCTCCTGTGGTTTCACAGGCAGTACACTGACATTTCTCCAAAGTCGCAGAGTGAAAGTTTTTTTTCTAGGGCCACGTTGTCATCAGCAGTATTTGTATCTGAAAATGTTATGGGTTTTTGCTGGGGAAATCTGCCTGAAAGGGACGTCCAACACATACAGTGGGGCAAAAAAGTATTTAGTCAGCCACCAATTGTGCAAGTTCTCCCACTTAAAAAGATGAGAGAGGCCTGTAATTTTCATCATAGGTACACTTCAACTATGACAGACAAAATTAGATGAAAAAATCCAGAAAATCACATTGTAGAATTTTTTATGAATTTATTTGCAAATTATGGTGGGAAATAAGTATTTGGTCACCTACAAACAAGCAAGATTTCTGGCTCTCACAGACCTGTAACTTCTTCTTTAAGAGGCTCCTCTGTCCTCCACTCATTACCTGTATTAATGGCACCTGTTTGAACTTGTTATCAGTATAAAAGACACCTGTCCACAACCTCAAACAGTCACACTACAAACTCCACTATGGCCAAGACCAAAGAGCTGTCAAAGGATACCAGAAACAAAATTGTAGACCTACACCAGGCTGGGAAGACTGAATCTGCAATAGGTAAGCAGCTTGGTTTGAAGAAATCAACTGTGGGAGCAATTATTAGGAAATGGAAGACATACAAGACCACTGATAATCTCCCTCGATCTGGGGCTCCACGCAAGATCTCACCCCGTGGGGTCAAAATGATCACAAGAACGGTGAGCAAAAATCCCAGAACCACACGGGGGGACCTAGTGAATGACCTGCAGTGAGCTGGGACCAAAGTAACAAAGCCTACCATCAGTAACACACTACGCCGCCAGGGACTCAAATCCTGCAGTGCCAGAAGTGTCCCCCTGCTTAAGCCAGTACATGTCCAGGCCCGTCTGAAGTTCGCTAGAGAGCATTTGGATGATCCAGAAGAAGATTGGGAGAATGTCATATGGTCAGATGAAACCAAAATATTTAGTTATATTTTGGTAAAAACTCAACTCGTCATGTTTGGAGGACAAAGAATGCTGAGTTGCATCCAAAGAACACCATACCTACTGTGAAGCATGGGGGTGGAAACATCATGCTTTGGGGCTGTTTTTCTGCAAAGGGACCAGGATGACTGATCCGTGTAAAGGAAAGAATGAATGGGGCCATGTATCGTGAGATTTTGAGTGAAAACCTTCCATCAGCAAGGACATTGAAGATGAAACGTGGCTGGGTCTTTCAGCATGACAATGATCCCAAACACACCGCCCGGGCAACGAAGGAGTGGCTTCGTAAGAAGCATTTCAAGGTCCTGGAGTGGCCTAGCCAGTCTCCAGATCTCAACCCCAGAGAAAATCTTTGGAGGGAGTTGAAAGTCCGTGTTACCCAGCAACAGCCCCAAAACATCACTGCTCTAGAGGAGATCTGCATGGAGGAATGGGCCAAAATACTAGCAACAGTGTGTGAAAACCTTGTGAAGACTTACAGAAAACGTTTGACCTCTGTCATTGCCAACAAAGGGTATATAACAAAGTATTGAGATAAACATTTGTTATTGACCAAATACTTATTTTCCACCATAATTTGCAAATAAATTCATTAAAAATCCTACAATGTGATTTCTTCTCATTTTGTCTGTCATAGTTGAAGTGTACCTGAAATTACAGGCCTCTCTCATTTTTTTAAGTGGGAGAACTTGCACAATTGGTGGCTGACTAAATATGTTTTTGCCCCACTGTATATACAATACATATTGTAACAAGTTGCATCACTCATAACAGATATGCTCTTTCAAATGTCTTACCATACCTTCACCATAAACTTTTGTTGTCAAGTTTGAATAGATTTGATTCATGCATTTTGACATTGATTTCCAAATGCTATATCTCCAGCTTCAGAGAGTGTGTGACAGTTCCATGGTGACACCAGTGGCGTAGCTGTGTAATTAGACACTTGGCACTAAGGCAGCCAGGCAGTCCTTGTTCCCTCTGTGTAAAGGCTTCCACATGTTCCGTACAGTCTTGCCTCTGTGAGCCTGTCCCGTGTGGGTGTGTTACTCTGACGCCTCCCCTGATTGTGGTGAGAGATGTGACGCAGCTGGAGGGTGTTTATGGTGCTATGGTTTCTAACAACTTTTGTTTTGTGAGATGTAGCACATTCAGTGTGTGTGTGCGTGAGAGAGAGAGAGAGAGAGAGAAAGTGTGTGTATGTGTAGGTAGACACCTAATTGCCAGGCTGTCATCTAATATTATTCTGTTTTAAAGCTCCACTCTCCGAGTGTTACGGCTGTGATGGACACACCCTCCATCTTCCCAGCAGTGAAACAGTGGAGAGGAAACCCCAGTCTTTTATACAGCTGGGATTGAGACGTTCAGGGTGTGTTTAGAGGCAGCTTTATATGGTCGTTTATTATCAACTTGCCACTTAGCATAGCACTCAGGAGACTAATTGAAGACTAGCTGTTCGCCAATGTGTTCTTTCTCATTCTCTCAAATCTCGTCATATGGGTCGTTCTGTTTTATTTGTTGCTAGTGTGTGCTCCATAGATTGAGCCAGTGGTCACATTAGGTTATCTACCGTAGCCTCTGAGTCTCGGGTGTTTTCCCCCACTGTCTCTCTCTCCTTCTCTCTTGTTCTCCTGTCGTGTGGCTGTCCTCTCCTCTCTCTACCTCCATTCATCTGATTAGCGGTGGTGGTTGTGTGTCGATGCATCAGATGACTGCCATTTTCAACATTTGGAAGTCATATAGGCTTCTCTTTTGAAGATGAGACCCCTGTACTTGTGGTTTCCAAAACCCTTTTATGGGGGTAAGGGGCCTTCACTCAGTCTCTAGCTCCCCCGCCCCGCCCCTCTCCCCAACCCCCCGCACCGGGTTTTTGTTGTCTGATAGTCTGTGGAACAGTAGTCACTGTGTCTTGCGTCTCAGTGGCTGGCAGCGCGGCTCGTGCTCAGATGGGGCTCTCGTGTCCTGCCTTGTAATCATGGGGCCTCTTCTCTTCAATGGGCCCAGGTCTGGTTCACGTGGGCCGGCCCTACTAACCACTTCATCTGATACTCTGTGGTGAGCCGCCCTCAGGGGACCCAGAGGAGACGCGGGGGGGGGAGATGGGGGCGAGGCACTGCAGGGGCTTCTATTGGCTAGGGACTTCCTTCTTCTTCTTTGATTTGCATTTGACAGTGAGGCAGGAGGGAAAGAGGACTTTTAAAGTGTGCTCAAACTGCCCCTCGTGCCACTTCTGTAAGGGTCTGTCAGACAGAGGCTGTGCACTAGGCAGGGGCTGTGGATACACTACACTGTGGGAAGGGACTTGGTCTAACTTTGGGTTACTCTTTCTGGTACGCGTGCTAAGCGTTAGAGCATTTTTCAGCGGTTACCTCTGAACTCTGCAAAGGATTTGGTGTCTGCTTACATCTGATCTGACTTTCTGTCTTGCTAGTGATTGATTCAGTGACTTGTCTTTCTCAGTTTGACTGTTCACTAGGCTGTGGTATTTTATCTATCATGTCTATCATGGTTATATTTGTCTTCTGTGTCTCTCTCTCCCCAATCACTAGCGGTGATGGCATGGCTCTCTTTGTTTGTGTCTGTTATGACCCTGGTGTCTCTCTCCCTCCTTCCCTCATGGCCCACAGGAGATCCCTCTCTCAGAGATCCTGCAGGTGGAACAATCAAGTGACTTTAGCAGCCTAGCCCAGAGCAGCAACCCACACTGCTTTGAAATCATCACCTCCACCATGGTCTACTATGTAGGGGAGAACCACGGAGTCCACTACAACAGCCCCGCTTTGGCAGCTTCAGGCGTGGGCATGGAGGTGGCCCAGGGCTGGGAGAAGGCCATCCGGCAGGCCCTGATGCCTGCCACGCCCCAGCCCAGTGTGGCCACCGCAACCGGGCAGAGCAAGGACCACAGTGAGTACAGTACCATTCTCTACTGTTAACATGGAGACATCGCTTTAGGCTACTGATCATGTGTGTATACATTAGTTATTTCTATTGGAAGTTGCATTGGCATATATTTGACATATTGTAGATAATGGCACGAGCACTGGAAAGGTGGTATGAAATTTGGTTATGTGAGCGATGGAAATAGTACTATTTATGCACATAAAATGGCTAATCCCATATTGTGGTCGTTTGGTGGTTTGATTTTTATATGTGTGCAGTGGGTCAAAAGAGTCCCCATTAAATGCTTGAATCCTGAGTTAACGGTCAAGTAAGGTGAGGTGATGTTCTGAAGTGAGTAAGCAGTCAGTCTTGTTTTGAGAACTACAATGGCATTTGACATTTAGCAGACACTCTTATCCAGAGAGATTTACAGTAGTGAGTACATCATTTTTTTTGTAGCTGGTCCCCCGTGGGATTTGAACCCACAACCCTGGCATTACAAGCGCCATTCTCCACCAACTGAGCCACAAGGGAACATCACCAGAAATGACTACTTATAGACACAGCAGAGCCTTGAATTGAGAAGCCATGGTTTACCTCTTCCCTGCTATGATGATGGATGTTAATGAATTTGATTATAATAATTATGATGATCTTAGGGGCTATAGAGTCAAGGTGGCACATTCAACCTGTTGCTCACCTGTGGGCACATGGCGCGACACCTGAAACCTGACATAGATTCAGGGGATTATATGTGTGTGTTAAAATGCACCTTCCTCTTCCATCACATCCAATACAGTAATGCACCTTAATCTAATAATGAAGATGGCCCGAATCAGATTAGTGGTATTTTTTTACCTTTAGGTTATTAAATAAACACACTTGTGGTTCAGTGCCCACAATCACCAGGGCAGGTTTTAACGTTTTAAAGTGGAGATGAGATGAGGTCTAAATAACCCCTGGAGGTCATTTAGCTGGCCATGAATTGTGGTGTAAATCAGATAGATGGTGAGGGTGATAATGCCAAACAGATGAGGCCCACCATTTTATTACCCATCGCTATCCAACCACTCTGAAATAACAAGCTGCAGAGACTCAGCCTCGTGCCCAATAGTGCTATACTATGCTTCTTACTCAATGACAAATACAGGAGGACACACATTGTTGATCATAAGATTATTTTTCATTCATTTTATTTAACCTTTATTTAACTAGGCAAGTCCTTTAAGAACAAATTCTTATTTGCAATGACGGCCTACACTGGCCAAACTCGGATGACGCTGTGCATCACCCTATGGTACTCCCAATCACAGCCGGTTGTGATACAGCCTTGATTCAAACCAGGGTGTCTGTAGTGACGCCTCAAGCACTGAGATGCAGTGCCTTAGACCGCTGCTCCACTGTGTGGTAAAACATGACTTTGAAACCCCATGACTGAATATTGGCCTCAGGGAGGCTCCCATAACACTTACTATGAAATGCAACTCATAGCTATGCCGTTCAATAACACATATCTTTCCTAATCAATTTGAAAGGGTCATTATTGTATCTGCTGTGTGTAGTCCAAGCAGCTGTGATAGGCTTTAAGGACGTGAAAACGTGAGAAATGTATCTCTGTTTTTGATAAGTTAGGGATACATTGAGTACTTTCTGCATTTGTACTGTTTATAGTGAAAACTTGTGTTTCCTCCACCAGAACAGGAGTTGTCTGTCAGCATATCTGTGTCGAACTGCCAGATAAAGGAGAATGTGGTGAGTATGGTAACTTTTACGGACAATCTTGCACAATTTCTCTGTATGTGCGTGTGTGCAGTCCAACATTTTCCTCTTTTACTTCTGCATTCTTCATTGACCATTAAACATTGCATGTATATAAAATATATATATATTTAAAAAGACATTAAGGAAGTCACAGATGCCCTTGTTATGGGAAATGGTGATATTCGTGTGTGCTATACTTCTGCATTGAGTGAAAGTGACCCATTTGGCATCTGATATAGCAGTGTAAACATATAGCTGTGTATTAGCACTAGTATTACCCTTTACTAATAGATGTAATAAACTTTAGTATTACTAAAGCGTTTTCCACTCTGTAGGATATCAGCTCTGTGTACCAGATCTTCTCTGACGAGGTTCTAGGATCTGGTCAGTTTGGGATTGTGTATGGAGGTATGTGCCTGGATATCCATGTTTTGATTAATTGTATTCTCTCAACCCAAACATATCTATCTTTATGATACTATATATACACTACATGACCAAAAGTATGTGGACACCTGCTCGTCGAACATCTCATTCCAAAATCATGGCCATTAATATGGAGTTAGTCCCCCTTTGCTGCTATAACAGCCTCCACTGTTCTGGGAAGGCTATCCATTAAATGTTGGAACATTGCATTTGGGACATGCATCCATTCAGCCACAAGAGCATTGGTGAGGTCAGGCACTGATGTTGGGCGATTAGGCCTGGCTGACAGTCTGCGTTCCAATTCACCGCAAAGGTGTTCGATGGGGTTGAGATCAGGGCTCTGTGCAGGCCAGTCAAGTTCTTCCACACCGATCTCAACCAACTATTTCTGTATGGACCTCGATTTGTTCACGGAGGCATTGTCATGCTGAAACAAGAAAGGAACTTCCAAAAACATTTGCCACAAAGTTGGAAGCATAGAAAAGTCTACAATGTCATTGTATGCTGTAGCGTTAAGATTTCCCTTCACTGGAACTAAGTGGGCTAACCCGAATCATGAAAAACAGCCCTAGACCATTATCCCTCTTCTATCAAACTTTACAGTTGGCACTATGCATTCGGGCAGGTAGCGTTCTCCTGGCATCCGCCAAACCCAGATTCGTCCGTTGGACTGCCAGATGGTGAACCGTGATTCATCACTCCAGAGAGCGTGTTTCCACTGCTCCAGAGTCCAATGGCGGTGAGCTTTACACCACTCCAGCTGACACTTAGCATTGCACATGGTGATCTTAGGCTTGCGCTCAGCCATGGAAACCCATTTCATGAAGCTCCTGACAAACAGTTATTGTGCTGACGTTGCTTCCAGAGGCAGTTTGGAACTCAGTAATGAGTGTTGCAACTGAAGACAGACGATTTTTACGTGCTTCAGCACACGGCGGTCCTGTTCTGTGAGCTTGTGTGGCCTACCACTTTGTTGATGAGCCGTTGTTGCTCCTAGATGTTTCCACTTCATAATAACAGCACTTACAGTTGACAGAGGCAGCTCTCGCAGGGCAGAAATTTGACGAACTGATTTGTTGAACACTTGGCATCCTATGATGGTGCCACGTTTAAAGTCACTGAGCTGTTCAGTAATGCCATTTTATTGACAGTGTTTGTCTAAGGAGATTTTTACATGGCTGTGTGCTTGATTATTTTTACACCTGTCAACAACGGGTGTCCAAATACTTTTTAAAATATATATATAGTGTATGTACACTGTTACATACTTATTTATTTCTGTTGGCAGGGAAACACAGAAAGACTGGAAGAGATGTTGCCATCAAGGTGATTGACAAAATGAGGTTCCCTACCAAGCAGGAGAGCCAACTGAGGAATGAAGTGGCCATTCTCCAGGTAACACATAGAACATGTTGTAACAGTCAGATGTATTATAGCCCGAATGTAGTAGGGATTGATTGAAGCTACCGAGAACCACATACCGGATTTTTAACACAGTCGTTAGCAAAATAAAATGTCTTGCCCAAGCCTAGCTCAATATCTAGGCGTCTGATTACAGCGTCCATAAAGAGAACATTAGACTTGACACCTTTCGGACTGAATGCGTTTGTATGGCAAAAGTTGTAATTAAATGTATAATTTATCGCTCCCACAATCCAATATTGAACCAACGATATGCTACCTTTCTGTAGCATTTCTGACACTGCTAATATATTTTCCGAATCTCAGATTTCTAAAACCGGGACCAGCAACTCGGTTGCTGCGCAGCAGCTAGCTAGCGAACACCAGTCAGATGAGAAGCAAGCTACAAGCAAAGGAAGCTAGCTAGCTAGGTATATTTAAACTAAATCAGACCACAAATAAGTAAGCTAGCAAAAGTCCCCGCTGCTATAGCCTGTTAGCTAGCCAACTAGCCAGTAGCTACAGGTACACGCCAACGAGACTATAACATAGCTTTATAGATCGTAGACTATAACGCAATGTTGATAATATATCATAGCTAGCTACATTCTTCCATAAAGCAAAGCTGGCTGGCTGGCTAGCTAAGTAAAGTTTGTCAAGATCAAACTTTTTGAACTTTTGGAAACGCTGCTAACTGGGAAACTGCCACGCTACTCAGGCATGTAGCGCATCGGCTGTGCATTGTAGTAAGTGAACACAATTAGCTAGATCAACACACGAGACCGAGACGTCGCTGTTAGAGCATCCAGAACAAACTCAAGCTCTTACCTTATGATGCATTAATTCAGTACACTGCCTCCTTTGTCATCGATCAAATTTTCTTCATGCCATAATCAAAATTTGCGCTGACTGATCATCAGTGTCAAGTTACTTCTCAGTATGCTACCAAAAATTTGAACAAAGTAAGCAAATTTACGTTTAAAATATGTATTTTTCAGACATTGAAGTTAGGGTAATTTTAGGTTCTAAATGAACGGTGAATATATGTATTTTTAGGAACTTTAAAAGATGTACAGTACCATTCAAAAGTTTTGACACACCTACTCATTCGGGTGTTTTTATTTTTACTATTTTCTACATTGTAGAATAATAGTGAAGACATCAAAACTATGAAATAACACACATGGAATCATTCTTCACAAAATAACACATGGATTCTTCAAAGTAGCCACCCTTTGCCTTGATGACAGCTTTGCACACTCTTGGCATTCTCTCAACCAGCTTCATGAGGAATGCTCTTCCAACAGTCTTGAAGGAGTTCTCACATGTGTTATTGGCAGTCACAGAGAGACAACTTGATTCTATGTTTAGCGGAGATCTTCTGTTTATAAAGTGAAGCGGAAGAGCAACAAAGCATGTAAAGACCCTGTAATTAAGCTGTTCTATAAGTGGTCTGAGGCAGTCGGTAAATAACAAGTGTTTTCAAGTGCAACTGTAGTAATGGTGGTTTTGGGAAACAGCTCGGTGATTTAACGATGTGTCTACGAAGGTTCTAACGATGAAGTTAGCCTTAAGATGCTTTTGGGAAACTGGGCCCTATTAAAATAATATATACAGTTGAAGTTGGAAGTTTACATACACCTTAGCCGAATACATTTAAACTCAGTTTTTCACAATTCCTGACATTTAATCCTAGTAAAAATTCCCCGTCTTATGTCAGTTAGGATCACCACTTTATTTTAAGAATGTGAAATGTCAGAATAATAATAGAGAGAATGATTTCTTTCAGCTTTTATTTCTTTCATCACATTACCAGTGTGTCAGAAGTTCACATACACTCAATTAGTATTTGGTAGCATTGACTTTAAATTATTTAACTTAGGTCAAAGTTTTCAGGTAGCCTTCCAAAAGCTTCCCACAATAAATTGTGGGAAGCTCAGTTCTGCTCACAAATTTTCAATAGGATTGAGGTCAGGGCTTTTTGATTGCTACTCCAATACCTTGACTTTGTTGTCCTTAAGCCATTTTGCCACAACTTTGGAAGTGTGGTTGGGGTCATTGTCCATTTGGAAGACGCATTTGCGACCAAGCTTTAACTTCCTGACTGATGTCTTGAGATGTTGCTTCAATATATCCACATCATTTTGATGCCATCTATTTTGTGAAGTGCACCAGTCCCTCCTGCAGCAAAGCACCCCCACAACATGATGCTGCCACCCCCATGCTTCACAGTTGGGACAGTGTTCTAAGGCTTGCAAGCCTCCCTCTTTTTCCTCCAAACATAACGATGGTCATTATGGCCAAACAGTTCTATTTTTGTTTCATCAGACCAGAGGACATTTCTCCAAAAAGTACGATCTTTGTCCCCATGTGCAGTTGCAAACCGTAGTCTGGCTTTTTTATGTCGGTTTTGGAGCCGTGTCTTCTTCCTTGCTCCAAAGGCCTTTCAGGTTATGTCGATATAGGACTCGTTTTACTGTGGATATAGATACTTTTGTACCTGTTTTCTCCAGCATCTTCACAAGGTCCTTTGCTGCTGTTCTGGGATTGCACTTTTCACACCAAAGTACGTTCATCTCTAGGAGACAGAGCGCGTCTCCTTCCTGAGCGGTTTGACGGCTGCGTGGTCCCATGGTGTTTATACTTGCGTACTATTGCTTGTACAGATGAACTTGGTACCTTCAGGCGTTTGTAAATTGCTCCCAAGGATGAACAAGACTTGTGGAGGTCCACAAGGTCTTGGCTGATTTCTTCTGATTTTCCCATGCAAAGACGCACTGAGTTTGAAGGTAGGCCTTGAAATACATCCACAGGTATACCTCCAATTGACAGCACAATGCCACAGATGGCTCAAGTTTTGAGGGAGCATACAATTGGCATGCTGACTGCAGGAATGCCCACCAGAGCTGTTACCAGATAATTTCATAATTTCTCTCTCATAAGTTGATTCCAATGTCGTTTTAGAGAGTATGGCAGCACTTCCAACCAGCCTCACAGATGCAGACCACGTGTAACCACACCTGCCCAGGACCTCCACATCCTGCTTCTTTACCTGCGGGATTGTCTGAGGTGGTGCTGAGGAGTATTTCTGTCTGTAATCAAGCCATTTTGTGGGGAAAACTTCAATCTGATTGGCCCACCCATGGCTGCGTCCTTGCCCAGTCATTTGAAATCCATAGATAAGGTTGTAATTCATTTATTTCAATTGACTGATTTCCTTATATACAGTGCCTTCGGAAAGTATTCAGGCCACTTGATTTTTTCCAAATTTTGTTACGTTACAGCCTTATTCTAAAAGGGATTAAATAAAACAATTTCCTCAGAAATCTACACACAATACCCCATAATGACAAATCAAAAACAGGTTTTAATTTTTTTTAGCAAATTTATAAAAAAAAATATAAAAAACATACCTTATTTACATAAATATACATACATTTTGCTATGAGGCTCGAAATTCAGCTTAGGTGGATCCTGTTTTCATTGATCATCCTTGAGATGTTTATACAACTTTTTATACAACTTTTTTTTTTTTTCACCTGTGGTAAATTCAATTGAGTAGACATGATTTGGAAAGGCTCACACCTGTCTATAAAAGGTCCCACAGTTGACAGTGCATGTCAGAGCAAAAACTAAGCAGTGAGGTCAAAGGAATTGTCCGTAGAGCTCCGATACAGGATTGTGTTGACACAGATCTGGGGAAGGGTACCAAAACATTTTTGCAGCATTGGTGGTCCCCAAGAACAGAGTAGCTTCCATCATTTTTAAATATAAGAGGTTTGGAACCACAAAGACTCTTCCTAGAGCTGGCCGCCTGACCAAACTGAGTAATCGGGGAAGAAGGGCCTTGGTCAGGGAGGTGAGCTCTAGAGTTCCTCTGTGGAGATGGGAGAACCTTCCAGGACAACCATATCTGCAGCACTCCACCAATTGGGCCTTTATGGTAGAGTGGCCAGATGGAAGCACACGACAGTCCACTTGGAGTTTTCCAAAAGGCACCTAAAGACTCTCAGACCATGAGAAACAAGATTCTCTGGTCTGATGAAACCAAGATTGAACTCTTGGGCCCGAAGTAGCCACGCTTTTCCTTGATTTGTAGCTTTGCAAATTCTTGGCATTCTCTCAACCAGCTTCACCTGGAATGCTTTTCCAACAGTCTCGAAGGAGTTCCCACAAATGCTGAGCACTTGTTGGCTGCTTTTCCTTCACTCTGCGGTCCAACTCATCCCAAACCGTCTCAATTGGGTTGAGGTCGGGTGATTGTGGAAGCCAGGTCATCTGATGCAGCACTCCATCATTCTCCTTGGTCAAATAGCCCTTACACAATCTGGAGGTGTGTTTTAGGTCATTGTCCTGTTGAAAAAGAAATGATAGTCCCACTAAGCGCAAACCAGATGGGATAGCGTATCGCTGCGGAATGCTGTGGTAGTCATGCTGGTTAAGTGTGCCTTGAGTTCTAAATAAATCACAGACAGTGTCACCAGCATCCCCTCACCATCACACCACCGCCTCCATGCTTCACGGTGGGAACCACACATGTGGAGATCATCCGTTCACCTACTCTGCTTCTCACGAAGACACTGCGGTTGGAACCAAAAATCTCAAAGGACAGATTTCCACCAGTCTAATGTCCATTGCTTGTGTTTCTTTGCCCAAGCAAGTGTCTTCTTCTTATTGGTGTCCTTTAGAAGTGGTTTCTTTGCAGCAATTTGACCACGAAGGCCTGATTCACGCAGTCTCCTTTGAACAGTTGATGTTGAGATGTCAGTTACTTGAACTCCGTGAAGCATTTATTTGGGCTGCAATCTGAGGTGCAGTTAACTCTAACTTATCCTCTGCAGCAGAGGTAACTCTGGGTCTTCCTTTCCTGTGGTGGTCCTCATGAGAGCCAGTTTCATCATGGCGCTTGGCGTTTTTTGCGACTGAACTTGAAGAAACTTGAAATGTTCGATATTGACTGACCTTCATGTCTTAAAGTAATGGACTGTTGCTTCTCTTTGCTTATTTGAGCTGTTCTTGCCATAATGTGGACTTGGTCTTTTACCAAATAGGGCTATCTTCTGTATGCCAACCCTACCTTGTCACCACACAACTGATTGGCTCAAACGCATTAAGGAAAGAAATTCCACAAATGGACTTTTAACAAGGCAGTTAATTGAAATGCATTCCAGGTGACTATCTCATGAAATTGGTTGAGAGAATGTCAAGAGTGTGCAAAGCTGTCATCAAGTGAAAGGGTGGCTACTTTCAAGAACCTCAAATATAAAATATACTTTGATTTGTTTAACACTTTTTTGGTTACTACATGATTCCATAATTTTGATGTCTACACTATTATTCTACAATGTGGAAAATGGTAAAAAAAAAAAAGAAAAACACTGTAATGAGTTGGTGTGTCTATCTTTTGACTGGTACTGTATGTGGACACCCCTTCAAATTAGTGGATTCTGCTATTTCAACCACACCTGTTGCTGACAGTTGTATAAAATCAAGCACACAGCCATGCAATCTCCATAGACAAACATTGGCATTGGAATGGCCTTACTGTGGAGCTCAGTGATAGCATGCTACCTTTCCAATAAGTCAGTTAATCTAATTTCTTCCCTGCTAAAGCTGCTTTGTTATTATTGGGTATAGTGTGTAGATTGATGAAGGGGGGAAAATTATTTTATCAACTTTAGAATAAGGCTGTAATGTAACAAAATGTGGAAAAAGTCAAGGGGTCTGAATACTTTCCGAATGCACTGTATCTCATTGGGCTGTATGTATATTTAGAAATTGGCCTATTGTAAAAGTGTATTATTGTAGCGTCACCATCTTTATTGCAAAAAATAAATAGAAATACATACAACTTTAAGGTACATAGTCATTTGACAGAGGCAATAACCTGCTCATTGATCAGCACGGCAATTGATAAAACTGAACCATGTTTGCAGAACAAGTGTTTCTGAGCTTATGTAAATATTACACAGGTAAGCTAACGGTTACAGAAATCAGGAATGCAAACAGGCTCTATAGACCTCTATATATGAGTGACTGTGCTCAACACACAACAACTGTTGTGATAAAATAAAGGTTTAAGGAAATACAGGCAGGCATCACATTACTACAAGCATAATAACTTGCTCAAAGTATGCTTTCATATCATTTTAAAACGATTGAAAAGTCTGCGGACTGGGATTAGTACGGTGTTTGAAGAATCCAATGCTTTAAATTGTATGTGGCACAAATCACATTATTGTGGGAGCACCTCCTCTAAGAGTATGAATTAGGCTGTTTGAGAAGGTTTGAATCCTAAGCAACCTTCCTACACATAGTTTGAAGTACAATAGACCAAGATTGTTTTTAATGCAGTAGTCATTCTTGCTGAGTTTCGAACGGTGACACTGAAATATGGCACAGGATAGAATGTTGACTCTGAGGTTTGCTCCCTCGTTTAGAACCTTCACCATCCTGGCATCGTCAACCTGGAGTGTATGTTCGAGACGCCAGAGAGGGTGTTTGTTGTCATGGAGAAGCTCCATGGAGACATGTTGGAGATGATCCTGTCCAGTGAGAAGAGCAAGCTCCCAGAACGCATCACCAAGTTCCTGGTCACACAGGTCTGTCTCTTTCTCCCATTCTTGCTTGCTCTACTTTTCTCTTATCTCATCTCTAACTCCCCCTCTATCTCTCTGTCCTTGCTCACTTTCTTTCTCCCTCTTTTCCTCCCTCTCCCTTTCTCTATATAATCTGTAGTAGACTCAACCCCGGGCCTATTTATTCTTGCGGTGTGTGGGTATGGGGGGGATTGTTTACGGGGACCGCTGGTCTGGATGGCATCATCGCCGTATCCCTCCCGGTGGATTACAGCCTGCGGTGGCATAGTGGTGCGCGTCTCTGCTCTGGTCTGTGGGCTAATTAGAAGAGAGGGGCCCCGGGGCCAAACACGAGCTGGTCCATTAGGCATGGCTCTGATGTGGTTTATCAGGACTTTGTCAAAGTCAGGAGTCGGGCAGCAGTGTGGAGTGTTTAGATGACCTCAGCTACATGCTTGCAGCGGTAGCAACTACAGTTTATGCTTACACCACAGCAGAGATGAGATCATGTCTCCATATGGAACCTAAGAAAGTGACCAACCTAGAAATAGCTTAGTTAACTACTAAAATACTAATGCAACTCCCGTTATTTATACATTATATTTTTTGAGTGAGCCCATAAGGTTGTATGAATGGGTCATTGTGTGGTATGAAGTGGTTTGATATAGCTAACCCCATGGGCTTTGGGCTATGTTCTGTAACAGATCCTGGTGGCTTTGAGACATCTGCATTTCAAGAATATCGTCCACTGTGACCTGAAGCCTGAGAATGTGCTGCTGGCCTCAGCAGAACCCTTCCCTCAGGTAACAACCAGTAATCTTTCTAGTAAAATATTTATTGTATGTGTATAAAATGTGTGGAGGAGACAATGTAGCATTCTCATGTGTGTGTTTGTTTTTGTCCTTGCAGGTTAAACTGTGTGACTTTGGCTTTGCCCGTATCATTGGTGAGAAGTCGTTCAGGCGTTCGGTGGTGGGTACCCCAGCCTACCTGGCCCCAGAGGTGCTGCGTAGTAAGGGCTACAACCGCTCCTTGGACATGTGGTCAGTGGGGGTCATCATTTACGTCAGCCTTAGTGGCACCTTCCCCTTCAACGAGGACGAGGACATTAACGATCAGATCCAGAACGCTGCCTTCATGTACCCACCCCAGCCATGGAAGGAGATCTCTGCAGAAGGTAGGAAGGAAGGAAGGCAGGCTGTTTAATAATATTTAAATGCATGAATGCTAAGTGACGACACACATCTCTGTAAAGTGTGTAATGTAACTACAGATGTAATTTGATCACCCTGATGCAGGAGAACTTTCCTGCAATGCATGAAATGTAAAACTAGTAGTGTATTTGAGGTTTAAAAAGGCTTCTAGAGTTTGTATTTTCCACTTTGACATTTCTGACCTGATTTTCCCTTACAAAAAATGTATCAACCACTATAAAAATGTCCATTAATTATAATCCACATAATAATTCACATTTCCTGTTGTAGGACAAGGGTTTTGCAAACTCGGTCCTGCCCCCCCCCCCCCCACCACCAAGTTGAACTATGATTTCTAATATACAGTAGTGTAGGCCTATGTGGGGGATATTTAGATGGGGCTGCAGGGAGATTTGTCAGTGAATCATGTAAACCACACAGGTCAAAGAGCCACAGGGTCTGAAACCCACGCTGGTAGATCCAGACGTGTGGGTAGAGAGACAGCACTGATGTTGCATGTCTACCTCAATTCGAGACTAACATTACATCTCTATTCCTCTCACAGCTACTGATCTCATTAATAACCTCCTACAAGTGAAGATGAGGAAGCGGTACAGTGTGGACAAGTCTCTCAGCCATCCTTGGCTACAGGTAATAAATATTAGCCTAATTATACTGTAAGCAGTGCATAGGCACATCTAACAAAACATTTCCACACGTTTCATAATGTGATTTAGAAAAGGGCAGACATTGTATTGGATCCCTGCTAGAACTCCTGTTCCTCTCTCTCTCTCTCTTTCAGGACTACCAGACATGGCTGGACCTCAGGGAGTTTGAAACACGGCGTGGCGAGCGTTACATCACTCACGAGAGTGATGATGGGCGTTGGGAGGAGCATGCAGACGAGCACAGCCTGATCCACCCAAAACACTTCATCATGGCACCCAACCTGGACGATATGGAGGAGGACCCCTAGTGGCCTGTAGGACATGTTACAGGCTACAGGTGTCGTCAAGAGGAAAACCATAGGAACCTCTGCAGGTTATGGACCTTTGGAAGCATTCCCTTTAAAAATGGTTGGGAAAGGATCAGACACCCATGTGCAGGGGCTGTGTGACAGGGAGACATTCTGACCCAAGACTCTATGGTTGGACACTGCCACAGGGAACAGACAGGTGGCACTGTGGAGGCGTCTGACTCTATGACACGGCAGTGTAACCAAAAACGTTGGGTGAAGGACTTTTTTACATGACTTTTTTTTATTTTTTTTATGTTGTAGAATCATTCTATGATGAAGCTTAATTTCATTGCTCCTTTAAGGAAATGCATCATCATTGCAAGGCAAATGACAATTAAGAAATACAATTTCCTCAACATAGGGAGTGAAAGTAATGGTATGCTATTCTACCTGTGAAGGGCTTACAGAGTGAGCTTAAAGGGCACTTTTTACAAGGGATTTGTATCCACAGAAAGATTGGAATGCTTAGGTATTTGCAAACATAACTTTGTGCTTATACCAATATTGTTTTTAAAGTCCTTTGACGGTATGAAACTGGAACTCTCATGTGTATGTTATGTTTGACTAATGGGGGTACATTTTTTGCACTATACTACCATCCACCCTAACAATTTGAAGATGAAAAGTTAGCGCTGCTGCATCAGGTTCCCTGGAGAAAACTACCAAAGGACAGAAATGGTTGACTGCGTCTCAACTTGACGTTTGTGGTAAGAGCTTGATACAGTAATTCCTAAAGTAGGTGAGTAGTATGAAGTTTGTGAAAAAGGCTGCAATACAAAGCCATTAGTAGAGCACCTATCAAATAAGCAAGTCAATTTAAAATCTGAGGGACAAAAGACTCCAACTTGTTGATATTATTGATGTTCCATTTTCCTGGTTTTTCACAGCCCATGACCAATAACTAATCGTTTTTTATAATGACAGTCTTATCATTGTCTCACTCTACTTCATTGACGAAATGGATTTACTACGTACATTCCATGCAGGGTTGAAAGCAAGACTGGTGATGGGACTACCACACCTTCAAGGTATTACAGTAGCTGTCTACTGTATGTGAAAGAGACTTGGTTGAACCAAGGCCACTCCAGGTCCTTGTATCAGGCTATGCCAGCTGAATAGGAGGGACTGAGAAATGGGCTTACTACGGGGTTTATCATGAGGGGCCAAGCCTTCATTACAAGGGCTCCATCATGCCAATACCATGCATGGGTGCAAGGTATACAACATTGTTCTATCCGTTCATTTGAATTTGTGAAGCAAACGGAGAGATGAGAAACACATTTTACTCATTGGTGAGTGTTTGGAATAGCCTATTGTGAGCATCTATTGTGTTTTTCTACATCTTCTACTTTCATGGAGTTGATCTTGAATATCACAGTGAATTACAGCCCTAATTCTGGAATATGTCAGTGCAGTGCACTGTTGGTTTCTCAATGAACATTCCTGTTCTGCTTTATGTCTCCCCCAAGGTTACCAAAGTATGTTTCACCCGTAATTACATTTTGATTTGACGACCATTAACTACATTTCAACGCCTGTGTCCATCTCAAGCAGTCCCTATGCCCAGAGGAAGCTGTAGCCGAAAGCCTATGGTGTTAGTGGGCTATTAAGTGGGAGGATAGATCCTGGTTCAGGCTCTACTGGTCGTTAATCTGGGAGAATGAAGGTGGATCTATTTGTATTGTCCTGTTCTTGTCTGTGTTGCCGCTGGATTGGCAGGTGTCAGTGTTTTGTATATTTTAGTACATACACATTTAATAAAACTCTACTTCTTTACATACCTATTGATTATCAGTTTGTGTGTGTCATAAAACTGGATTTCTCCAACCTTCAAATCTAATCAACAACAACAAAAATGGTTATTAAAGTTGTATTTATTTTTTACAAACAGAAGAAGAAAAACAACATTGTACAGCATTAAAACATTGTGCATGAAATCCAGACAACTTGTTTCTATCAGTAATCCTATCAAGCATTTGTTCATAAAATGCTACAGTTGAAGTCGGAAGTTGACATACACTTAGGTTGGAGTCATTAAAACTTGTTTGTCAACCACTACAAATTTCTTGTTAACAAATTATAGTTTTGGCAAGTTGGTTAGGACATCTACTTTGTGCATGACACAAGTAATTATTCCAACAATTGTTTACAGGTTAATTCACTGTATCACAATTCCAGTGGGTCAGAAGTTAACATACACTAAGTTGACTGCCTTTAAACAGCTTGGAAAATTCCAGAAAATTATGTCATGGCTTTAGAATCTTCTGATAGGCTAATTGACATAATTTGAGTCAATTGGAGGTGTACCTGTGGATGTATTTCAAGGCCTACCTTCAAACTCAGTGCCTCTTTGCTTTGCATCATGGGAAAAGACCTCAGCCAAGACCTCAGGGAAAAAAATTGTGGACCTCCACAAGTCTTGTTCATCCTTGGGAGCAATTTACAAACGCCTGAAGGTACCAAGTTCATCTGTACAAGCAATAGTACGCAAGTATAAACACCATGGGACCACGCAGCCGCCATACCGCTCAGGAAGGAGACTCGTTCTGTCTCCTAGAGATGAACGTACCTTGGTGGGAAAAGTGCAAATCAATCCCAGAACAACACCAAAGGAACTTGTGAAGATGCTGGAGCAAACCGGTACAAAAGTATCTATATCCACAGTAAAAAGAGTCCTATATCGACATAAGCTGAAATGCCGCTCAGCAAGGAAGAAGACACTGCTCCAAAACCTACAAAGCCCTGACATCAATCGTATAGAAGATTTGTGGGCAGAACTGAAAAAGCGCGTGAGCAAGGAGGCCAACAAACCTGACTCAGTTACCCCAGCTTTGTCAGGAGGAATGGGCCAAAATTCACCCAACTTATTGAGGGAAGCTTGTGGAAGGCTACCCACAACGTTTGACCCAAGTTAAACAATTTAAAGGCAGTGCTACCAAATACTAATTGAGTGTATTTAAACTTCTGACCCACTGGGAATGTGATGAAAGAAATAAAAGCTGAAAGAAATCATTCTCTCTACTATTATTCTGACATTTCACATTCTTAAAATAAAATGGTGATCCTAACTGACCTAAGACTGGGATTTTTTACTAGGATTTTTTACTAGGATTAAATGTCAGGAATTGTGAAAAACGGCATTTAAATGTATTTGGCTAAGGTGTATGTAAACTTCCGACTTCAACTGTACCTCCAACATTGACTATATTCACTGTTTCAGAGTAGGAGTGGAATGACCCTTCTAAATTATAAGGATTACTCTAGCTGCTGTAACCATACCAACAGTCATCAGTGCAAATTCCTACTTTGTTACATTAGGTAACTCTGTTTTATCGCCCAAGACATATTCTCGGTGAAACTGGAATTGTTAAGCCCAACCATTCCTCCAGACATTTCAAAACATCCTTCCAGAAAGGTAGCTGTAATGTACATTACCATATTGCGTGTACAAATGTCCCAGTGTCATTTTGGCATTTCCAACACAGAGAACTGTTGGTCATCCACATCTGATGAAGCCTTGTTGGGGTCCAATAAAACCGATGTTGTATCTTATATTAAGTAAGTTTCCCCCTGGACAAGATCTTCAACCAGGTATCATCCTCAATTTGCCATATTGTTCTGAGGTTTTTACAGTCTTTACTCTGCAGATGACTAAATATTGAGTAAAAAATGACTGCTTATCGTTTGGGGTTTTCCAAATACTCAGCTATTGGGTTCTTTGCTGGATTTTGTTGACAGCTGGTTAATAAATATTTCCAGAAATGTCCCTTGTCTCCCACATATTTTTGTAGCATATGAGTATGACATTAAAACTTCATTGTACAGATCACCTATAGTATGAATTCCTTTCAATAGCCATTGTTTCCAGTACACAGACTTCTTTCCTATCTGTAGCCTAGGATTGTGCCACAATGAGTGTCCTTGTTTTAGATGTGAAAATCCACATTTCTTGTGTCCTGGTCTCCACACCTCTTTTGAGTATAACAAAACAGAGTATCAACAGACCTCTGCCCTGTAAGACTATGTAACAGAGTATCAACAGACCTCTCCCCTGTAAGACTATGTAACAGAGTATCAACAGACCTCTCCCCTTTAAGACTGTAACAGAGTATCAACAGACCTCTCCCCTGTAAGACTGTAACAGAGTATCAACAGACCTCTCCCCTGTAAGACTATGTGACAGAGTATCAACAGACCTCTCCCCTGTAAGACTATGTGACAGAGTATCAACAGACCTCTGCCCTGTAGGACTATGTGACAGAGCATCAACAGACCTCTCCCCTGTAAGACTGTGTAACAGAGTATCAACAGACCTCTCCCCTGTAAGACTATGTGACAGAGTATCAACAGACCTCTCCCCTGTAAGACTATGTAACAGAGTATCAACATACCTCTCCCCTGTAAGACTATGTAACAGAGTATCAACAGACCTCTCCCCTGTAAGACTATGTGACAGAGTATCAACAGACCTCTCCCCTGTAAGACTATGTAACAGAGTATCAACAGACCTCTCCCCTGTAAGACTATGTGACAGAGTATCAACAGACCTCTCCCCTGTAAGACTATGTAACAGAGTATCAACAGACCTCTCCCCTGTAAGACTATGTAACAGAGTATCAACATACCTCTCCCCTGTAAGACTATGTAACAGAGTATCAACAGACCTCTCCCCTGTAAGACTATGTAACAGAGTATCAACAGACCTCTCCCCTGTAAGACTATGTGACAGAGTATCAACAGACCTCTCCCCTGTAAGACTATGTGACAGAGTATCAACAGACCTCTCCCCTGTAAGACTATGTAACAGAGTATCAACAGACCTCTCCCCTGTAAGACTATGTAACAGAGTATCAACAGACCTCTCCCCTGTAAGACTATGTGACAGAGTATCAACAGACCTCTCCCCTGTAAGACTATGTGACAGAGTATCAACAGACCTCTCCCCTGTAAGACTATGTGACAGAGTATCAACAGACCTCTCCCCTGTAAGACTATGTAACAGAGTATCAACAGACCTCTCCCCTGTAAGACTATGTAACAGAGTATCAACAGACCTCTCCCCTGTAAGACTGTGTAACAGAGTATCAACAGACCTCTCCCCTGTAAGACTATGTAACAGAGTATCAACAGACCTCTCCCCTGTAAGACTATGTAACAGAGTATCAACAGACCTCTCCCCTGTAAGACTATGTGACAGAGTATCAACAGACCTCTCCCCTGTAAGACTATGTAACAGAGTATCAACAGGGGTGGAAGGATAACTTAGTTCCCGTTCTATTGTTATCCAATCCAAGCCAGCACCCATTTTGCCCCAATGCTTCACCAATTTAGCCATTTCAAATGGTAAATTGGACAATTTAACATCTGGTAAAGCCAAGCCTCCTACATCCCTTGGTGAGCACATCTTCTACATATTAATCCTGTTTTTTTTCCTATCCCACAAAAAGTACTTAGCAGTTTAATCACTTTGACCTTAATTGCCATATTGTAAGCTATAGCAAGTGCCAGCAGGGTTCAGATATGCAGCCTTGGTACAGTCTTGGAGATAAAGCATTTTTCACCTTTCATATAGTAAGGATTCATTCCTTTGGGGAGACTATCAGGGGAACCCTGATATCCATACGTCCGCATCGGTGGAGGTGGTGGTGCAAGCTTGTTTTTAAATTCTTAGTACCATTCTCACAGTTGAAATACAACAGTCATTCACTGCTTTAAATTTAATTGAATTTAAGTGTATACCTCAGACACGGGCTCAGTTTTGGATCCCAGTCAATCTAAGGAAGAAGACAAGAACAATGTAAATCAAGCCGCATATAAAAATATTAATCCACTCAATTGTTTATATAAATAGTATAAATAACAGCTTCCAGACAGATTTGCCTCTATCCTCAGGTAGATGAACCTCATTAACCTTTCCAATCCCAAAGACCCAGCTGAGCCAGCAGGCATCTATGGCTGAGACACCGGGCAACTGCAAGTCTGGCTCTGAGGGTTGGCCTCTGGTGCCACCATGGGGATGATGGGAGGTGGTTGTGGAGGATTGTTTCCATTCTTCACAGGGACGCTGGCTGTGGGGAGAGTACCCTCCCTCTGTGCAGAGACGCTGGCCGTTGGGAAGGATCCCCTCCCTCTGTGCAGAGACGCTGGCCGTTGGGAAGGATCCCCTCACTCTGTGCAGGGACGCTGGCCGTTGGGAAGGATCCCCTCACTCTGTGCAGGGACGCTGGCCGTTGGGAGGATCCCCTCACTCTGTGCAGGGACGCTGGCCGTTGGGGAGGATCCCCTCACTCTGTGCAGGGACGCTGGCCGTTGGGAAGGATCCCCTCACTCTGTGCAGGGACGCTGGCCGTTGGGAGGATCCCCTCACTCTGTGCAGAGACGCTGGCCGTTGGGAAGGATCCCCTCACTCTGTGCAGGGACGCTGGCCGTTGGGAGGATCCCCTCACTCTGTGCAGAGACGCTGGCCGTTGGGAGGATCCCCTCACTCTGTGCAGGGACGCTGGCCGTTGGGAGGATCCCCTCACTCTGTGCAGAGACGCTGGCCGTTGGGAGGATCCCCTCACTCTGTGCAGGGACGCTGGCCGTTGGGAGGATCCCCTCACTCTGTGCAGGGACGCTGGCCGTTGGGAGGATCCCCTCACTCTGTGCAGGGACGCTGGCCGTTGGGAGGAGGATCCCCTCACTCTGTGCAGGGACGCTGGCCGCTGGGAGGATCCCCTCACTCTGTGCAGGGACGCTGGCCGTTGGGAGGATCCCCTCACTCTGTGCAGGGACGCTGGCCGATCCCCTCACTCTGTGCAGGGACGCTGGCCGTTGGGAGGATCCCCTCACTCTGTGCAGGGACGCTGGCCGTTGGGAGGATCCCCTCACTCTGTGCAGGGACGCTGGCCGTTGGGAGGATCCCCTCACTCTGTGCAGGGACGCTGGCCGTTGGGAGGATCCCCTCACTCTGTGCAGGGACGCTGGCCGTTGGGAGGATCCCCTCACTCTGTGCAGGGACGCTGGCCGTTGGGAGGATCCCCTCACTCTGTGCAGGGACGCTGGCCGTTGGGAGGATCCCCTCCCTCTGTGCAGGGACGCTGACCGTTGGGAGGATCCCCTCACTCTGTGCAGGGACGCTGGCCGTTGGGAGGATCCCCTCCCTCTGTGCAGGGACGCTGACCATTGGGAGGATCCCCTCACTCTGTGCAGGGACGCTGGCCGTTGGGAGGATCCCCTCACTCTGTGCAGGGACGCTGGCCGTTGGGAGGATCCCCTCCCTCTGTGCAGGGACGCTGGCCGTTGGGAGGATTTTATTTAACCAGGCTAGTCAATTAACAAATTCTTATTTACAATGATGGCCTGTGATGAGGCAAATAGCCTCCTGTGGGGATTGGGGCTGGGATTTAAAAAACTAAAAACTATGTAAGACAAAACGGACAACACAGACAACAGCACAAATACAACAGCAAAAAAACTGTGGATGTTTTATTTTATTTAACTAGGCAAGTCAGTCAAGAATAAATTCTTATTTTGCAGCCTACCATGTGTGTGAAATAAAACATGCATCCTTACATAAGACAAAGCAAACTAGTGACAACTAAAAACTACATGTCTCAACAACCTGTTCATCTATTTGTCCTTTGAACTCCTCCAGGGACACCAGGTCCTGGAATTTTAGGTTGGCTTTGAGGGAATTCCAAGGTCAGGGGGCTGAGTTATGAAAGGACCTTTTTCAATGCTCGGTTCCAATTTTCGGTACTCCTAGGATTTATGGTTGTTCAGCATTGAAACATTCAGCACACCATGACTATTGAACAGTAAAACAGTCAAACCATGCTTCATTGTTGGTCGTTCACATTCATTTCCATTGGCCATATAATGATTCCCATATGGTGGATGGTCCTTCCCTGGGGAAAGAATAACAACAGCTGGGGTTTACACTCTCACTTTTAGATAAAGTAGCCTAATACAATTGTTAGACCCATCAGAAGTGTGGCCCCCAGGCTACTTTACTGTCAATGTTGGGCCTGGAAAGCATAGAATGAGAATTACTATTGTGATGCATAATTGCCATGGTAATTTGGAATGTTCAGTCAATGAGCAAATGCTGATGGACTGAGACACATTCCATGCGTCAGTGTCTGTGTAAATGTCTATTCTCGTGGTGCGAGACCATCTGTCCAGGTCAGAATAAAGCTGCAATTTCATTCAACTTAAGTCTCTTGATTTGTCACAAACGTTGGTTGTTTTAACTGAGCATTCCAAACTAAAACATTCAACTTAAGTCTCTTGATTTGTCACAAACGTTGGTTGTTTTAACTGAGCATTCCAAACTAAAACATTCAACTTAAGTCTCTTGATTTGTCACAAACGTTGGTTGTTTTAACTGAGCATTCCAAACTAAAACATTCAACTTAAGTCTCTTGATTTGTCACAAACGTTGGTTGTTTTAACTGAGCATTCCAAACTAAAACATTCAACTTAAGTCTCTTGATTTGTCACAAACGTTGGTTGTTTTAACTGAGCATTCCAAACTAAAACATTCAACTTAAGTCTCTTGATTTGTCACAAACGTTGGTTGTTTTAACTGAGCATTCCAAACTAAAACATTCAACTTAAGTCTCTTGATTTGTCACAAACGTTGGTTGTTTTAACTGAGCATTCCAAACTAAAACATTCAACTTAAGTCTCTTGATTTGTCACAAACGTTGGTTGTTTTAACTGAGCATTCCAAACTAAAACATTCAACTTAAGTCTCTTGATTTGTCACAAACGTTGGTTGTTTTAACTGAGCATTCCAAACTAAAACATTCAACTTAAGTCTCTTGATTTGTCACAAACGTTGGTTGTTTTAACTGAGCATTCCAAACTAAAACATTCAACTTAAGTCTCTTGATTTGTCACAAACGTTGGTTGTTTTAACTGAGCATTCCAAACTAAAACATTCAACTTAAGTCTCTTGATTTGTCACAAACGTTGGTTGTTTTAACTGAGCATTCCAAACTAAAACATTCAACTTAAGTCTCTTGATTTGTCACAAACGTTGGTTGTTTTAACTGAGCATTCCAAACTAAAACATTCAACTTAAGTCTCTTGATTTGTCACAAACGTTGGTTGTTTTAACTGAGCATTCCAAACTAAAACATTCAACTTAAGTCTCTTGATTTGTCACAAACGTTGGTTGTTTTAACTGAGCATTCCAAACTAAAACATTCAACTTAAGTCTCTTGATTTGTCACAAACGTTGGTTGTTTTAACTGAGCATTCCAAACTAAAACATTCAACTTAAGTCTCTTGATTTGTCACAAACGTTGGTTGTTTTAACTGAGCATTCCAAACTAAAACATTCAACTTAAGTCTCTTGATTTGTCACAAACGTTGGTTGTTTTAACTGAGCATTCCAAACTAAAACATTCAAATTAAAAAGTAACCTAGGCTGTATCCAAAAGGCCTATCCAGTCACGAGTGAAGATACCAGTTGAGCAGAAAGAAGCGCAAGACCGTAAGTTTACCTGAGACACGCTCTGTAGAGTGAATCTGTCACACTTGATCAAAGCATAACCACATGTACTGTATAATGTACACCCTAGAAAGCCATTCAAGCCAATTAGAATCGAGTATTCAACAATGCCTTTTAGTAGTGCATGGTTACATGAAACGTAACAATCATATTTGGCCACTCTTTTGCGTCCCAAGTTACAGTGAACATGGGGTAAAATAGAATACAGTAAAATAGAACAGAACACAGTATAATAGAATACAGTATAATAGAGTAGAACAGAATAGAATATAGTAGAATAGAACAGTATACAGTATAATAGAACAGAATAAAATACAGTAGAGTATAACAGAATACAGTATAATAGAACAGAATCAAATACAGTAGAGTATAACAGAACACAGTATAATAGAACAGAATCAAATACAGTAGAGTATAACAGAATACAGTATAATAGAACAGAATAGAATACAGTAGAGTATAACAGAATACAGTATAATAGAACAGAATAAAATACAGTAGAGCATAACAGAATACAGTATAATAGAACAGAATCAAATACAGTAGAGTATAACAGAATACAGTATAATAGAACAGAATAAAATACAGTAGAGTATAACAGAATACAGTATAATAGAACAGAATAAAATACAGTAGAGTATAACAGAATACAGTATAATAGAACAGAATCAAATACAGTAGAGTATAACAGAACACAGTATAATAGAACAGAATCAAATACAGTAGAGTATAACAGAATACAGTATAATAGAACAGAATAGAATACAGTAGAGTATAACAGAATACAGTATAATAGAACAGAATAAAATACAGTAGAGCATAACAGAATACAGTATAATAGAACAGAATAAAATACAGTAGAGTATAACAGAATACAGTATAATAGAACAGAATAAAATACAGTAGAGTATAACAGAATACAGTATAATAGAACAGAATAAAATACAGTAGAGTATAACAGAATACAGTATAATAGAACAGAATAAAATACAGTAGAGTATAACAGAATACAGTATAATAGAACAGAATAAAATACAGTACTGTGCATTGGGGTCTCAAATGTCTGATGGTTCCAAAATTATGCTCATCGGCAAGATCGTTGGCTGAGTTTGCAATCACGACAGGCTCATTGTAACTCAATCATCTAATCGCTACTGGTAAGCAGTAGCCTGAGCCTCCCCTCCTATCCTTGGGCTGAGGAGCTCTTGGCTATCAGCTCAACTGAAATTGCTTCAAGATGAGGGCAGCAACACAAGGCTCACTGACTCCATTCACCCAGAGTTACACACGCCACTCAACAAGAGTGTAAGACATGGAAACCCTGTTTCCCACAACCCTCCAAAAGGTAGACGTACACATCAGCAGAGAAACCCCTGTCAATGGCCTCTGAACTATTTCCTAAGAGGTCAAAACAGAGTACTTATTTATTTTGGACTGCCTTAAGCTGAGAGAATCCATTTTGAATGAGTTGCACCACAAATTAAAAAATGTACAGCTATCTGTGTAATCACAGACGCTAACTGAGCTAGGGAGCATTCATATCAAATGTACAGTTAAAGTCGGAAGTTTACATACACCTTAGCCAACTACATTTAAACTCAGTTTTCACAATTCGTGACATTTAATCCTAGTAAAAATTCCCTGTTTTAGGTCAGTTAGGATCACCACTTTATTTTAAGAATGTGAAATGTCAGAATAATAGTAGATAATTATTTATTTCAGCTTTTATTTCTTTCATCACATTCCCAGTGGGTCAGAAGTTTACATACACTCAATTATTATTTGGTAGTATGGCCTTTAAATTGTTTAACTTGGGTCAAATGTTTTGGGTAGCCTTCCACAAGCTTCCCACAATAAGTTGGGTGAATTTTTGCCCATTCCTCCTGACAGAGCAGGTGTAACTGAGTCAGGTTTGTAGGCCTCCTTGCTCACACACACCTTTTCAGTTCTGGCCATACATTTTCTATAGGATTGAGGTCAGGGCTTTGTGATGGCCACTCCAATACCTTGACTTTGTTGTCCTTAAGCCATTTTTGTTACGGTGCGTGAATGAGGACCCAAAAGCGAATTAACGTAAACAGAGCTTCTTTAATAACAAAACAAACGTAGGCTCAGATGGACCGGCAGATTCCGACAGGACAGGACAAGGTTGCAGCAAACATGACGATCTGGTTCAGTCTGGTTCAGGCATGAATAACACAAACAAGAATCCGACAAAGACAGGAACAAAAACAGAGAGAGATATAGAGGACTAATCAGAGGGAAAAAGGGAACAGGTGGGAAAAGGGGTGACGAGGTAGTTAGGAGGAGACAAGGAACAGCTGGGGGAAAGAGGGGGAGAAAAGGTGACCTAGTACGACCAGCAGAGGGAGAAAGGGTGTAGAGAAAGGACAGAAACAAGACACAACATGACAATACATGACAGTACCCCCCCACTCACCGAGCGCCTCCTGGCGCACTCGAGGAGGAAACCTGGCGGCAACGGAGGAAATCATCGATCAGCGCACGGTCTAGCACGTCCCGAGAGGGAACCCAACTCCTCTCCTCAGGACCGTACCCCTCCCAATCTACTAGGTACTGATGACCACGGCCCCGAGGACGCATGTCCAAAATCCTACGGACCCTGTAGATGGGTGCGCCCTCGACAAGGATGGGGGGGGGGGGGGGGGGAGACGAGCGGGGGCGCGAAGAACGGGCTTGACACAGGAGACATGGAAGACCGGGTGGACGCGACGAAGATATCGCGGAAGAAGAAGTCAAACTGCAACAGGATTAACGATCTGAGAAATACGGAAAGGACCAATGAACCGCGGGGTCAACTTGCGAGAAGCGGTCTTGAGGGGAAGGTTCTGAGTGGAGAGCCAAACTCTCTGACCGCGACAATATCTAGGACTCTTAGTTCTTCGCTTATTAGCAGCTCTCACAGTCTGCGCCCTATAACGGCAAAGTGCAGACCTGACCCTCTTCCAGGTGCGCTCGCAACGTTGGACAAAAGCCTGAGCGGAGGGGACGCTGGACTCGGCGAACTGAGATGAGAACAGCGGAGGCTGGTACCCGAGGCTACTCTGAAAAGGAGATAGCCCGGTCGCAGACGAAGGAAGCGAGTTGTGGGCGTATTCTGCCCAGGGGAGCTGTTCTGACCAAGACGCAGGGTTGCGAAAAGAAAGACTGCGTAAGATGCGACCAATAGTCTGATTGGCCCGTTCTGCTTGACCGTTAGACTGGGGGTGAAAGCCGGAAGAGAGACTGACGGAAGCCCCAATCAAACGGCAAAACTCCCTCCAAAATTGAGACGTGAATTGCGGACCTCTGTCCGAAACGACGTCTGACGGAAGGCCATGAATTCTGAAAACATTCTCGATGATGATTTGTGCCGTCTCTTTAGCAGAAGGAAGCTTAGCAAGGGGAATGAAATGAGCCGCCTTAGAGAACCTATCGACAACCGTAAGAATAACAGTCTTCCCCGCTGACGAAGGCAGTCCGGTGACAAAATCTAAGGCGATGTGAGACCACGGTCGAGAGGGAATGGGAAGCGGCCTGAGACGGCCGGCAGGAGAGGAGTTACCGGACTTAGTCTGCGCGCAGACCGAACAAGCAGCCACGAAACGACGCGTGTCATGCTCCCGGGTGGGCCACCAAAAACGCTGGCGAATGGAAGCAAGCGTACCCCGAACGCCAGGGTGGCCGGCTAACTTGGCAGAGTGAGCCCACTGAAGAACGGCCAGACGAGTAGGAACAGGAACTAAAAGAAGGTTCCTAGGACAAGCGCGCGGCGACGGAGTGTGAGTGAGTGCTTGCTTTACCTGCCTCTCAATTCCCCAGACAGTCAACCCGACAACACGCCCCTCAGGGAGAATCCCCTCGGGGTCAGTGGAGGCTACTGAAGAACTGAAGAGACGAGATAAAGCATCAGGCTTGGTGTTCTTAGAGCCCGGACGATAAGAAATCACGAACTCGAAGCGAGCGAAAAACAGCGCCCAACGCGCCTGACGCGCATTAAGTCGTTTGGCAGAACGGATGTACTCAAGGTTCCTATGGTCAGTCCAAACGACAAAAGGAACGGTCGCCCCCTCCAACCACTGTCGCCATTCGCCTAGGGCTAAGCGGATGGCGAGCAGTTCGCGGTTTCCCACATCATAGTTACGTTCCGATGGCGACAGGCGATGAGAAAAATACGCGCATGGGTGGACCTTGTCGTCAGAGAGGGAGCGCTGAGAAAGAATGGCTCCCACGCCCACCTCTGACGCGTCAACCTCGACAACGAACTGTCTAGAGACGTCAGGTGTAACAAGGATAGGAGCGGATGTAAAACGATTCTTGAGAAGATCAAAAGCTCCCTGGGCGGAAACGGACCACTTAAAGCACGTCTTGACAGAAGTAAGGGCTGTGAGAGGAGCTGCCACCTGACCGAAATTACGGATGAAACGACGATAGAAGTTTGCGAAGCCGAGAAAGCGCTGCAGCTCGACGCGTGACTTAGGAACGGGCCAATCAATGACAGCTTGGACCTTAGCGGGATCCATCTTAATGCCTTCAGCGGAAATAACAGAACTGAGAAATGTGACGGAGGAGGCGTGAAAAGAGCACTTCTCAGCCTTCACAAAAAGACAATTCTCTAAAAGGCGCTGGAGGACACGTCGAACGTGCTGAACATGAATCTGGAGTGACGGTGAAAAAATCAGGATATCGTCAAGGTAAACGAAAACAAAGATGTTCAGCATGTCTCTCAGGACATCATTGACTAATGCCTGAAAGACAGCTGGAGCGTTAGCGAGGCCGAAAGGAAGAACCCGGTATTCAAAGTGCCCTAACGGAGTGTTAAACGCCGTCTTCCACTCGTCCCCCTCCCTGATGCGCACGAGATGGTAAGCGTTACGAAGGTCCAACTTAGTGAAAAACCTGGCTCCCTGCAGGATCTCGAAGGCTGAAGACATAAGAGGAAGCGGATAACGATTCTTCACTGTTATGTCATTCAGCCCTCGATAATCTATGCAGGGGCGCAGGGACCCGTCCTTCTTCTTAACAAAAAAAAACCGCGCTCCGGCGGGAGAGGAGGAGGGGACTATGGTACCGGCGGCAAGAGCTACAGACAAATAATCTTCGAGAGCCTTACGTTCGGGAGCCGACAGAGAGTATAGTCTACCCCGGGGGGGAGTGGTTCCCGGAAGGAGATCAATACTACAATCATACGACCGGTGTGGAGGAAGAGAGGTGGCCCTGGACCGACTGAACACCGTGCGCAGATCGTGATATTCCTCCGGCACCCCTGTCAAATCACCAGGCTCCTCCTGTGAAGAAGAGACAGAGGAAACAGGAGGGATAGCAGACATTAAACATTTCACATGACAAGAGACGTTCCAGGAGAGGATAGAATTACTAGACCAATTAATGGAAGGATTATGACAAACTAGCCAGGGATGGCCCAAAACAACAGGTGTAAAAGGTGAACGAAAAATTAAAAAAGAAATGGTTTCGCTATGATTACCAGAAACAGTGAGGGTTAAAGGTAGCGTCTCACGCTGAATCCTGGGGAGAGGACTACCATCCAGGGCGAACAAGGCCGTGGACTCCCTTAACTGTCTGAGAGGAATGTCATGTTCCCGAGCCCAGGTCTCGTCCATAAAACAGCCCTCCGCCCCAGAGTCTATTAAGGCACTGCAGGAAGCTGACGAACCGGTCCAGCGTAGATGGACCGACAAGGTAGTGCAGGATCTTGAAGGAGAGACAGGAGTAGTAGCGCTCACCAGTAGCCCTCCGCTTACTGATGAGCTCTGGCTTTTACTGGACATGAAGTGACAAAATGACCAGCAGAACCGCAATAGAGACAGAGGCGGTTGGTGATTCTCCGTTCCCTCTCCTTAGTCGAGATGCGGATACCTCCCAGCTGCATAGGCTCAGCACCCGAGCCGGCAGAGGAAGATGGTAGTGATGCGGAGAGGGGGGCAACGGAGAACGCGAGCTCCTTTCCACGAGCTCGGTGACGAAGATCAACCCGTCGCTCAATGCGAATAGCGAGTTCAATCAAGGAATCCACGCTGGAAGGAACCTCCCGGGAGAGAATCTCATCCTTTACCTCTGCGCGGAGACCCTCCAGAAAACGAGCGAGCAAAGCCGGCTCGTTCCAGCCACTGGAGGCAGCAAGAGTGCGAAACTCAATAGAGTAGTCTGTTATGGATCGATTACCTTGACATAGGGAAGACAGGGCCCTGGACGCCTCCTCCCCAAAAACAGATCGATCAAAAACCTGTATCATCTCCTCCTTAAAGTCCTGATACTGGTTAGTACACTCAGCCCTTGCCTCCCAGATTGCCGTGCCCCACTCACGAGCCCGTCCAGTAAGGAGAGATATGACGTAGGCGACACGAGCAGTGCTCCTGGAGTAAGTGTTGGGCTGGAGAGAAAACACAATATCACACTGGGTGAGGAACGAGCGGCATTCAGTGGGCTCCCCAGAGTAACACGGCGGGTTATTGATTCTGGGCTCCGGAGATTCGAAAGCCCTGGAAGTGGCCGGTGGATCGAGGCGGAGATGGTGAACCTGTTCTGTGAGGTTGGAGACTTGGGTGGCCAGGGTCTCAACGGCATGTCGAGCAGCAGACAATTCCTGCTCGTGTCTGCCTAGCATCGCCCCCTGGATCTCGACGGCTGAGTGGAGAGGATCCGAAGTCGCTGGGTCCATTCTTGGTCGGATTCTTCTGTTACGGTGCGTGAATGAGGACCCAAAAGCGAATTAACGTAAACAGAGCTTCTTTAATAACAAAACAAACGTAGGCTCAGATGGACCGGCAGATTCCGACAGGACAGGACAAGGTTGCAGCAAACATGACGATCTGGTTCAGTCTGGTTCAGGCATGAATAACACAAACAAGAATCCGACAAAGACAGGAACAAAAACAGAGAGAGATATAGAGGACTAATCAGAGTGAAAAAGGGAACAGGTGGGAAAAGGGGTGACGAGGTAGTTAGGAGGAGACAAGGAACAGCTGGGGGAAAGAGGGGGAGAAAAGGTGACCTAGTACGACCAGCAGAGGGAGAAAGGGTGTAGAGAAAGGACAGAAACAAGACACAACATGACAATACATGACAATTTTGCTACAACTTTGGAAGTATGCTTGGGCTCATTGTCGATCTTTGTCCCCATGTGCAGTTGCAAACCATAGTCTGGCTTTTTTATGGCGGTTTTGGAGCAGTGGTTTCTTCCTTGCTGAGCGGCCTTTCAGGTGATGTCGATATAGGACTCGTTTTACTGTGGATATAGATACTTTTGCACGCGTTTCCTCCAACATCTTCATAAGGTCCTTTGCTGTTGTTCTGGGATTGATTTGAACTTTTCGCACCAAAGAATGTTGATCTCTAGGAGACAGAACGCATCTCCTTCCTGAGCGGTATGACGGCTGCGTGGTCCCATGGTGTTTATACTTGCGTACTATTGTTTATATAGATGAATGTGGTACCATGACATAATTTTCTGGAATTTTCCAAGCTGTTTAACGGCACAGTTAACTTAGTGTATGTAAACTTCTGACCCACTGGAATTGTGATACAGCGAATTATAAGTTAAATAATCTGTCTATAAACAATTGTTGGAAAAAGTACTTGTGTCATGCACAAAGTAGATGTCCTAACAGACTTGCCAAAACTATAGTTTGTTAAATAACAAGAAATTTGTAGAGTGGCTGAAAAATGAGTTTTAATGACTCCAACGTAAGTGTACTGTATGTATACTTCCAATTTCAGCTCTATTTAACCTTCTGAACAGTATACATCATCTCACTAGGCACTGACGTCAGTTTGTCTAGTTTTGATTTACATTTGGTTGACTTGTCAGCTAACGTAAATTCAATGTGAAATCAACAAAACATAACATTCACCATGTTATTGGATTTAGGTGCAAAACATACGAAATGTTGATACTTTTTGCAAATCCAGTCAGTTGATTCAATGTTGATTGAATGTCATCACAGATTTTGGGGGTAGAAATGACATGAAAACAACTTTGATTCAACCAGTTTTTGCCAAGTGAGATGAGTCAACTTAACACTTAAGCACCAGCTCCACAAAGAGATCATGTGTAATTCGGCTCAGTTAGGAGCGTGATGTTGTGATTCAATTTCTTGGCTTCTCTCATCAGCCACCACTCATACCCTCTAAAGAAGTTCTTATCGTTCTTAATAAATCCTCTTTAGGATCGGATCCTTTTTTTCAAATTTTCCCCTAAAATGACATACCCAAATCTAACTACCTTTAGCTCAGGAGCTGAAGCAAGAATATGCATATTCTTGATACCATTTGAAAGGAAACACTTTGAAGTGTGTGGGAATGTGAAATTAATGAAGGATAATTTAACACATTAGATCTGGTAAAAGATAATACAAACAAAAAAACATGCTTTTTCAATTATTGTTTTTTTCCCCCATCTTTGAAATGCAAGAGAAAGGTCAAAAAATAATATTGCAGTTTAGGCGCAATTTAGATTTTGTCCACCAGATGGAATAAGTGTGTTTGCAAAGTGATCAAGTGAAGCGTTGCAATACAGGACAATATTTTGTATCAAGTCTGCCAAAATGTGCCGAATTGGTCAATTGATACATTTAAGTACATAACTATAGAGAATATACAAAAATGATACGGTAATACAAAATGTAAGTTAACACACTCCCAGGAATGTCTTACATGATGGCTCATTAGCTTATAAACTAACTTTCACACATCTAGATGACCAGGAGGGGTGGTGTGGAGCCAGAGACAGCAGGGGTTCAAACTGTAGAACCCAGTTCCTACATTTGAATCTCTGGGACTCTCAGGATGACAAATCAGAACAAGATTACTGAATGTAAGTACTTTATTTACCTTCAGAGGTGAATGTATCGAACCAGTTGCAGTGATAAGTTGTTGTTGTTGTGCACTCTCCTCAAACAATAGCATCGTATTTGTTTCACTGTGATAGCTACTGTAAACTGGAGAGTGCAGTTAGATTAACAAGAATGTACGCTTTCTGCCCATACAAGACATGTCTATGTCCTGGAAAGTTTGCTGTTACTTACAACGTAATGCTATTCACATTAGCGCACGTTGGCTCAACCATTTCATCTGTAACCGTTCCACATGTTATGTCATAATTGATAAACACATTTGTCCAAAATGGCACCCCTATTCCCTATATAGTGCAATACTTTTGACAGGGCCCTGGTCAAAAGTAGTGCACTATAAAGGAAATAGGGTGCTATTTGGGAACCAGACAAAGGAATGAAGGGAACATTTTCCATGTTTACCTGTGGTCTGTCTGGATGTCACCTCCAATTTGTCCTTTGTAGAGGAGCCCCAAAGTTTGGCTGGAGACAGCAAATAAAAGTTACATAGGCCTACATTTACACTACACACACCAAGACAAGGGTAGTGCATGGTTATCCATGAAATGAGATTAGAAGAAGTCAGATATAACAATGAATGTAAACCGCTGTAGACCTTGAAGAAATTGTCCAATATCAGGCTGCGGTAGGGTTCAGCATAGCTCTCAAAAACCCTTCTCTACGTAGGGTTTTCAGCGGTTAGCTTTAGCTACGGCTATCCATATTTTTAACATCAGAGAGGAAGATTATTTAAAATAAAGATACTTACTGTAGCAGATTTGCACAGATCCATACGCTGTGGGCCTCCATGTTGATGAACTACAATTCCTCCCCAGTTACGCTTACACACAGGTGTTCGCAGCACGCTAGATAGCTAATTATCCCAGGTGGTCGTCTGTCTTCCGTAAACAAGCCCTGTAACATTTGAGATAAGGCCTTGTGGGAACACTAACCCTATTAATTAAGGTGTTTAGTCATTTAAACTTCTTTCGGTTGAAAATTATTTATTGCTGATATGAAAGATGAGTTCTTTATGTTTCCAAAACCATACCGCAAGTGAAGCTTGTCAATGTTTAGAGCAAGCATAGGGGCTCTTAGCAAAAGTCCCCAGGAAGAAGACACCTTCATTAATAAGCACTAATGGTAGTTGGCATCTGTAAATGGGTGTAGGTTCTGCACAATTCACCAACAGGGAAAGGTGGCAGAAATGTTTTTTTGTTGCAAATTTCAAGAGTGAATTTACAAATGCACCCAAGTATAAATGGAGGGATTTATTCTAATGAAATCTAAAATCTCTAGTGAAGTGTTTTGTCCAAAGAATGGTCCAAAATGAACACATTTTTCCCCTCCAGTCTCCATCACCTGACACCAATGAGGTAGGGTTAGACTAGGTCATATGCCAACTGGGAACTTGGAAATCTCTGACTTAAGAGCATTCAAGACAACTGGGAACACTGAAAAAACAAGCTCAGACTGAGAAAATGGGTTTTGAATGTTCGAAACACTGTCATGTTTCTAGAACTGTTTCTAGAACGACTTTCCGACCTTATGAATTGACCTAGTTTCTTCTTGACTTCCCAGTTGTCTTGAAAGCACCCCAAATCAAAAACAAATTTGGAAAGCATTCCCTCCCCTGCAATGATTGTGTGCGCTGTCATCGACTGTGCCGTCTGACACCAGATTGCTATAACATAAACTCAGCAAAAAAATAAATGTCCCCTTTTCAGGACCCTGTCTTTCAAAGATAATTCGTAAAAATCCAAATAACTTCACAGATCTTCATTGTAAAGGGTTTAAACACTGTTTCCCATGCTCGTTCAATGAACCATAAACAATTAATACATGTCGTTAAGACACTAACAGCAATTAAGGTCACAGTTATGAAAACTTAGGACACTAAAGAGGCCTTTCTACTGACTCTGAAAATCACCAAAAGAAAGAGGCCCAGGGTTCCTGCTCATCTGCGTGAACGTGTCTTAGTTATGCTGCAAGGAGGCATGAGGACTGCAGATGTGGCCAGGGCAATAAATTGCAAAGTCCGTACTGGGAGACGACAAAGACAGAACTACAGGGAGACAGGACGGACAGCTGAGGCAGACAACGTCCTCGCAGTGGCAGACAACGTGTAACAACACCTGCACAGGATCAGTACATCCGAACATCACACCTGAGGGACAGGTACAGGATGGCAACAACAACTACCTGAGTGACACCAGGAACTTACAATCCCTCCATCAGTGCTCAGACTGCAATAGGCTGAGAGAGACTGGACTGAGGGCTTGTAGGCCTGTTGTTAGGCAGGTCCTCACCAGACATCACCGGCAACAACGTCACCTATGGGCACAAACCCACCATCGCTGGACCAGACAGGACTGGCAAAAAGTGCTCTTCACTGACGAGTCATGGTTTTGTCTCACCAGAGGTGATGGTCAGATTCACGTTTATCGTTGAAGGAATGAGCTTTACACCAAAAAAGTAAAGACACCTTACTTGAAAATTACTCAAGTAAAAGTCACCCATTAGAATACTACTTGAGTAAAAGTCTCAAGTATATTTAATATCAGTTGCTTTAAGTATAGAAAGTTTAAGAATGAAACGTAACAGCAGTAAAGCAAAACAGCCAGACCTTTTATTTGGTTTGAGCTTTTACGGATGCAAGAAGAGCTCAGATTTTTTTAAATTATGAGGATTCTCAAATAGGCAACACTTCAAAATATATCTTACAGACAAAATAGAATGATGCCTTTATGAAGGAATATAGCCAGTAAACGTAAGCTTACAATCACAGTCACTTTGCTTTAGAAAAAACATGCTATAATAGACCCCATACATAAAATAAAAAAGTACATGTACAGAACTACACACAACCTCACTATAGCAATAAGGACATCACCACGGATGGAACTGTATTAGAAATCAGTGTGTCAGGTCATGCCTTTGTAACAAGGACATCTATAACTGGTGAAGTTTTTAAATAAATGAACAAAACGCATAAGGCATCCGTGTCCTTGCTAGCATTAAGCTGTCATTATTTGAAGTTGAAGGATTTATGGTTCATCTTCAGTAAAAGCTGGTTTTCAAAGTTTATGGAATCTACCCTTGCTCTCCTGGGGCTGAAAACAAGTCCTGCAATGCTGAACAGCCTTTCAAAGCCAGTTGATGCAGGTAAGGGTGTGTTTAGCCTCAGAGACGGCTTACAGACTGCCGGGAAGGACTTGAGCAACTCCATATGATCAGTTGAACAGGCCAGGTATCCGTCCAGCTGTTTGGAGCTTTCTTGTGCTTGAGATGTCTTAATTTATTTTAGGCAAGGCAAGTCCGTTAAGAACAAATTCTTATTTACAATGACGGCCTACACCGACCAAACCCTAACCCGGACAATCAATCACTGCCGGTTGTGATACAGCCTGGAATCGAACCAGGGTCTGTAGTGACACTTCTAGCACCGAGATGCAGTGCCTTAGACCGCTGCGCCACTCAGGAGAGAAGAAGTCCTCATCTGATGAACTGGTGCCATCACCTAGCTGCAGCAAGGATTCTTCCAGGTGGTCCTTGATGTCGTCCATTCCTGAAATACAAGGAAGATGACAATAGAAATCATGTAGATATGAGTCTACATGAATCCATCCCTATCCCCCATCTATATAAACCCAGCAACAGGGCTGAACCACAAAGTCAGGATTGTAGTTTAAATGGGTGGTTCTCAAATCTATGAAGTGTCAAAATGTACACAACACACATCTGTTTATGAATAATAAAATGCTGCTAATTAACCATGTTGTCTTACCCATTCTGATGGTGGCGTCATCCTTCGTTCACGTTGTTTTGAATTTGGGGATAAGGATTGCAGCTGTGATCAGCTGGGTTGAGTCACTGATGTGATCTTCCTGTCTGGGTTGGCGCCCCCCCCTTGGGTTGTGCCGTGGCGGAGATCTTTGTGGGCTATACTCAGCCTGGTCTCAGGATGGTAAGTTGGTGGTTGAAGATATCCCTCTAGTGGTGTGGGGGCTGTGCTTTGGCAAAGTGGGTGGGGTTATATCCTTCCTGTTTGGCCCTGTCCGGTGGAATCATCGGATGGGGCCCACAGTGTCTCCTGACCCTTCCTGTCTCAGTCTCCAGTATTTATGCTGCAGTAGTTTATGTGTCGGGGGCTAGGGTCAGTTTGTTATATCTGGAGTACTTCTTCTGTCTTATCCGGTGTCCTGTGTGAATTTAAGTATGCTCTCTCTAATTCTCTCTCTCTGAGGACTTGAGCCCTAGGACCATGCCTCAGGACTACCTGGCATGATGACTCCTTGCTGTCCCCAGTCCACCTGGCCGTGCTGCTGCTCCAGTTTCAACTGTTCTGCCTGCGGCTATGGAATCCTAACCTGTTCACCGGATGTGCTACCTGTCCCAGACCTGCTGTTTTCAACTCTCTAGAGACAGCAGGAGTGGTAGAGATACTCTTAATGATCGGCTATGAAAAGCCAACTGACATTTACTCCTGACGTGCTGACTTGCTACACCCTCGACAACTACTGTGATTGTTATTATTTGACCATGCTGGTCATTTATGAACATTTGAACATCTTGGCCATGTTCTGTTATAATCTCCACCCAGCACAGCCAGAAGAGGACTGGCCACCCCTCATAGCCTGGTTCCTCTCTAGGTTTCTTCCTAGGTTTTGGCCTTTCTAGGGAGTTTTTCCTAGCCACCGTTGTTCTACACCTGCATTGCTTGCTGTTTGGGGGTTTAGGCTGAGTTTCTGTACAGCATTTTGACATATCAGCTGATGTACAAAGGGCTATATAAATAAATTGGATTTGATTCGATCAGCTCAGGGTCGTCAAATATGTGGCTGAAGCGCTTCTTCAGTCCCAGTTGTAGCACATCCACCAGAGGCTTACAGTACTTCAGAGACAACTTGATTCGGTCAATTTTTGTGATCAGCAGGTTGATAGTAGGAAGTAGCCACCACATCTGGACATTGATTTCAGCCTGCAGGATGTTGATGGCATTTGCAACTGGGCTCATGGTAGAAACATACTCTGTGAGGAAGGATGAGTGCAGCTGGATTGAACCTGTAAAAAATAGATAATAATACTACTACTCTGCTTCCTAACCCTATACAAAGGGGACTACTAACAATTTCACCTGATTTAACTGCAGTAATCAATGGCTGGATGTGTAGTTTACTAAATGGATCAATTTAGTGTGTGGCTACAACATGTGAAATAGTTATTAGTCCCCAAGCAAAAAGGTCAGAAAACACTGCAACAGATTTAGACAACATTAAATTATGACAAAATACATCACCCTTACTTACATTGGAACCTCAAAGTCTGTGCAGGGAACTCTGATGGCCGCCTCTCCTTTGTCGATCCTCAGGAGTCTTTCTACAGCCATGAACCAGGAGTTCCACCTCGTAGCATTTGGGTGCAGCAGCTGGAGGTTGCAAGCATCTTCAACCGTTTTGGCTGCAACTGTGTATCTTCCGCATTTGTTCCAAAGTGCTTGGCACTGGCCAAATGTTAAATGGGACACTTTTTTGTAAGCCTCAGTGGATGTTGCTTCAGGGCATCGACTGTAGATACTAAGTTGAGTAGGTGGTAAGCACAGCGCTGGTGCTTCTGCAGTCAGTAGTGGTAAAGCGATGTCGGACATGATTGTGTAACTCTGTGTTGTTGTATTTGTCGAATTGCTATGCTTTATCTTGGCCAGGTCGCAGTTGTAAATGATAACTTGTTCTCAACTAGTCTACCTGGTTAAATAAAGGTGAAATAAAAACATATTTAAAAATTGTGCGATTTCGGACATACTTAGGCAAAGTGCTGCTGAGTGGATGGCTGTTCTGGGTTGGCAAGTAACGTGAACAGGCTCCCGATGGGTGGGGTTTACACGTTAGGACCCTTGGATTTGCCCAAACTGGTGAGGATTGAATCAACTCTGCATGTCGTCGCCTACTGCCTTGCAAAACAATTTCCCCCATGAGTGTACCGACTCGCCGATGTTGCTTTCATCCAACATGAATGATTCGTATTTTTCTCCCAGCCTCAGATTGATTTTTATTTTTTTGCGAGTAACGAATGTGTTAGGGGAAATGTATCGGAGTACTTGCATACATTTTTTCATTTTTTATGTAGTGAAGTAAAAATCGACAGAAATATGAATAGTAAAGTAAATTACTGATACCCAAAAAAACGACTTAAGTACAGTAACGAAGTATTTCTACTTTGCACAACTGTAAAATACATATCCACGTGTTGTAAAATCTACCAGGCGTCAGCAACGCGACCAATATCTGTTTGGTTGAAACGCTATCAATCCTGGGACTATTTGGCGGGGAAGAAAATGGAATGTTCTCGATATCCCGCTGTACTACAGAGAAATAGTGTAAGTGATTTCTTACCAAAATGAAGTAGCCATGGCAGGAGTGTTCCATACAATGGCATTGTATTTATACCAGTTGGCCTTAGCCTCTGGTCTCCAGCCAAGGTTTACTACCATTCCGTTACTTATGATGTAGGCCGAAGGCTTGACAGTGCATCAAAACGATTCAAAATATTTCAGAGAGCCCAGATCAAGCAGGTTGGTACGTATATATTATATAAATATAGGTAATCAACTCCAGATGTAGTCCCCAAGTGATAATTTCTACGGCTCTTTTATAAAGTGTAATGGCTCCCCCCTCGGGACACATGCAGAACAACATAATTGAACCCTCATTGCCTTGCCACCTGGTGTTGCTTTACATTAGAGGAAAGTCAGGTCAGGGACCTGTAGCTCGGGTGAAACTATCCTTAAAATGTATTTCTCTCGCAAAATGCTGCATGTAACATATATCAGTTCAACAATGATTGTGATGTCTCTCAAACGGAGGTGGTGGATCTCCCATATCATGTCTTTAACATGGTTCAATGGCGCCGTAACAGATGGCTGCAGTTTTTCATGTTCAAATAAAATCCCATTTTATTTGTCACATGCGCAGAATTTTTTAAATGTTGTATTTTTTTTATTTAACCTTTATTTAACCAGGCAAGTCAGTTAAGAACAAATTCTTATTTACAATGATGGCCTATCAGGGAACAGTGTGTTAACTGCCTTGTTCAGGGGCAGAACGACATATTTGTACCTTGTCAGCTCCGGGATTTAATCCAGCAACCTTTCGGTTATTGTCCAACACTCTAACAACTAGGGTACCTGCCAAATACAACAGGTATTACAGTGAAATGCTTACTTACAAGCCCTTAACCAACAATGCAGTTTTAAGGAAAAAAAACAAGTGTTAAGTAAAAAATAGATAAATAAAAAATAAAATCTTCGTACTGGACAAAGATTTTTTCTTTAACGAGTCGGACACAAAGTATTTCCTTCAGACACCGGATAAGGCCAAAATCTCTGTCCTTCACATGAAGAAGACACAGAGATATAGGGGACGTAGGTCTGGGTGCCTTATAAGAATCCGACGACAAGTGTGTAACCCGCCTCTATCATCCATCCTTTTAGCCAACGTGCAATCATTGGATAATAAACTGGATGAGCTTCGATCAAGACTATTCTACCAGCGGGACATTAAAAACTGTGATATCTTATGTTTCACTGAGTTCTGGCTGAACAACGACATGGATAATATACAGTTGAAGTCGGAAGTTGACATACACTTAGGTTGGAGTCATTAAAACTTGTTTTTCAACCACTCCACAAATATCTTGTTAACAAACTATAGTTTTGGCAAGTCAGTTAGGACATCTACTTTGTGCATGACACAAGTCATTTTTCCAACAATTGTTTTCAGACAGATTATTTCACTTATAATTCACTCTCACAATTCCAGTGGGTCAGAAGTTTACATACACTAAGTTGACTGCCTTTAAACAGCTTGGAAAATTCCAGAAAATTATGTCATGGCTTTAGAATCTTCTGATAGGCTAATTTACATAATTTGAGTCAATTGGAGGTGTACCTGTGGATGTATTTCAAGGCCTACCTTCAAACTCAGTGCCTCTTGCTTGACATCATGGGAAAATCAAAAGAAATCAGCCAAGACCTCAGAAAGAAAATTGTAGACCTCCACAAGTCTGGTTCATCCTTGGGAGCAATTTCCAAATGCCAGAATGTACCACGTTCATCTATACAAACAATAGTACTCAAGTATAAACACCATGGGACCACTTAGCCATCATACCGCTCAGGAAGGAGACGTGTTCTGTTGGCAAAATGGCTTAAGGACAACAAAGTCAAGGTATTGGAGTGGCCATCACAAAGCCCTGACCTCAATCCTATAGAACATTTTTGGGCAGAACTGAAAAAGTGTGTGCGAGCAAGGAGGTCTACAAACCTGACTGAGTTACACCAGCTCTGTCAGGAGGAATGGGCCAAAATTCAGGGAAGCTTGTGGAAGGCTACCCAAAATGTTTGACAATTTAAACAATTAAACAATTTAAAGGCAATGCTACAAAATACTAATTGAATGTATGTTAACTTCTGACCCACTGGGAATGTGATGAAAGAAATAAAAGCTGAAAGAAATCATTCTCTCTACTATTATTCTGACATTTCTCATTCTTAAAATAACATGGTGATCCTAACTGACCTAAGATATGGACTTTTTACTAGGATTAAATGTCAGGAATTGTGAAACTGAGATTAAATGTATTTGGCTAAGGTGTATGTAAACTTCTGACTTTAACTGTATCTGTCTATTTACCACCACAAACTGATGCTGGCACTAAGACCGCACTCAACGAGCTGTATAAGGCCATAAGAAAACAAGAAAATTCTCATCCAAAGGTAGTGCTCCGAGTGGCAGGGGACTTTAATGCAGGGAAACCTAAATGCCTTTTTAACTAATTTCTACCAGCATGTCACTTGTGCAAAATAACTTGAGACCACCTTTACTCCACACACAGAGACGCGAACAAAGATCTCCCTTGCCCTCCATTTGATAAATATGACCATAACTCTATCCTCCTGATTCCTGCTTACAAGCAAAAACTAAAGCAGCAAGTACCAGTGACTCGCTCAATACGGAAGTGGTCAGATGACGCAGATGCTAAGCTACAGGACTGTTTTGCTAGCACAGACTGGAATATGTGATATGATATATGATTTTTCAGATGGCATTGAGGAGTACACCACATCAGTCACTGGCTTCATCAATCACTGCATCAATGATGTCATCCCCACAGTGACCGTACGCACATACCCCAACCAGAAGCCATGGATTACAAGCAACATGCGCACTGAGCTAAAGTGTAGAGCTGCCGCTTTCAAGGAGCAGGACTCTAACCCAGACGCTTATAAGTAATCCTGCTATGCCCTCCATAAAACAGGCAAGCGTCAATACAGGACTAAGATTGAATCCTACTACACCGGCTCTGACGCTCGTCTGATGTGGCAGGGCTTGCAAACTATTACGCACTAAAAAGGGAAGCACAGCCGCGAGCTGCCCAGTGACACGAGCCTACCAGACGAGCTAAAAGACTTCCATGAGTGCTTCGAGGCAAGCAACACTGAAGCATCCATGAAAGCACCAGCTGTTCCGAACGACTGTGTGACCACACGCTCCGTATCTGAGTGAGTAAGACCTTTAAACAGGTCAACATTCACAAGGCCGCAGGGCCAGACAGATTACAAGGACATGTACTCCAAGCATGCGCTGACCAACTGGCAAGTGTCTTCACTGACATTTTCAACCTGTCCCTGACCTGTCCCTGACCAAACCTGTGCCCAAGAACACCAAGGTAACCTGCTTAAATGACTACCGACCCGTAGCACTCACATCTGTAGCCATGAAGTGCTTTGAAAGGCTGGCCAAGGCTCACATCAACACCATCATCCCAGAAACCCCAGACCCATCCCAATTTGCATACTGCCCCAACAGATCCACAGATGACACAATCTCTATTGCACTCCACACTGCCCTTTCCCACCTGGACAAAAGGAACACCTTCATGAGAATGCTATTCATTGACTACAGCTCAGCGTTCAACACCATACTGCCCCCAAAGCTCGTCACTAATCTAAGGACCCTGGGACTAAACACCTCGCTTTTCAAATGGATCCCGGACTTCCTGATGGGTCACCCCAGGTGGTAAGGGTAGGTAACAACACATCTGTCACACTGATCCTCAACACTGGGGCCCCTCAGGGTTGCGTGCTCAGTCCCCTCCTGTATTTCCTGTTCACCCATGACTGCATGGCCAAGCACGACTCCAACACCATCATTAAGTTTGCCAACGACACAACAGTGTTGGTAGGCCTGATCACCTACAACAGCCTATAGGGAGGAGGTCAGAGACCTGGCAGTTACAAACTCTCCCTCAACGTGTTCAAGACAAACGAGATGATCGTGGACTACAGGAAAAGGAGAGCCGAGCACGCCCCCATTCTCATCGACAGGGCTATGGTGGAATAGGTTGAGAGCTTCAAGATCATTGGTATCCACATCACCAACAAACTATCATGGTCCAAACACACCAAGACAGTCATGAAGAGGGCACAACACGCCTATTTCCCCTCAGGAGACTGAAAAGATTTGTCATTAGTCCTCAGCTCCTCAAAAAGTTAAGCAGCTGCTACTTTGTAGCGGCACCTTTTGCTGCGATTACTGCTGTAAGTCGCTTGGGGTATGTCTCTATCAGTTTTGCACATCGAGAGACTGAAATGTTTTCCCATTCCTCCTTGCAAAACAGCTCGAGCTCAGTGAGGTTGGATGGAGAGCATTTGTGAACAGCAGTTTTCAGTTCTTTCCACAGATTCTCGATTGGATTCAGGTCTGGACTTTGACTTGGCCATTCTAACACCTGGATATGTTTATTTTTGAACCATTCCATTGTAGATTTTGCTTTATGTTTTGTATCATTGTCTTGTTGGAAGACAAATCTCCGTCCCAGTCTCAGGTCTTTTGCAGACTCCATCAGGTTTTCTTCCAGAATGGTCCTGTATTTGGCTCCATCCATCTTCCCATCAATTTTAACCATCTTCTGTTATGGTGAGTGAATGAGAACCCAAAAGCGAACTAACTTAAACAGAGCTTCTTTAATAACCAAACATAGGTAGGCTCAGATAGACCGGCAGATTCCGACAGGACAGGACAAGGTTACAGCAAACATGACGATAGTCTGGCTCAGGCATGAAACACAACAAACAAGAATCCGACAAGGACAGGAACAGAAACAGGGAGAGATATAGGGACCTAATCAGAGGGAAAAAGGGAACAGGTGGGAAACGGGGTGAATGGGTAGTTAGAGGAGACAAGGAACAGCTGGGGGAAAGCGGGGGAGAAAAGGTAACCTAACAACGACCAGCAGAGGGAGACAGGGTGAAGGGAAAGGACAGAGACAAGACACAACATGACAGTACATGACATCTTCCCTGTCCCTGCTGAAGAAAAGCAGGCCCAAACCATGATGCTGCCACCACCATGTTTGACAGTGTGGATGGTGTGTTCAGGGTGATGAGCTGTGTTGCTTTTACGCCAAACATAACGTTTTGCATTGTTGCCAAAAAGTTCAATTTTGGTTTCATCTGACCAGAGCACCTTCTTCCACATGTTTGGTGTGTCTCCCAGGTGGCCTGTGGCAAACTTTAAACAACACTTTTTATGGATATCTTTAAGAAATGGCTTTCTTCTTGCCACTCTTCCATAAAGGCCAGATTTGTGCAATATACGACGATATACGATTGTTGTCCTATGGACAGAGTCTCCCACCTCAGCTGTAGATCTCTGCAGTTCATCCAAAGTGATCATGGGCCTCTTGGCTGCATCTCTGATCAGTCTTCTCCTTGTATGAGCTGAAAGTTTAGAGGGACGGCCAGGTCTTGGTAGATTTGCAGTGGTCTGATACTCCTTCCATTTCAATATTATCGCTTGCACAGTGCTCCTTGGGATGTTTAAAGCTTGGGAAATCTTTTTGTATCCAAATCCGGCTTTAAACTTCTTCACAACAGTATCTCGGACCTGCCTGGTGTGTTCCTTGTTCTTCATGATGCTCTCTGCGCTTTTAACGGACCTCTGAGACTATCACAGTGCAGGTGCATTTATACGGAGACTTGATTACACACAGGTGGATTGTATTTATCATCATTAGTCATTTAGGTCAACATTGGATCATTCAGAGATCCTCACTGAACTTGTGGAGAGAGTTTGCTGCACTGAAAGTAAAGGGGCTGAATAATTTAGCACGCCCAATTTTTCAGTTTTTGATTTGTTAAAAAAGTTTGAAATATCCAATAAATGTCGTTCCACTTCATGATTGTGTCCCACTTGTTGTTGATTCTTCACAAAAAAATACAGTTTTATATCTTTATGTTTGAAGCCTGAAATGTGGCAAAAGGTCGCAAAGTTCAAGGGGGCCGAATACTTTCGCAAGGCACTGTACATGTACGTATTACTTCAATTACCTCGACTAACCTGTGCCCCTGCACATTGACTCTGTACTGGTACCCCCTGTATGTAGCCTTGTTCCTTTTATTTGATTGTTGCTATTTAATAATTTCCACTTTTTCTATTTTCTTTTTTTTTACTCCAGTTTATTTTAGTAAATACTTTCTTAACACTTGTTTTTCTTAACTGCATTGTTGGTTAAGGGCTTGTAAGTAAGCATTTCACTGTAAGATCCTGCAAGTTCAGGGAGTGAGTGTTTTAATAAAATTAATGGAACATAATACAAAACAAGAAAAACTAACAGCACACAGACATGAAACAGAAACAATAACGCCTGGGGAAGGAACCAAAGGGAGTGACATATATAGGGAAGGTAATCAAGGAGATGATGGAGTCTAGGTGAGTCTGATGACACGCAGGCGCGCGTAACGATTGTGACAGGGGTGCGCCATAACGAGCAGCCTGGTGACCTAGAGGCTGGAGAGGGAGCACACATGACAATACCTTGTATTCGGCACATGTGACAAATAACATTTGATTTGATTTTGAACATACCAAATATTTTGTCTTTAGCGAAAGGAAAATACATAATCCTCTGTGAGACAGCTTACATTGCACACAATGTGATGAATGATGTCCTTATGTTTCATGATACTTTAGATGAGAAATGCATATTTTCCCACACAGCAGATAACACAATTCACCCTCTTTCTGTGTCTACACATTTACACACAAGTATAGTATGTGGAGGGAAAAACCATTCATTTTTTCATGTAACAAAGGCTCATAGAGACGGGAGTCTGTCTTGGTGGGGTACTCATGTCTGCTTGGATTTGAGAGCAGCTTTGCTCAATACAATCACTGTACTTCTCGTCACCTCCTGTGGAGGTCTAGTGATGGCTCGTGCCCCTTCTTTCTCCATTCAGGGTGTCCATGGGTATAGACCAAATAAGCAAACAAACAACACAAGAGCAAACCCTTTCACAGACAAGATTCGTCTGGGATTGGGGAGAAATCTTGTTTGCACTGTGGTGGGCTGGTTCCATTTCAGTGTGATGGCATAGGATCCCTCTCAGGTCAGGCCTGGCCAGGCCTGTTTTTTTTTGTTGTTATGTCTGGGTGATACAGCCTCCCTCTATATCATAGCGCACCAGCAGACCCAATACACGTAGTTATAGACCTAGTCTTTATGTAAGCTAATCATAAATGTCTTCAAGATTATACAGCATTCCGCTCGTATTAAGAAATCTTCATCTCAAGATAGATTGTGCTGTAGCACTCACTCATCATCCTTCCATCCTGCCACACATCATTTGATTAGCCAGTCCAAGAATGACATAGTGTGAAGATTTTTTTTTTAGCATATAGAGTCTATTATAAACCATCCAGAATATACCAAAGCACTCTTACCAGGTAGCCTGGGAAACCAAAATGATGTGACACACTGAATCAAACCGACAAATAAACCGACTTCGCTACAATGTTTACTCCAAAGGTTTAATTCTGTATTCTTTTAACATTCCCTATGTCTTTGTTTCTGCTGTCCTTCCTGGAGGACAAACAGGAACAGGTAATGTCCATGTCTCAAATCTCTAATGCAATCTCACAGCCGACATTATTTATTTTCCCTATCTTTTTATTCACATTAAGGCCCAGGTGAGAATTGAAAGCAACGACTGGGGGCATTTACACCTTTGTGTATGTGTATTAGGGACAAAGGTGTTTTAAAAATGGCGAGTGGCTGACAAGATCAACTTTAAATTCCCCTGCCTGTTTACCTATCCGCAACACAGCCTAATGACGAGAGTCATGGGAGTAGCATATGTGCCCATTTTCAATAAAGGCAAATAAAGTAGCATGTATGTTAGAGAATAAATAATGAATTAGGATAATAACAAGGGTTTTGTCACTAAAGTCAGGTTTTTGCTATGCGATGCCAGAAGCAATCTCTGACCACTGGAGTCAGAAGAATGCAAAATGTCCAGGTTTACTTCTTGATATACTACAGTGACTGTGGAGGGTGACAGAAGTTTATTGTCCATTATATTTTTGCGATGACTTTTGAAACTGCATTGTTGGTTGTGGGCTCGTAAGTAAGCATTTCACCTGTTTTATTTGGCGCATGTGACTAATACAATTTGATTTGATTTGATAATGAATGATTTCCTCAATGCTGGTAAATGCAGATTTGTTGAGCCCAGCTGTGGCTGAAGGTTTCACATAACTTGACACTGGCAGGGCTGCTGCGTGGGGCCATATGTACGCTCCTGCAAGCAGGCACAATACGCACCCCAGAATGGGATGGCCATTGAACTCTTAGGCAAGTGGCAATATTTGCTCACCTGAAATACCCACATCTTGCCGGTTGGGGTGGGGAAGGGCCCCTGGTGCAGCTGTAGCCTGGAGAAAGGGCAGAGCAGGAAGTTTTGTTGGGGGCTCCCCTGCTGAGCGGCTGTTTAGCGGTGGCTGCTCCATTGTGTTTTATGTGAGGCAGGGCCATATTTGTCCGAAGCTGCAGGAGGCTGATGAGGTGCAAATCTGTTGAGTGACTGTGTCATTGGACCTCCTTTGCCAATGGCCTGTTAGCTGTCAGGGACGGTAAAATGCCAAATTTACAGTCTCACTAAGACTCTGCCAAGAATGTTCACGGGTAAACTAACACAGATTGGGGACTTATGTTGTTGGGCAGGCAGGGAAGCTTTACCGCCAAGATCCTGGAGTGACACGTAGGCAGATCTGTTTGAGCCTTCTTCATTACCCAAACTGCCCCCGCTATGTTCCTCAGTTAACACTACAAATGATACATCTACATATGGATGGCTACCGGAAGATAAGGGTGCTGGACGACTGAACAGAGATCAGCTCTCCACGGACACACCAGCTTTTAATTTCACTCTATTGTGTTTAATCACAGATGTTACTTATAAACCGAGGTAGTCCGGTGTGATGGTAGAAATGCATTTCTGCCTCTGAGCCAGTGGGATCTAGTGGAGAGCTTCATAGTAAGTTGAATGAAAGGCTCGGCTTTGCGTCTGTGGCGGCAGGCTCAGGTCATCCGTGGCTGTGTCAGAGGTAATACCAAACTTGAAATTCCCCATCAGCCTAGAATACAGATAAGACAGCTGCAGATATGGGACTGATGGAAAAGGAAATGGCCAAATGCCCCCGACAGGCAGATGAATAACTGATACGTGAATGTTTTCTAAACAAGTCCCTTTTGTTTCTCAGATTCAGCTCAATGGATTTCGAGATCTGAAGTCGTAGGGATGATTGGAATAAGCTGTTATGTTTCAGACTATCACAATGTCTGTACTTGTATGTGCTCAATAATATAACACACAGAATGTGTTAAAAAAAACACAACATGAAGCTATGAAATTTGCATTTGACGATAACAAGGAATAGCTGGTCAATTATTCCATATACAGTGCCTTGCGAAAGTATTCGGCCCCCTTGAACTTTGCGACCTTTTGCCACATTTCAGGCTTCAAACATAAATATATAAAACTGTATTTTTTTGTGAAGAATCAACAACAAGTGGGACACAATCATGAAGTGGAACGACATTTATTGGATATTTCAAACTTTTTTAACAAATCAAAAACTGAAAAATTGGGCGTGCAAAATTATTCAGCCCCTTTACTTTCAGTGCAGCAAACTCTCTCCACAAGTTCAGTGAGGATCTCTGAATGATCCAATGTTGACCTAAATGACTAATGATGATAAATACAATCCACCTGTGTGTAATCAAGTGTCCGTATAAATGCACCTGCACCGTGATAGTCTCAGAGGTCCGTTAAAAGCGCAGAGAGCATCATGAAGAACAAGGAACACACCAGGCAGGTCCGAGATACTGTTGTGAAGAAGTTTAAAGCCGGATTTGGATACAAAAAGATTTCCCAAGCTTTAAACATCCCAAGGAGCACTGTGCAAGCGATAATATTGAAATGGAAGGAGTATCAGACCACTGCAAATCTACCAAGACCTGGCCGTCCCTCTAAACTTTCAGCTCATACAAGGAGAAGACTGATCAGAGATGCAGCCAAGAGGCCCATGATCACTCTGGATGAACTGCAGAGATCTACAGCTGAGGTGGGAGACTGTCAATAGGACAACAATCAGTCGTATATTGCACAAATCTGGCCTTTATGGAAGAGTGGCAAGAAGAAAGCCATTTCTTAAAGATATCCATAAAAAGTGTCGTTTAAAGTTTGCCACAAGCCACCTGGGAGACACACCAAACATGTGGAAGAAGGTGCTCTGGTCAGATGAAACCAAAATTGAACTTTTTGGCAACAATGCAAAGCGTTATGTTTGGCGTAAAAGCAACACAGCTCATCACCCTGAACACACCATCCACACTGTCAAACATGGTGGTGGCAGCATCATGGTTTGGGCCTGCTTTTCTTCAGCAGGGACAGGGAAGATGGTTAAAATTGATGGGAAGATAGATGGAGCCAAATACAGGACCATTCTGGAAGAAAACCTGATGATGGAGTCTGCAAAAGACCTGAGACTGGGACGGAGATTTGTCTTCCAACAAGACAATGATACAAAACATAAAGCAAAATCTAAAATGGAATGGTTCAAAAATAAACATATCCAGGTGTTAGAATGGCCAAGTCAAAGTCCAGACCTGAATCCAATCGAGAATCTGTGGAAAGAACTGAAAACTGCTGTTCACAAATGCTCTCCATCCAACCTCACTGAGCTCGAGCTGTTTTGCAAGGAGGAATGGGAAAACATTTCAGTCTCTCGATGTGCAAAACTGATAGAGACATACCCCAAGCGACTTACAGCAGTAATCGCAGCAAAAGGTGCCGCTACAAAGTAGCAGCTGCTTAACTTTTTGAGGAGCTGAGGACTAATGACAAATCTTTTCAGTCTCCTGAGGGGAAATAGGCGTGTTGTGCCCTCTTCATGACTGTCTTGGTGTGTTTGGACCATGATAGTTTGTTGGTGATGTGGATACCAATGATCTTGAAGCTCTCAACCTATTCCACCATAGCCCTGTCGATGAGAATGGGGGCGTGCTCGGCTCTCCTTTTCCTGTAGTCCACGATCATCTCGTTTGTCTTGAACACGTTGAGGGAGAGTTTGTTGAGGGAATGTCAGTCTCTCGATGTGCAAAACTGATAGAGACATACCCCAAGCGACTTACAGCTGTAATCGCAGCAAAAGGTGGCGCTACAAAGTATTAACTTAAGGGGGCTGAATAATTTTGCACGCCCAATTTTTCAGTTTTTGATTTGTTAAAAAAGTTTGAAATATCCAATAAATGTCGTACCACTTCATGATTGTGTCCCACTTGTTGTTGATTCTTCACAAAAAAATACAGTTTTATATCTTTATGTTTGAAGCCTGAAATGTGGCAAAAGGTCGCAAAGTTCAAGGGGGCCGAATACTTTCGCAAGGCACTGTATATGCATCAAAACAAGTGCAAAGGTAGCTTTTTGAGAAATTCCTTGATAATGTTTACCATTAGATGGACTAGTAACTGATTGATTCATTTCCAATCAGCCCTGATTGCAGCCTGTGATTTTAGAGCATAGCAGGTGAATGTGAATGACAGTACCTGACAGTTTATCAGGGCTGGTTGAAGTGATATTAGACACAGTTCTTCCCATGGTATCACACCAGGTTAATTAGCATAGCACTACTTGGCCTCACGTTTAATTGCCTTCTGTCTGTGATTAAATGTGTATTGACTCTGCTAATGAATAAATCAAATCAAATTGTACTGGTTGCATACACATGTTTAGCAGAGCATATGTAGGCAATATTACATATTTTGCCCTAATACACATCAGTTCAAATGGTTTAACATAACATGCTGGAGCAATATGCAAGTTTGTTGTGTCAAAGCAATTGTACATACAATATTTCACCAAAAAATGGAGGCTCATGGACAAAGATAAGAATGGTTCAGTAGCTAACATCACAAAGCACGCTCCACACATGACCCTGTACCTCTTGTTGTATTATGTCTTTCAAAGTCCTTTGCTCTTAACAATTTGAGCATCTGACTGTTGCATCTCAAGATGTTGGGTCCCATGATATCTCCTCCTGTGGTCCACTGAGTAGACACTAGACAGTCACCTTGTTTGATCGATGCAGAGCATCACTCAGCTTAGGCCTCCTTTTTACATGACAAGAGAAAAGTATCACAAATGAAATAACCAGGCCCTAGATACAGCAAACATAAAACATAGGCTATTGCGTGGCATTCCTCAGTGCATTCCTCTCAATATCAAAAGGTACGTATTTGAGGAAATCCTTAGTCCATTTACGCCCGTGTTTGCCCCAGGACCCAGTGGGATGAGTCCGTGTAATAACTGCTGCCCCCTCCCTCTGAATCACATCACTATGGCTGTCCTGTCTTCATTTAGCCGGGTTGTATGCCTTCCCCGTCTAGTCGCTTTTCAGATTCATTTCCAGGTAAACACACTGCGGCAAGCCGCAAACCTGCAGCCAACAGGCGTTGTCGCAGCTGTGGCAGATAATGGTAAGTCCAAACCCAGGGCCTGCTCTGGTATGTTTACTGTCACCATGGGCACTTGCAAGCAAATATTTTTCCATCACTTTCTGAAGAAAGAGGATCTTTATTCATTTTATTTTGATGATTCGCAAGCTTAACCTATTGGCCCCAGTGTTTTGTATGAGGAGGTGCCTCAGAGGAAAGTAATGCAATAAAAACTCAAAAGGTGGAAACTAAAGTGAAAACTGATGCAGCACAGTGGAAAGAAATCCTACTTTGAATGTGAAACTTAAAGTAACACATTCCAGCCAACAACTCCTAGGTGTTTGAAAGAATGTTAGATGGTCCCGCCTTTCTCACGGAGCAGAAAGTGCTAAGTTTTCATCCCCCAGCCCAGCTCTGTTTCCATACCTCTCTCAGGCACTTATAGATGACCCTGAGGTGAAGGGGATCCAGCAAACTAAGCTTTGTGATATGGCATAATAGGACAGCATAATAGGATGATGTAATAGGATGGCATAATAAGACGGCGTAATAGGATGATGTTATAGGGTGAAATAATAGGATGATGTAATAGGATGGCGTAATAGGATGATGTTATAGGGTGAGATAATAGGATGATGTAATAGGATGATGTAACAGGATGATGTTATAGGGTGAAATAATAGGATAATGTAACAGGATGATGTTATAGGGTGATGTAATAGGATAATGTTATAGGGTGAGATGATGTAACAGGATGATGTTATAGGGTGAAATAATAGGATGGTGTTATAGGATGATGTTATAGTGTGATGTAATAGGATAATGTTATAGGGTGAGATAATAGGATGATGTAATAGGATGGCATAATAGGATGACCGCAATAGGATGGTGTTATAGTGTGATGTAATAGGATGATGTTATAGGGTGAGATAATAGGATGATGTAATAGGATGGCATAATAGGATGACCGCAATAGGATGGTGTTATAGGGTGATGTAATAGGATGGCGTGACAAGATTATGTGATGGAAGGTGTGTTGTGATAGCACAGGTGTCAGACTGTCACTTTGTGTTTGTGACCCTTGAGATAAAATAACCCTGGGGAAACTAAGGTTTTCCCTTTATAGTTCCTCAAGGACATCTTTAGTTTGGAAATAACTAGAGGATTCAACTCAGGTTCTTTAGGGCCACAGTGTTTGGAAGTGGCCTTTGAAGCCTGGAGCTGTGCACCTGTGGGCTAGAGACATAAATTCAAGTGCTGTAGTATCATAATCATATTCAATGTTTCATTCATGGAGGCAGACAAGAAATAATTGTATCCCAAGAGCTGCCTTGTCCCCTTAGTTTCCAGTACCTGGTATGAATGACAAATTGTCCGAGAATAGAATTCAAGATCTCCATAAAATCAAAGCATAATGTGCCTTTATGTTAAGCTGACCATACCAACCAGTTTGTAAGGGGATATTGCACTGCGATGCCAGCGTTAAAGAACTATAGCACAACCCCTTCTGTGAACTGTGAAAAAAGTGTGGGATCCTTTTCTGTCACCTATTGGACAAGTTATTATTGCACTCATCGCCATACAAGCAAACATGACAAAGGACTGATGGATGTGTAAGTCTCAGTTTGTTGAAATGGTCTAAATCCATTGTTATATGGCAATTATAATGTTATGTTGTAGTTTTGTTTTTATAAAACAAACCAATTTGTGACCTTTACATGAGAGTACATGCTTCGGGATATGCTTTTTAACAATTAATTACAGAATTAATACTTTTTAATGTCCAAACCATGCAGATTGAGGCTTATGTTATGCTTCTCAATAAATTAAAGTAAATGTTTCCTTAAACATAGCAAGAGGTGCACGATCTAATTACCAAGTTAAGAAGACTGTCTGTTGGCCCCTCGTCAACATGGCACGGTTTACTCTCCTTTAATAATGGGTTTTACCGATAGTTATGTTCTTAGTCTATGTACAGTCAAACAGACGTTCAACCAACCAACAGCACGTGGCTGGCACCACTCTGTCCTCGCCTTGATACAGTAAATATTTTATTAATGTCCCAAATGCTTGGGCCAATGACTCGCTGCATGACAGGGAGTTAGTAAAAAAATCAAATTAAATTGTATTTGTCACATCAACTGGTGTATACTTTACCATGAAATGCTTACTGACGAGCCCTTCTCAACGATGGAGAGTTTAAAAAATAATAATATAAATAATAATAGTAACACGAGGAATAAAATGAAATAGAGGTATGAGGTATTTGAAGTAGATATGTACATGAAGTCAGGGTAAAGTGACTAGGCATCAGGATAGCTAATAGGTCCGGTGTGGCTCAGTTGGTAGAGTATGGCACTTGCAACGCCAACGTCATTGACCTGTTTCCAAACTTCTCAGGTCTGTACATAAATAGGGTCAAATGTGACTGGCCAGACTGTCACAAAGGAATGTTGAAGGAAAGTCATTATGAAACACATTTTATGGATGACAATTTGCTTTATACATGACCAACTGGACAACATAATGTAAGATATTTAGCTAATTCTGTAATTAATTGTAAACCAGCATATCCCCTCCACACATTCGCTCATGTAAACGTCCCAAATTGGTTTGATTCCCGCCAGGGACAAGTACGAAAAAAAAGTAGGTAAAACGTATGCAGCCACTACTGCAAGTCGCTCTGGATACGAACGTTTGATAAATGACTAAAATGTAAAATAATAATACGCGTAAAATAAAGAACAGATTAGCAGTAGCAAAGGAGTGTGAATGTGTTTGTGTTGTGTCTGTTTGCATATATATATATATGTGTATGTATGTATGTATGTATATGTATGTATGTGTAGTGTCTGAGAATGTGTGTGTGGGTTTTGTGTTGGAGTGTCTATGTAGTGTGTGTGTATATAGTCTAGTGAGTGTATAGATAGATGTTAAAGGGTGTTGTTTTATGACCAAATGCGCCGAACTATTATTGTTGGACAAATATAACCAAGAGAGGGCGCTATGAAACTTCAATCTTCTTAAACAAACCCATAGAAATAGCCTAATTAAAAAACTATTAATTTTCGTTTGATTTGATAATAGAGAAACCTTAAAACATTGTCGTTATTATGTTTTATAAAATATGTAGGGGGGAAATGTGGACAGGGAGAAAATATGGACAATTATAATATTGATTATTATAATTGGCTGGATGATTTTATTCTAGCCTAAATCATTCTCCCTGAGCCTTCCTACCTTCATTTTTTAAAATGTTGTTTTATTTAAAATGTATTTAACTAGGCAAACCAGTTAAGAACACGTTCTTATTTTACAATGACGGCCTACGTTGAGGTGATCCGTTAAATCGTCAGTGCTCAAACACATTGAATAAACTTTACTTTGTTTAAATGTATCTAGCTAACAGCAGCGCGTGTGTCCTCAGCAATCAATAGTCCACACCTTGACCCTCACGCGCGTACACGGACTATACTTCATCTGGCCTATTTTAGTCCACACATTTAATAGCAATAGAAGCAGCCAAGTGAATAATACCTTATTAAATTAAAATAAATATAAACTGGCAATATGGAGGTTCCCGAGTGGCGCAGTGGTTTAAGGCACTGGTTGCGAATCCAGGCTGTATCACAACCGGCGGTGATTGGGGGTCCCATAGGTCAGCGCACAATTGGCCCAGCGTCGGCCGGGTTTGGCCTAGTTAAATAATAATATAATATATATATATATATATATATATATATATATATATATATATATATATATATTAATATATTATTATTTACTTATTACTATTTAACTATATATATATATTAATATATTATTATTTAACTAGGCCAAACCCGGACGACGCTGGGCCAATTGTGCGCTGACCTATGGGACCCCCAATCACCGCCGGTTGTGATATATATATATATTTGCTATACATAGGGGGCGGCAGGGTAGCCTAGTGGTTAGAGCGTTGGACTAGTAACCGGAAGGTTGTGAGTTCAAACCCCCGAGCTGACAAGGTACAAATCTGTCGTTCTGCCCCTGAACAGGCAGTTAACCCACTGTTCCCAGGCCGTCATTGAAAATAAGAATTTGTTCTTAACTGACTTGCCTGGTTAAATAAAGGTAAAATTAAAAAAAAATAAAATTAAAAACATATTAGGCCCATGTGGGATTATTGCTTGCGCAATAGGGGTTTAAAATATCAATATTATTCTTCAGGGGCCAATAATGAGTTCTTACTGTAAAACTGGTTGAATACCCTGAATGTTTAGTTTAGGCTACAAATGATATCGACTAAGTGATACATTTAAACTACATAATTGCTCTATCGCCTCACCAAAGCTATTTTTAATTCGGTTAATTTGTTAAAACACTTCAATAAGAAGGAGTAGACTAGTGAACAAGTACATTTCCTCGTCAAATACTGATAAAGACCTCAGGCCTTGATGGGAAAAACAATTACGATGCTTTTAAATTACTTTTTCAAGCAACGTCTGAAAAATAACATCACAGGATAAATAACGAGCACGATGAAAAAGCAGCGTTAAAGCAGCACTTAACCCCCCCCCCCCCCCCCTAAATAAGATTAGTTTATAGTGAATCTTTTCATGAGGCTGTTCTTTTTAGTTCGCACAGGTGTACAATAGGGGGCAAGTCGATGAGTCTCACGCCTAGGTGTGAGGAGATTATTCAAATAGGGCAAGCGAAGAAGTAGGCTAGGGATTGGAGGCTCGACTGGCGCACAGACCTATATCATAGCGTTTACAACCAGCTTTGAACGTCATTTCAACTCCAGTCATCACCAGACGCTTTTCAGCGCCCCTGGGCACGGCTGGCTGAAAGACAGACCACACATGCGCCAGTCCTTGACAGAGCATAGGCTACCATCGACCCGAATACCCCGTGGTCCCAAATCACCGTCTGTTAGAGCGCGTTTTGCCATTTCTTCTGCGGAGAAACGGTTTGAAAACTATTCGGAACTTCCATGATGCTTGGAGCAGTTAAAATGGAAGGACACGAACACACAGACTGGAGCACCTACTACGGAGAGCCCGAGGTGGGTACCTGAAATATATGTTTTCGTCTAAAGCCGATCCCATTTTATACAATTCAATATTAGCCCAGAGATAATATTAACTTTGTGATCAAATATTGACTTGAGGCGCCTCCAAATCCTGCTCCATCTCAACTCACGGCACTATCCTAACAAAGATGTTCTTGACATGTTGGGGAAACGTTTTACTCAGATTGTAATTGCATATGTCTACATTTATCTTTACAAAATCATACACAGTTGAATTATTATTTTTTTTACCCATGGAGCAAATATTTGTGTTGCAGGTTCTTTAGCCTAATATCGTCCACATATAGCTATGCTTATTACACACTAGAATTTACACACAAGTTGATCGAGTTTCTATTTTTAAGATGTTTAGCTGAGGTAAGACATGGTGACAACTCTTCGTTTTTACTTGCTTGATGTTGGCTAGACATTACAATTGGTCACATCATTGAGTGAAATTATATTACTGTCAAGAAATGTTCTTTACCAAATGTAGACTTTCAACAGAGCACGAAACTGCAGCGGGATTGCTTGCTTTCACACCAATTTATTATCACACCGTTTAAATAATAGGCCTAATGATGATCGTATTGTTGTTGATTGTTATTATTATTGCTGATAGTAGGCTACTGTTATTATTTTAGTAGCATAGCTATATTAAGTATACTACACATCTATAGGCTGTAGTGCCAAACTTCCTAAAATCTCAATACATAACAGGCTAACAATCTTTGTTTTCCGTCTTGCTTTCTAGTGTTACTCCTCGGTTGGCAACATGAACACAGGCCTGGGCATGAACTCAATGAACACCTACATGAGCATGTCGGGCATGAGCACCACGGCCAACATGGCAGCCAACTCCATGAACATGTCATACGTGAACACAGCCATGAGCCCCTCCATGGCCGGCATGTCACCAGGCTCTGGAGCCATGAACAGCATGGGCGCGGGCATGACAGCCATGAGCGCTGCGCTCAGCCCCAACATGAGCCCCATGACCGCGCAGCCTCAGTCCATGAACTCCCTAACCTCCTCCTACGCCAACATGAACGCCATGAGCCCCATGTATGGACAGTCCAGCATCAACAGATCTAGGGATCCCAAGACATACCGGAGGAGCTACACTCACGCCAAGCCCCCATACTCTTACATTTCCCTCATCACTATGGCTATACAACAGTCCCCCAGCAAGATGCTAACGCTGGCTGAGATCTATCAGTGGATCATGGACCTTTTCCCGTTCTACCGACAGAACCAGCAACGCTGGCAGAACTCAATTCGCCACTCTCTATCCTTCAATGATTGTTTCCTCAAAGTGCCTCGATCCCCAGATAAGCCTGGAAAGGGCTCGTTTTGGACCCTCCACCCGGATTCGGGGAACATGTTCGAGAACGGCTGCTATCTGAGGAGGCAGAAACGGTTTAAGTGTGCCGGCCAAAAGAAGATGTGCAAGGAGTCGGGTCGGAAGACATCAGAAGGCGGCTCCAACAGCAGCTCGGAGAGTTGCAATGGCAACGAGTCCCCCCATTCCAACCTGTCCCCCAACGACCACAAAAGGTCTCTGTCAGACATGAAGTCGACCCAGGCTCTGAGTCCAGAGCACGCTACCTCACCGGTGTCCCATTCCCAGGCACATGGACACCTCATGTCCCAGCATCACTCGGTCCTCGCACACGAAGCACACCTGAAACCCGAGCATCACTACTCGTTCAACCACCCCTTTTCCATCAACAACCTTATGTCCTCTGAGCAACAGCATCACAAAATGGATCTAAAGACTTACGAGCAGGTGATGCACTATTCCGGCTACGGTTCCCCCATGGCCGGGGCGCTATCCATGGGTTCAATGGGCAAAACGGGCTTAGATTCCTCGTCAATACCCGCTGATGCATCTTACTATCATGGCGTCTACTCCAGGCCTATTATGAACTCCTCATAAACGTTGACCCCAAACCTCAAACAGACCTTTTTCAGCAATTTGTACATTTGTAAAATTATAGTTTGTGCATATTATGTAGGCCTATTCCATATATTTTTGACGTTTCCCACTGATTTAGTTGTCAAGTTGGTTTAGTAATTATTTTGTAAAGGAATGTTAATAATAATGTGTCAAACATCTGTTTAAAAGTCTGCTTTGAGAATGGACCAAAAGATGATTAGCCTACTGTAAAATGCATCTGAATAGCGGGAATTTTAAATGATTTTAATGCATTGTGGGAGACTGAAGTTCTTCAATCAATTGTGTAATTCTTATTTATGGCTTGTAAATGTGTATTGTTGTAGTTGACAACAAGAACAGAATCTATATTAAAGTGTTATTTGGATTTTCTTCTGAACACAATGGTGGATTTTTTTTAAAATGTATAGCCTACGCAGCAATACAATTATGATAATAATAAAATATTAAATATTATTAGTAGTAGTGGTTGTAGTAGTTGTATGCATAGGCCTATACCAGTAGCAGCATCAACAGTGGCAGCACCAGATAAACCCATGGATATGTCTTATATATTTGACTTAGAATGACAATATTCGTTTTTATTGAAAATATCAACATCAGCATCTCTTAACTATTAAAAAAGGGGTCTATTATGTCGAAGAAAAACACTTGTAGGATGAATTACTTCAAACATTACACCACGAAAAAAGCTGTTTTTTTTTTATCTTGTCATAACGTATCGAGATGTCTATATCCAGTTGTGTATTGACGATGGAGGAAAAAAAGGTTTTGATCCTCCCAATGACTACAGTAAGTGGCAACATATTTTGACAAAAAAGAAAAGGCCTATAATAGTTTTTTTTTTTAAAGATGCAAGAAATAGACTAGATTTATATGCAGAATATATAGCATTTCAAATGTCTTGGTTTTCTTTGACTGCAGTGATTAGTCTATATCGAGATCTGCACCTTCATGTCCCCTGAACAAAAATGTCTAAAAAGGGCCTTAGGTCACACAACTCTTTTTTTGTGCCTGCCATGGGTAACAAGTAGACTATTCTCACCTTGGCCAGATATGTTTGATTGAATTCCATCTACCATTTTATATTGAAAATGTTAATGATATTAATATAATTAATACATGTATTAATATCATTAATAAATTAATAAATGCTATAATATAATTAATATTTACACAATTCCTATGCGAAAGAAACCAGCAATATTGACCTATTTATCCACATGGCTCCTAGATATTTAGCAAACAAGAACAGGAAAAACATAGGCTAAAGTATAGCTTAATGATTTGTCACAAACTTTAGATTCCAAATGACAGTTGTGAAATAGGGGTGGAGGGTGGAGCTGCTGGCGATATGGCCACAAGCAGTCATGCTATGATATACAGGTGAGGACATGCACCAAACAATATTCTCCAGCTCAGCTCAACACAGTCATGTGTTTTCTGTCATCATTATGGTGTCGATCTTTTTCAAACGTACAGTCGTGTATGATACCATATAGTCAAGGGCAGCTCAATGTCAAAAAGCAGAAACAACAACGACAGATCTACATCTTAGTACAGAATGAAAACAAATGTTAAAATGTACTTAATATCCTAAGGGCTCAATACATTTATTAGGCCTATATTAATCATTACTATTCACGATTACTAGTAAATACATTGGCACAAGGCTTTCGCTAGTCGTGTCTATAGACGATCTTACAACATAATGCATTATCACATTTATTAAATACAGTATCTCTCTCCCTCTTTAACACACACACACACACACACACACACACACACACACACACACACTAAAGTTGAGATCTTTCAAGGAAATTTGTTTCATTATTACATAAAAGTATCCCGTAGCGTCAGAGAATAGTTGTGGGAAAGGGTGCTGATTGAGAACAGTGTCTACTGAATGTGATGCTCTGCCTGCTTTGTTCTGTATCACTAAGCCATTGTCTGGGGATTCTTTTAAACTACTTGGAGATCCCTTCTCAATGGGCCTAAAGATAAGATATAGTTGTATTCGAAATGAATCAACATTTTCACATTCCCAACACGGCAAGACGCCCAATCTTTCACTCCACAGACCGGGGGATACCAAGCCCCTGCCGATGTGCTTGGAAATCCAAGGGCAGAGAGGAAGTTTGTCTCCATGCCAGATAGGACACCGGTTCACCTTCTGAACACGTAAAGGGTGCATTTATTCTCCAGTCCCTCTCACAAATCGTACTTTAAACACCAGTGATCTGCGAATAAACAAAGGCAGTAAACAATGGAGTCGAGGCTATGCCCACAATATAGGAAGTGTACATGCACAACCAAATTGCAGGAGTGTAAATTTGAATAGGACGTCACCGCTCAGTAAATTTACACAGACATTACATTTCGTTCTCTTGTTTTTAGACATAATGTTAAGCTGTTTTTTTTTATAGCACACTGATCGATATCTTGGTAAAATAATATTTTTTTGTTAAACTAGCGGGGCACTGAAATCTTTGCTTTGTGCTAAAGTCAACAGTGGCAAAGTTTGAGCTCAAATAAATGCCGTGATGTCTGCAGCCCTTTGCAGTAGCTGAAGGCGAGGTTCCACAATGGGCTCCGGTAGCTTGCCAGTAAGCATCGACTGTATTGCACAGGTATGGACATTTGATTTGATTGTATATTTCCTATATTTATTTCAATTCAATCGTTTAGTGATATGAGTTATTTGTTTGGGGAAGGCAAGATGAGAATTGAGCGTTGGCTCAAATCCTGGGCTCACGAGAAAGGTCCTCGAGCAAGCGGGATTGGATTCTATAACAACGGAGTTTAAATCTTCAAAAAGGCTGAGGTGATTTGCAAGTTCTGTGATAGAGGTGGCCTCGGTGTCTTTAAATGGCGTGTCAGAGAGCTATTACAGCTGATAGATATCATTGATGTCATCAGAGGAGCACTTGCTCTATTGCGTATGGAACTCAATTTTACACCATCAAACCCTGCGGCTACAACATTGAAATGTTAGCGTTCGGTTGGTTTATAGCCTATCCATTTTTGAGGGTTCTGCTGTGTGCCTCCGGTTTTCAATAAATCAATTGGGTTTGCAATTTTCTATTGGCTTTCTTTCGGGGATGTTTTAAACATAATTTTACGCATACCGCTTGAGAACAATTCAAACACTTTAATCAATAGGCCTATGTGGAATTCTAAATGTCAATTTTTTTATTCCATTAATTAGCTATCATAAATTATCCTCATTCTTTTCACCATCTCATTGGTACCCATTTACAATTGGTTAAGGACTTCTAATGATAATCTATGGCTGATAATAAGAAGAAGAAGAAAACAAGGCTTCATTTATTTCTGCTTAATAATCTTACTGTATAAAAATATACCATTGTGTTTAGAAAATAATAGTAATAGTAGTAATAAAATATGTAATGTTGAGATAAAACCGGGGACAGTTTTTCAATAATTAATTCCCCCCCAATCTCGCTCACACAAGGAGCAAGAGCCCTCGAAAATACCTATTACCCATTATTAAATGAGCGTATGCCGAAACTCTTCCTTTGATTGAGGGGATAACCCCAGTCAAGCCTCCTCCAGAGTGGAGTGAAATGGGAATGGCCTTTTGGAACCCTGGTTCAAAGGTAACCGGCCTCAATCTGCACTGGAGAACCTTTTTACCCAAAGTACACGAGCGTTTATGCCACTGACATCAGGTCCTAGGCCTACATAACACAATTTAGTTACCTGAGATACATGACATGGCGAACCTTCATTATTGTGTAGGACCATTTATAAAGGCCTACCTCTGAAAAGTTGTTTTCGCTCAAATAGGAAAAATGGGCAATAGAGATAATGTGCAGATGCCCTGACCAGGTAGTCGCAAGGACGCGTCCACACAAACACACACACACCAAAAAGGGTTTCAAATGTCTGCAGAGAGAGAGATGCCTCTGCTAAGGTCATGGGCGCACCATCAGTAGCAACCTCTTCACGGTTGTTATAGCAACAAGATGAGCGATGGTACAGCTTAAATTGGTAACCCAATTGAATTGCAGTTCTTACCGGTCTTCTTATTTGCATATTTCTAGATTAGGAACCAATGGCACTTCTCCAGACTGAAACCTAGTCTGGAATTCTTGGAACAAGTTGTGGTCAAACTTGGATGAAATTCCTCCTGCAGTGATCACGACAGGTTTTGTCCATTCATGCTCCCCTCTAGAGTCTGAGGCTGGATTTGCTGAAAGCTTATCTGTCCTTATGTTTGCTTTTCTATTGCACGAGCTTTGGAACAAAACTGGGATAAGGTTTCTCATAACACTGGGATAAATCGATATTAGGCCTACAAGCATCAAAACAAATGTCCAGGTTTGAAACAGGTTTGAAATAGGTTTTTATTTTTAAAACATATATTGTTGTCCCGGGGTATTGTTTTTGATAATCTAAATTGCCATAGTTCAAGTTCTTACTGGAATTAGAATTGCATCAGTTGAATAAAGACATTTCTAGCAGTAAATTCACATAGTCCCATATAGGCCTACATTAACACCTGTGTTTTGATGGGTTTCCAACTCTGGCCCTATATTCCCTTTGAAAGCACTAGTAGCCTAAGCTCACATTCAGCCACCAGGGCCTGGAACACCCAAGTAGAACGGTCTCCCGGGTGATATCGGGACACCGGTCTAACAAGCTGTAATTCTGTTTCAGCCTATTGCAGGGGTGGGACGGTCCACATACCCCGACTTAACTCCTCTTTCACGCGAAATACTCCTAATCCCATATCTTAGCAAGGGAAACTGCTATCCCACAGTATATTAAAGGACAACAAAGTCAAAACTCAAAGCCACCCATGGTTTCTCAGCAGTCAGTTCCTCTCATGATTTACGCTCATCGTGTCCACCCATCTCGCTTCAATTATCAATAACATTAGTGGCCATTTTCTCAATTAGGCAAGTTGACACTTTGCATGAATACTTTTCAATGCTATTCAAATAAGTGTATACGCTTAGGATACAATGCATCTAGGCCTATACATTTATATAGGCCTGCAATTAATTTAGCTAAATAGATTCATTAAAAAAAGGCAACATAGGTTGTCTGCTACTGGCGGCAAACCTATTTTTCCACTGGGAGTAATTAATCATATTTTTGTTTTTTATTATGTTTATGATGATGATGATGATGATGATGATTGTTATTATTATTGTTATCATCCATGTAGACTATTGATATGATTACTCCTTTGAAATGGATGATCAAATTAAATTGGTGATCAAATATGAGACAATGTTTATATGACCTCCTCTCAAACAGCCCCTTATTTACCACTTATTCGCAGGTATACCCCTTTTATAAATATCAGTGGGTAACTGGTCAATTGGGAGAGGTGGGGGTGTTGTAAAGGTCCAATGCAGCCGTTTTATCTAATTATTAAATCCTATTCAGGCTAACAAAGTACGTTGCTGTGATTGTTTTCAATTAAAATAGTAAAAAATAAACAAAAATAGGTTGTTAGCAAAGAACAATTTTTAAAACAAGAATTTTGCTAAGACTGTCTGGAAGTGATCTGAGTGGGGAGCTAGCTGTTATTAGCAGAGAAGTTTGGAACTCTCTTTCTTATTTGTCTATTAACTAATTCATCACCTGGTGATGTCACCAGGCAGGTCAAAACTCCATCCCACCAAAACAGGCAAAGATTTCAGGCAGACTTCTCCAACAGCTCCAACACAAAAAGGGGATTATCATTATTTTCACAATATCACAGTATTATTCCAACCTCATTGTGTGGAAATATATATAAAACACTGGCAAATCACGTTTTTGTCTGCACTGGGCCTTTAAACCATGGGGGCGGTTTGCAGTTCAAATTAGGGAGGTGTTAAACAATGGAAGTGTAATGAATCAGAAGAAATCAGAGAACCATTCACACAGACCCTATACCTGTATTTTGGTTACAGGGTTTGTGAAATTTCAGGAATCGTGAGTAGGTCTTTAGGTGGCTTTTATTTTTCCATGTTTTTTACCGCCAACCCCTTTCAGATATATGAAAAGGTTGGTATATAAATGCAGGCATGGTAAATTAGTGGGATTTTGGTCTGTGTATGAAAGGGATATATACACTGAACAAAAGTATAAACACAACATGTAAAGTATTGGTCCCATGTTTCATGAGCTTAAAATCCCATAAATGTTCCATTCACACAAAAAGCTTATTTCTCAAAAAATTTGTCCACAAATTTGTTTATATCCCTGTTAGTGAGTATTTCTCCTTTGCCAAGATAATCCATCCACCTGACAGGTGTGGCATATCAAGAAGCTGATTAAACAGCATGATCATTCTACAGGTGCACCTTGTGCTGGGAACAATAAAAGGCCACTTTAAAATGTGCAGGTTGGTCACACAACACAATGCCACAGATGTCTCAAGTTTTGAGGGAGTGTGCAATTGGCATGCTGACTGCAGGAATGTCCACCAGAGCTGTTGCCAGATCATTTAATGTTAATTTATCTACCAAAAGCTGCATCAAACGTTGTTTTAAAGAACTTAGCAGTACGTACAACTGGCCTCATAAAAACAGACGATGTGTAACCTTGCCAGCCCAGGACGTCCACATCCGGCTTTAACACCTGTGGGATCGTCTGAGGGAGGTGTGGGGCGCTGAGTAATAAAGCCCTTTCATGGGGAAAAACTCATTATGATTGGCTGGGTCTGGCTCCCCAGTGGGTGGGTCTGGCTGCCAATTGGGTGGGACTATGCCCTCCAAGGCCCACCTATGGCAGAACCCCTGCCCAGTCATGTGAAATCCATAGATTAGGACCTCATTTATTTATTTCAATTGATTGATTTCCTGATATAAACTGTAACTCAGTAAGATCTTTGAAATTGTTGGATGTTGTGTTTATATTTTTGTTCAGTGTAACAAATATTGTATAAGACCAAGAGGCGCATACGAAAAATAAACATTCAATATTGATTAAGGTAGATAATAGATTTTTTGAGAATAACAGATAACAAAACCAATTGATTTACTGATTATTACTAATAAGAATTTTGAGTAGCCTACTTTGGCCATTTCAATATGAGGCAAAACTAGGTGTCAGACAACCATTTTTGTTTTTCTTTTCATTTTATTTTATAAGCGAAAATATATCAAGTTAAAAAGAACTTGCACTTTTTCTTACAATATTTCTAATTTGGAATGATAATTATGCATAGTAAAAAACGGAAAAGGATACCATATATACAGTAGGCTACCTTTTATAAATGTGAATGCATGGCCAGGTTTTCCCTTACAAATTCACAGGTTCAATGCTTTGATGAGCCTATTCAAATAATTTTTAGTAATATTTTCAATGAATTTCCCAATTATTAATATCGGAAGTCATAAATACTGAAAAAAAAGTATTGGTTCCATGTTTTATAAGCTGAAATAAAAGATCCCAGAAATGTTCCATATACACAAAAAGCTTATTTCTCAAAAATGTTGTGCACAAATTTGTTTACATCCCTGTAGGAGAGCATTTCTCCTTTGCCAAAATAATCCATCCACCTGACAGGTGTGGTATATCAAGAAGAACCTTGTGCCGGGGACAATAAAAAGACACTAAAATGTATAGGTTTGTCACACAACACAATGCCACAGATGTCTCAAGTTTTGAGGGAATGTGCAATTGGCATTCTGACTGCAGGAATGTCCACCAAATCAAATCAAATGAAACTTTATTCGTCACATACGCCGAATACAACAAGTGTAGACTTTACCGTGAATTGCTTACAAGCCCTTAACCAACAGTGCAGTTCAAGAAGAGTTAAGAAAAGATTTACCAAATTAATTAAAGTAAAAAATTATAAAAAGTAACAATAACAGGTTAGAGGGTACAGGTTAGAGGTAATTTGTACATGTAAATAGGAGTGAAGTGACTATGCATAGATAATAAACAGCGAGTAGCAGCAGTGTACAAAAACAATGGGGGGAGGGGTGTTCAATGTAATAGTCCGGTGGCCATTTGATTAATTGTTCAGCAGTCTTATGGCTTGGGGGTAGAAGCTGTTAAGGAGCCTTTTGGTCCTAGACTTGGCACTCCGGTACTCCTTGCTGTGCAGTAGCAGAGAAAACAGTCTGACTTGGGTGACTGGAGTCTCTGACAATTTTATGGGTTTTCCTCTGACCGCCTATTATACAGGTCCTGGATTGCAGGAAGCTTGGCCCCAGTGATGTACTGGGCTGTACGCACTACCCTTGCGGTCAGATGCCGAACAGTTGCCATACCAGGCTGAGCTGTAACCTGTCAGGATGTGCTCGATGGTGCCGCTGTAGAACTTTTTGAGGATCTGGGGACTCATGCCAAATCTTTTCAGTTTCCTGAGGGGGGAAAGGTTTTGTTGTGCCCTCTTCTCGAATGTCTTAGTGTGTTTGGACCATGATATATCGTTGGTGATGTGGACACCAAGGAACTTGAAACTCTCTTGAAACTTGAAACCAGAGAATTGAATGTCAATTTCTCTACCTTAAGCGGCCTCCAATGTCGTTTTAGAGAATTTAGCAGTACGTCCAACCGGCCTCACAACCGCAGACCACCTGTAACCAAGCCTGCCCAGGACCTCCACATCCAGCTTCTTCACATGCGGGGTTGTCTGAGACCAGCCACCCGACAGCTGATGAAACTGAGGAGCATTTCTGTTTGTAATAAAGCCCTTTTGTTGGGTTAAAACTAATTCTGATTGGCTGGGCCTGGCTCTGCAGTAGCCACGTCTCTCCTATACCTCTGTCTCTATAGGCTGCACACGTCTCTCCTATACCTCTGTCTCTATAGGCTGCACACGTCTCTCCTATACCTCTGTCTCTATAGGCTGCACACGTCTCTCCTATACCTCTGTCTCTATAGGCTGCACACGTCTCTCCTATACCTCTGTCTTTATAGGCTGCACACGTCTCTCCTATACACACCTTCCTCCCAGACACATCTCTTAACTCTACACACCTCTTTCCCATACACAAGAGAATGTCTGAGATATGAATGGAAGAAAAATATATAGAGACAGTTTTGAGGAAACAACTGCTATTTGAAGTACAGGTAACACTATACATTACAGTTGGCTTCTTATTTATTGACATTCTCAGAAGATACATTCCAGACATAATTTCGGATTTCACCAAGCAGAGCAGAACAGGTAGTGGTCAGAGGGTCAGTATAAATACCTGTCACGATAGGAAAAGGAGGAGGGGGACAGGGTGACTGTGATGTGTCTGTACCTCTCTAACACGGCGATGTGACATTTCAGACCAGGGATTCCACTCACCCTGAGCCAGGCCGCATGGCCTTGTGGTCCACACACACACACACACACACACACACACACACACACACACACACACACACACACACACACACACACACACACACACACACACACACACACACACACACACACACACACACACACACACACACACACACACATTCTCACAGAGAGGCCAGTCAACAATGCCCATTGACTGCCTGGAGGCAACAGCTGACGGGACAAGCACTGACCTGAAGACAACCTATTCAGGGCAGGATCGGGTGCCTCTCAGTCCCCTGCTGCTTTTGTATCACTCAGAGTGGATGGATTGTTGGTGCTTGTCCTACAGTACGCATTGTAGGTCATCATGGTGAGGAGAGATATTAACCGAAGAGTCATATACGCAGTGATGTGGATACGAAGTAATCAGTAATACAGAATGCACAGCCTTGTGTAAAAACAGGATTAAGTGAGAAATAAGAACCAAAATGTACAAGTGGTGTTGATTCTTATTGAATAAAGCAGAAGAACATGAAATGGGGAGCACAGGCAAGGCCTTTGTCTCTGGAGGAGAGAACAGTGAAGAGAGGCTCAGGCATGCTAGGATGGAAGATTAGCTTCTCAAAGAGATACATGAAGCTCAGGAAGCCCACGGCAAGATAATACATGTGTTCAACCATGCAGCAAGACACTGTATTAAATCAAGATTAGCGAAGTCCAAAATATGAATCTAGGTATTACCGGGACTGAAATGGAGAAGTTATGCATGTGTGTTGTGTTGTTTAAGTGCTTCTATAGCCTTTTTCTCTAACGTGTATATAGAATTTGTCAGAGTCACATTTCTCTATGGGTTTGATGCAAGTGTTTGAGAGGGAACCATGTTGGAACACCACCATAAAACATTATTTCATTCAGCTGGGGTAAAGAGATTTCTTCTCAGTTATCATTGGTTGAGCCGACATGATTCCTTTATTCCCCCTGAAGCCTGAAAACCTTAGAGTGGGGTTTTAAATTCAGACTGGCATAACTGATGGATATCTAGCTGAAGGGTTCTCTGCCTTGGACTCAGGACTTGTATTTCCTTTTCCTGTGTCCATCCAGTGCAGACGTTCACAGGAATGGCTGCTAAGCTCTCTCCTCACCCACCTCCAATCCTAGGGAGCTGAGGCCTGAGCCCACAGGCCAGTCAAAGCGAAGGACATACAACTCATTAAAAGTTAATGAAACCTATAAACGCAGTGCGCCAGCGATTCATTTAAACCCCAAAGCAATCTCCTATTCCAGCAAAGGCAAACAAGCCCGTGTGGCCCCCCAACGCTCTACTCTGAATAACAAACTACGTAATATTTTCTTCTGTATAAGTTCCCTATGCAGACATGTTCAGTGTGATAGGCTATCTTACAATGGGACTTGTCCAATTTATTGAACGCGGGGAAAAAGTGTTCTGCAGGGGTGAATTCTGTAATCTGCTTCCAAGTTGAATTTAATACCTTTACTTTACACTGCCTCAGCTTGTCATATATGCCTTTTCAACATTCATGAGAATCAATGACATTCAAATAATGTGCTCATTTTAATACCATACGAGTGAGAAAAAAATCATTGTTAAATCCTGTATTTGTTCTCCTTCATGGTATAACAGTACGGAGGACTGCTCCTGATCTGTGCATTGTTTACCATGCATAGGCTATTTCAACCCTTTAAAGCAACCCACCCCTCCCAGTCTTGCCCAGGGAAGCCCTCATATAATAATAGTTCAACTCAATTTAATAACAACCAATCGACAGCAATAACATGTAAAAGTGTGTAAAGATAAGTGTCAATTGAAAACTAAGCGTAGAACAATAACCACCCACTTTAACATGACCTCCCACGGCCCATAGAGGTATCCTCCAAGGATTCAAATTAAATTCCCTCCATGTGTAGCAGCACTGTCAGCCATTTAATGAATTCTCATACCCTGACTTGAGTTAAATGAATCGCCAATTGAATCCCATATAAATGTCATTTATCATGTACAGGCTGATGCTCAGCTGAAGGGTCCTGGAAAGCTGGTTGGTGTCTATAGAGCAGTTGAGCAGATTACCATTAAAAGACGAGAGCTGTACATTTCCTCTAACAGAGTATTCCCCTGATACACATGATTTAACCCATCGCCTGTTCACCGCTGTCTGTGAAATAGTCTGGAGTGGGGTTTAATATCCTGTCTGATGAAGAAGTCACCCATCCAGATGTATGTGTCATGATCGGATACCTTTATTTTCCTATGTGCTATAGCGGCAAGTATTCAACTGTTTATACCAAAGACACATACAAAAATGTTATTTCTGGTTTCTTCAATGTATTGGGGTAACACACCATTGACATTGTTTCTGAAAAATATTGTTTCCACTTACAGTAGCGGTGTGTTTGGGATTGTCTGAGGTTTCAGAGACTGTTGCGTTACTATAATGATGCAAATTTCAGGTGGGGTCATACTTAAAATGAACATTGAGTCAGTAAGCTGATGTATACCACTGGGCAGATTGATGATTGTCAGTGATCTGTTTATGAAAGGTAGTTTGTAAAGGACTAATCCATACAAATGCTACAGCATCGTGTGGGACAGTGCTAATTAGTTGAGGATGGAAATGCATACCAGCCTCTCACAGAGGTTTGAAGAACGGTGTGTTTTGGTTTTCATGATTAGAAAAACTACAAGATCAACACATACAATTCTACTGTCATAGTCAGGATGGCGTCGTATGGCTTTTTTTTTTTAAAAACAATACATTTCTGATGATAGAGGAGTTGTTAAGTAGGACTGAATAGGAACAGTTGTCTGGTTTGTTGTCTCTGGCATTAGAAACCAAGCATAGTTCGCAAACAGATATAGCAGTGTCACAGATCCAAAATGTTTCATATATAGTTGCTAAGTAAGCAGTGATTTGGGATGATTTTGTGGGTGACAGAAGGTTCTAAGGTTACTTTGGCTGTTCTGACGGAGGTTCCAGACCCTATGTCCCATTCCACCAAATGTCTGACCAGATATGCTTCATGACAGCATCTGCAAGCTCTGTCAATTTTCTGCCAAGCCTGAGTCATGTACCTATCATCATCATCATCATCATCATCATCGAAAAAAACAAACAAGAAACTTTTCAATTCACCCCCATAACCCCAAATCCTGGACAGAAGTTGATCCATCACCATTGTACTGCCATTACAACAACTAAACACATCATTAGTTTTTTCCGAAATCCATCCAGTATGTATCCAATACCAAATGTCTGGTGACTGAAAGCCTATACGTAGCGAGCAGGGGTGCATAATTGCTAGGAAACATTTGACTGAACATTTGGTGATAAAACGCAGTGGTCGCCCCGCCCCCCCCCCCCCCCCCCCCCCAGCTTAAAACTAATTAATTCGGGATCCTGACATAAACTCTCCAATCCTTTGACAGCTTGGAGCTGAAATAAAAATGCTAGTTCTCCTGGGAACGGCAGGAGATAGCCGGCTCTTTTCTGGACTGTTTGCTCACAGGCCCTGAGAGCAATCTTCTCCAGTCAGAATGAAATGCAAGGACACAAACAATGTACCACGGAGAGAATGGGAGATGGGGAATGAACAGTTTGGACTATTTGCTCAGCAGAAGGGCAGTCACAATGGCCGGCGGATGGCTTTCCCATGCATCAAGCCTCTTAGTCTTAGGCCTCCCTTTGTTGCCGGGTTTTTCGCCCTGGCCAGATAAGAGCCCAGCTGCCCTATACTTTTAATTCCCATTGTACACCGTACTGTATCGTCATTTATCTGCCTACATACTGCCTGCCATGATGTTGCTGTCTAATTGAACGGGTTATCGCCTATGTATCTCGGTGGCTAAGGATCACCTTAGCTTGTGCTGCCGTTTAAGGCCTGAATCCCTTTCTCTTCGGTAAACAGCAGAGAGGTGGTTAGGGTGGAGGAATAATGTCTGACCCCTCTTCTCTCCAGAAAGGAGGCAGCACAAGTCAAGCACAGGATATGATAATGATACCCATTCACAGGTCTTTCATACTGCATATGTATAGTTCATAAGGAGCTGGGCTCACCATGAAGGAAATGCAGCTCAAATACACAACTAAGACACAGGGAGGAGCCACCAAAGTGAAATAGACATTTCAACACTGTTTTTCAGTCTCAGACGTTGACAGAGATGTCCTTTAGGCTGCTATGCTGCTGAATACTGCAGACGGCCCTTGAGAGAGCGATCAGATGCAGTCATTAAATTACCTAATGCCAACTCAAGTTAGAACCAAATAATGCCAGTAGTTGCCGTGACTGAGACCAGGATCCACATTGTGGTCTTTTGTTTCAGTTTGTTAGTTTGTGTTTGCGTTTACATTGACTAGTTATTAGTGGAATTTGAATTCAGACAGTTCGTTTGTAATGTCTATTTGACAGGCACAGCAATTACTACAGTTCCCTCTAGTAGTCTTCTGAGGAAATGTAAAAAGGGTAACAATTTCTCTAAAAAACATCTGATATCATACACACACACTCAAATACACACCCATCCCCCACCCTAAAGGCTGTAATGTCACAGGGCCCTGTGGGTGGTCAGATCCAGATGCTGAGAGGATGGTGGTGGAACATGTTGCCGTTAATTCAAAGTTACAATGAACCTTGTGAGGTTGCTGCCATTTTGTAGGTCATTCCTGTCATTGACTTGTCAATTTCTATTATGCATTTTATGCATGGATTATAATTCAGAAGGACAGCATGTGAGCCTCATTATCCCAGTGTAAGAATGGGCAATTACAAGCTGGTCATGTTTCAAAGAGATGTGCTAATACCTGCTCCAAATGGACTCTGGAACACCATGCAAGTGGAGCTAAATATCCAAAGAGGGAGCCATTTTATTTCAATGATTTTACAAAAGAGATCAAATATAAAATATAGATCAAATGCAGCTTGGATATTAGCAAAGAGAAAATCTTCTTTAAGGAACAATACGTGCTTGTTTTGGTTGAGAGTGAGCAGCTTGACAGTTTGTTGTGCCTCTGAATGTTTGGTGAGCATGTCAGAGCTCAGGTATGGGAGGAGAAATACGTGTGTTGCTGGGCTGTGTGAGCGGAGCGGCAGCAGCCTGTGGGGTGGGTGGTGCCGGGCTTGGCAGCCCTCTCAGCGTCACGCTCCAATGACCCTGAAATAAAGCTATGTTCATGGCATTTTAACACTGCTTAAGGTTGTCAGTGGCCGTGTAATTTATGACTTCTGAGAACATCAGTTTTGGGTTCCGTACAACACACAATCTCCCAGCATTCAAACATGGAGAAAGAGCCAGTGAGTCACACAAGATGAAATGTACAACACTCCTCCAATTACCCCAAGCACTGTCGACCTCTAGCTCACCATGCTGTTGTCTTGTGTGTCAGAGAGCACTCGGAGGACTCGCACAGAGTTTATGTTATGATGCTTCAGGCCTTCTGACATGTACTGTGTTCTAGGTGGTCTTTGTCACCTGTGTGGTTGTCTAAAGCCATGAGGCTATATTCACAGCCGTGAAATATCAGGCCCTGCAGCTCCTAGTGGATGTCCAGAGGCAGAATTCATTGTCATTGGCTTCTCCTTTGACAAACCAGAGCAGAGAATGTTAGCTTCTCCTGAAGTCGAATGAGGAGATGCACTTTGCATTGTGTGTATTTAAAAATGCATGATTTATTGGCAATATTAGTTTGCCGTTGTATGGGAAATGCAATCAAATGTAAATATATAGTTTCTCTCTTCAAATAAGTATATACTTTCAAGGGCATTATTTGCCTTTTTTCTTAAATTGCAAGTTGTGGTGGATTGAATTAACAGCTGATTCAACAATGTACTGTATGTCAATGTTCACTCACAATTTGGTAACCACTAGAACATTTTGTTGAATTAAATTGCAGAACAATATATTGATAAATAGCCCTTTTCTATTTTCTTAACTAAACCATATCTCACAAAGTAAGACATTCATTTAAGCTCTCCTCACGATACGTTGATTTGATCAACTGAAAGACTTTGTACAATATAACACAATTTTTACTTGTTTTTATGAAGCATCTTACAAACCTATAAAGCTAGAATCTGTAGTTGAAACAATAACAAAGCGGTCTACCCACCTCTGTTTTGGGAAGAAGCTGAGGGATGGGCCTGGGAAAATGTTCATCCTCAAATTCATAGACAGAGAAATGGATGCAAGGGCTGACGATCCATAATATCAAAATGATAGTTTAAAATATTTTTTTTTTAAGCATTTAATTTGTTTACAAACATTGGAGTAAAAAAACATTATATTTTGGGTTCTGATGGGATATAACAGTTGAAATAAGCTCATGAGGCATTCTTAAGTTATATTCTTCAAGAATCAATGGGTATATATCACTAATGTTTATGTCCAAAAATGAATGCAGCAACTAAGGATTCTAGCTCCTATAAGGAAAATGTACAATTATGTACTACAATTAGGAAAACTACAAGTTCTCCTTGAATATTATACAATTTAGAGGCATATAGATACTTAATGAAATTACTTCACTGTGTGGATAATATTACACGTCTTCTGTAGGACTACATACTATTTACTTTTACCAGAGCTATAGAAAATGAACAAGAACATTATTCCCCACGGAAGAATGTCAAACGAAAAGGAAAGCATTTCTTAGCGCTCTATAAATGCAATGATTTATTTCTTTATTTCTATTTTTGTGAGATAGTTACGAGGTTTTCATAGGATATTGAGAATAATTCAAGTCAATATACTGATCCATTTGTCAACAAATTGTCTGGGGGTTTCATAAAGTTACTATTTCAATTACAAGACATTTGACTATAATTATGTAACGGTGTTGTTTTTCTTGAATTCTATAAATAGAAAATTAAAACCAAATTAATTAAATTAGTAGAACATAATTGAAAAATAATTTAATATGTCTTGGAGTTGTGTTAACAGAGAGAAAATCAGCAATTTTTCTTCCTCAGCATGCAGGGTCATAATATAATTCTGAGATATCCCAAAATGGTACATAATTCTGAGATATCCCAAAATGGTACATCATTCTGAGATATCCCAAAATGGTACATAATTCTGAGATATCCCAAAATGGTACATCATTCTGAGATATCCCAAAATGGTACATCATTCTGAGATATCCCAAAATGGTACATAATTCTGAGATATCCCAAAATGGTACATCATTCTGAGATATCCCAAAATGGTACATCATTCTGAGATATCCCTAAATGGTACATCATTCTGAGATATCCCAAAATGGTACATCATTCTGAGATATCCCAAAATGGTACATCATTCTGAGATGTCCCAAAATGGTACATCATTCTGAGATGTCCCAAAATGGCACACAATTCTGAGATATTCCAAAATGGTACATAATTCTGAGATATCCCAAAATGGAGGTGATGTTGACTGAGTAATTGACATAAGAGCAACATACATCCATCCCTCAATTTCTAAAAGGATGACAGTTGTTTATCTAAGATTTGTTGTTGTATTCAAGTTATTTTTCCTTTCCCTGGTTGCAAAGATCTTATTTCTCTATTTATGTATACAGACAAATGACCATATATTATATAAATGGGAAACTTGCATATTTTATGACTGCAATTGTATTTTAGATCATGCTCAATATTCTATATTTATTTTATGCCAGTGTGCCTATTGTGTGGCAATTGTTTTGTGGTATTTCTGAGTATATGTTTATACTGTGCCTCTGCATTGGGTCCGCTAAACACACTGAGTACTCAGCACAAGCAGCCCACTGACCATGTCGTTCACATCACTACTTTTCTCTCTATGCGGAGGTGTCAACACCCTGCAAACACCTTTGACACACGTGCTTGAATGTGGCGGGCAAGTTGGCTAAACATTCCTGGGTGTTCCCCATTCTCCTCTCTATACCTGCCTACCACTACCCACACTGAGCTGCTTTAGTTCTGTCTCTGTCTCCCACAATGCAAAGTTGACTTACTCACAGAGAATACAACAATTTACCTCTATTCCACCTGTTTTTTTGTGACAATTTCAAAGCTAATGTTAAAAGTTGTATGCATGTATATGTTGTGTTATTACCAAAATATTAGGATAGACATTGGTATAAAACAGCATTAAGAAGTCAAATGTGTATTTAAAACAAAATATTATTTCACCTTTATTTAACAAGGAAGGCCAGTTGAGAACAAGTTCTCATTTGTATAATCTGTGAGATTTCTCTTTGCAATAGCCTATATACTGTATGTTCTTAACTGTGACTGGATAAAATGCTATGCTTTGGGAATTCAATGTTGCTATCCCATGCTTATCGGCACATCCAGCCTATTTGAGTGGTTTTGAAATGCTTGGTCTCTGAGGACGGATCACAGCAGAGCTATAACCACACATCAAATAAAGAAGGGAAAGGGATTTATGGAGCTTCTCTCTTTCTTTCTGTCTAACAGGTCTCTGCTGGGGAGGGCTCCATGGCTGTGGCGTCGGAGAGGTGCCTTCGGAGAGAGGATGGATAGGGAGGAGAGGAGGCCTCAATGTAAGGAGGGATAACGAGTAGAGGAGGCCATAATGATACATAGAAGGAGAGTACTGATTCGGACAGAAGAAGCAGATGGATTTGACTGCCACACTCATTGTCCCTTCAGTCGTGGGCTGTGCTGTGACTGCCCCATGGCACCCGCCAGGTATGTCAGCCGTGTTTACCAAGCCATCCATCTCCTACCTGCCCTTCTGGAACAGGAACCTTTGTTTGAACCATACAGTCGTTAAGCCACCCTTTGACTCGGCTTAACCCAATTTATTTTATTTTATTTATTTTACAATGCTAATGTATTTAGATGACTCAGAGAAGAGTGGGTGATTGTGGTCAGGAGAGGTGGTGAGTTATAGAAAGAGGTTCTTATCATGGGTAACCAGGATTAGCAAATAAACTGGCCATGGAAGACAACACACACGTACTGGGAGGATTTCAACTCTATGACGTTCAGACATGCCTGTTATAAACAAGCACATGGTTCAAGGGTATGAAATTGAAAAGAAAATGGCTAACAACATAAGACAAACAATATGGATAATAGGATCTGAAAGGAAGGAAGCAATTATTTCCAAGTCATTAGAGCTAATAAATGGATAAATATTATTGCGGCTGTTTACCAATTGCTTTTGAATGTTGTTGTATCAGTGATGAAGTGAGTTGAGGCCAGGAGAAATTGGGATGTGAGGGGATGTAGTAAAAGCTTTTCAGTCAAGGCAACAACATCAGTTGTTCACAGCAGTGCTTTATAAAACTGCCATTAATACGATCCCTTACTCTTACCTGAATGAATCAACTTTACCTAATTGTTAATGGAACAAAGGAGGTGACATTTTCTGAGTGAAAACTCTTTAACTCTAGTTTCTCTACTGCTGTGTACCAAGCACTTTTAGTTCCATCTTCACACTGTTCCTTAAAACACAAACCTCCATTTATCTCTCACTTCTCCTCACTTGGAGAGAGCAGAAATCTCTGAATACGCCGCGCTAATGATTGACTCGTAGTTTGCAAAATACCATACAAATGGCAGCCACTTTGCTCACTTACGTTTCACTATATTTTCCGCCATACACCCTTCCACAACCTTCTCCAACTCTCATACAGTATTATTGGATTTGGGGGTTGGGGTGGGTGGACCGTGACAAACTATTTTTTAGAAAACCATCGGCAAGTTCAGGCAAATGGGAGATAAGGGCTGTCGCTGCCCCTTTTAGTGGGTTATAAGAATGAGGCTGTGCAGACTTCATTCCCGTAAGATAAATGTGGCCTTTCTGAAAGCCATTCCATGATTCCCCTTTCTGCCATAAAGCCCACTTTTACAGGCATGAAATGAGCCCTGGACTTCTCATTCACATCATGAACTAGGGAGCAAACCAATAATATGGTACTTTAATGAACCCTGGGTGGGTAAAACAGGATCACACTTTAAATGACTTGTTCTGTACATGGTTATCATTTCAGGGTCCATGTTGGACAAAAAGAGAGATGCTCCTGATTAGATTCGATCAAAATACACATTTATTGGGAAATGTCAAGCTCTCGTTCTTATCACCAGACCATTTCTGACACGATATGACATATTGAAAGCTCAGTGATATGCTATAATAGGTGAAGTCTTGTGCTGTTGTATATTTGAGGAAAGCAGTGTTGCAGACGTTTTTCTGAGAGATGTGTAAAATGGCAAAGGTGTTTTGTTGGGGATTAACTCTTTGTGTTATTTTGGCTTTATCCTCCACAGATGGAGATGGCCTAACTTGACTTATGTGTGGAATGGGACCAATGGGATCAATGCAGTCCTGCCTACGACCTTCTCCCCGCATCACCACAGAACCACAGACACATAAAAGGCACTTTCCTCTCTGAGTGCCTATGTCTACCTGGCTACGTCTGCATCTATGAAATATCAAAGCTTGTGTCAGGCAGCGCTGAATAGAGACAAAAAAGAATCACCATTAATGATTAACTGTTCTAAAAGTCCTGGCTTTTTTATTCCCATGGTTCCCGGGTTATCTTGCGGCCATGTGACTTGCTCGCAGTGTTTTTCAAGCAGATTGGGGGAAAGCTAGTGAGCAAACACAGGTGCTTTGGACTGGAGTCGCAGACGCTGTCAGGGACAACCACAAACAAGAGCAGCAATGCCTGGCTAAATGAGAGCCCATCCCCTTACTTACTCCCTGGCTAGCTTAGCTTTGTCACTGACCGCAGTGGCTGGAGATACTCACCACAGCCCAAGTCCAATGTCCTCCTGGTGTTCCACAACTTTTCCCACTCTCCAAAGAAACAAACAAATAAAATGTGAGGATTGAAGCCCACTTGGCATTCGCTCTGGTCTCGAGTATAGAGGGAGAGCAAACAAATGAATGGTGTTCCATTTCTCCCTTTCTAAAACAAACCAAATGGGGTTTTCCTAAAGTGGGGCAATTCCAGTGACCCTGGTGTCAAACAGGGTTCAACACTCCGGTACTTGAGAAGTGTAGTGGGAAATGAGAGAGAGATCTTCAGAAAGGTGCTATGGGTTCTCAGAAATATGCAGGAAGACAATCTGATTCTCAGAAAATGGAGTGGTTGATTTGATTGTTTCATGAATGTTTCATGACAGGAAGATGACGAATAAATCATGAATACATAAAAGCATATTTTCTGTCAACAAAGTATACTTTTTCGTTGTTCTGATTTGATTGAGTTCTGAAAATGTTCTTGAGTTGTTTTCAAGGTTCTATAAACACAGTCTGGGCACTTAACCCTTTTCTTTTCAATAACGTCTGTCCCTTTGTAAAACGACAGAGAGCGTTCTGTAGCACAACTTTGATAACACAATCATATGATATGTTGGCGCTATCTGAACACGGCTTTCCGGCAGCGAGATAAATGAACAGCATGATAACGTGAACAAAAGTGTGGTTCTGATTGGTTGGTCTATGAATAGAAAAAATGCAGCATGGAAAATCTCCACAATAAGGGCAATTCATTAGATTTGTAATTTTCTACAATCTACATGACCAGGGTCAGACAGACAGCTTTTGTTTCAGTCAAATATTTATTTGTGTGTTAGCAAGTCTTTCAGTTCATACCCTGCAATTACAGTGAGCCTGTAAAGCTGAGATGATAAAAGTGTTTAAAAACAAACACTCCAAATCAACAGGAGAGGAAATGAAGCTGGAGAGAGATAGAGGGGGGGGGGGGGGGGGGGGGGGGATGAGAGAGAGAGAGAGAGAGAGAATGAGCTGGAGGTCAAAACTAGTTTCCTCTGAGGCCAGCAGTACCTTCGGAACTCTACGATCTAGCTGACTTTTTGAGCCCAATTCTCTGAGTTTGTGTGTGTGTACACAATCCAGGGACTCACTCAAAGCTGTGTTTGCTCTCCTCCAGAAACTGATTGAAGAAATATTGGGGTCCTGATGTAGAATATTGGAAATGGAAAACAATAAAAACACTATCTATAATTTAAAGTATTATTTTTTTAAGAAATATGTTTTCTACCTTTTATTGCCTGAAATTCTTTGAAACTGTTTATTGTAGCTACTACCTGCCATTTTCAATTTGCTAAAATGTTGAAAAAGAAGATGGACAGTTGAAAGAATGTTTCACTTCTTGTAAGCTTTCTTTGTGGACATGCTGTCCAGGCCTCAATAGAAACTAACTAAGGAGACCCATCTGATCAGCTCAACTCATGTCATGCAGTAGATCCCTGTGGGGATTTAATGTGAGGTGATTGTGAACAGTTTGATCTGAGGAGTTACAAATCCTCACTTTCAGAGATCTTACTGTAATTCACATGCAGGATCTGAGTCAAAGCGTGGGGCGGGTGAGTTAAAGCATGGGGGCCAAACATCTCGAGAGGATTTTAGACAACAGCTTTGTTGCCAAGTCATTGTGCTACTGTCAAAGTTGTCTAGCCTATTGTCGGACGAAACTCGGCTCAATCAAATAACTATTTCCAGTAATGAGGTAAGAAGATGAAAGCTCATTGAACATAGCGACATGCTCAAAGGCCCTTTTGATGTCGCAGGCACAATGCTAAAATTTGAAAAGAGCAAAGCGTGCCCTAAGCTGCAATGCACTGCATTAACCCCTAGTCTTTTGTCAGGCCTACACTTTCAATTAAGGAATATTCCATTCTATGGAAAATGTCATTCATGAATGACATGCTCTTTGAAAAGAAAGTTTACCACCAATGTACTTGACTCCTCTCTGGAAAAGATGATCAAGGGATGGATAGTGTTGACTTGTATTTAAAGGAAATATGCTTGACTTTGCTATGTAATGAAATCACTTTCCCACAAATGCATTGAAATATTTCACATGAAGACCTTAAATTCCACAAATGAACTTTTAACAAGGCACACCTGTTAATTGAAATGCATTCCAGATGACTACCTCATGAAGCTGGTTGAGAGAATGCCAAGAGTGTGCTACTTTGAAGAATCTCAAATATAATATATATTTTGATTTGTTTAACACCTTTTGGTTACTACAAGATTCCATGTGTTATTTCATAGTTTTGATGTCTTCACTATTATTCTACAATGTAGAAAAAAGTAAAGCTATAGAAAAAGAGGGTGTGTCCTAACTTTTGACTGGTACTGTACGTACAGTGCCTTCAGAAAGTATTCAGACCCCTTGACTTTTCCCATATTTTGTTACGTTACAGCTTTATTCTAATTTTTTTTTAAAGTCATCATCAATCTACACACAATATCCCATAATGACAAAGCAAAAACAGGTTTTTAGAAATATTTGCTAATTGATAAAAAAAAAACAACATATATATAACATTTACATAAGTATTAAGACCATTTACTCAGTACTTGTTGAAGAACCTTTGGCAGCAATTACAGCATAGAGTCTTATTTGGTTTGACGCTACAAGCTTGGCACACCTGTATTTGGGAAGTTTCTCACATTATTCTCTGCAGATCCTCTTAAGCTCTGTCAGGTTGGATGGGGAGAGTTGATGCACAGCTATTTTCAGGTCTCTCCAGAGATGTTCGATCGTGTTCAAGCCCGGGCTCGGCTCGGCCACTCAAAGACATTCAGAGACTTGTCCTGAAGCACTTTCTGCATTGTCTTGGCTGTTTGCTTTAGGGAAGGTGTTGGAAGGTGAACCTTCGTCCCAGTCTGAGGTCCTGAGCGCTCCGGAGCAGGTTTTCATCAAGGATGTCTTTGTACTTTGCTCCGTTCAACTTTGCCTCGATTCTGAACAGTCTCCCAGTCCCTGCTGTTGAAAAACATCCCCACAGCATGATGCTGCCACCACCATGCTTAACCGTAGGGATGGTGCCAGGTTTCCTCCAGATATGACGCATGGCATTCAGCCCAAAGAGTTCAATCCTGGTTTCATCAGATCAGAGAATCTTGTTACTCATGGTCTGATAGTTTTTAGGTGCCTCTTAACAAACCTTTTATGAGGAGTGGCTTCCGTTTGGCCACTCTAACATAAAGGCCTGATTGGTGGAGTGCTGCATAGATGGTTGTCCTTCTGCAAGGTTCTCCCATCTTTACAGAGGAACTCTAGAGCTCTGTCAGTGTGACCATCGGATTCTTGGTCACCTCCCTCACCAAGGCCCTTCTCCCCCATTGCTCCGTTTGGCCGGGCGGCCAGCTCTAGGAAGAGTCTTGGTGGTTCCAAACTTCATCCATTTAAGAATGATGGAGGCCACTGTGTTCTTGGGGAACTTCAATGCTGCAGACATTTTTTGGTACCCTTCGCCAGATCTTTGCCTCGACACATTCCTGTGTCTAGTTTTTGCTCTGACATGCACTGTCAACTGAGTGACCGTACATAAACAGGTATGTGCCTTTCCAAATCATGTCCAATCAATTGAATTTACCACAAGTGGACTCCAAACAAGTTGTAGAAACATCTCAAGGATGATCGATGGAAACAGGATGCACCTGAGCTCAATTTCGAGTCTCATAGCAAAGGGTCTGAATACCTACGTAAATAAGGTATTTCTGTTTTTTCTATTGAATACATTTGCAAACATTTCTAAAAACCTGTTTTCTCTTTGTCATTATGGGGGATTGTGTGTAGATTGCTGATTTTTACAATTTTATTTAATCCATTTTAGAATAAGGCTGTAACGTATAAAACAAGTGGAAAATGTCAAGGGGTCTGGAAGCTTTCCGAATGCGCTGTAAATATAACCTGTTATCATGTGTTACATTTATTGGAGGTGGCAACATACACAGCAGTCACGCTTGTCATGGGTCACCGCAGGGCCAATCTCTCCACATCAGGCATCTGCAGACTTCTCTCCAGACAAGAAGAGCAATTAAACATACCTATTTTTGTTTAAGAGATTAGGTTGCAGGATTTGACCCACACAGAATACATAAAATGACACATGCCCAGTGTAAAAATAGATCAGCTTTGGACATCAACTTCCCTTCATTGATTGTGTTACTTAGAGTTCTAGTTTACATGGTTCGGCCAGATACCACTGCTGTATATCATCATAAAGAACATGGAAGAAAACGTAACAGCCGGTTTACTGTGTGGCACCATATGAGCTACATAAATATTTACTAATTAAACTAAAGTAAAAACATTTTTTTTACAATAAAATAACAATAACAGGCTATATACAGGGGGTAAAGTGACTATGCATAGATTACAGATAATAAACAGCCAGTAGCAGCAGTGTAAAAAAAGGGGGGGGTCAATGCAAATAGTCCAGGTAGCCATTTGATTAGCTGTTCAGCAGTTTTATGGCTCGGGGGTAGAAGCTGTTAAAAAGCCTTTTGGAACTAGACCGTTTGCAGTACGGTAGCAGAGAGAACAGTCTATGACTAGATTGGCTGGAGTCTTTGGCAATTTGTAGGGCCTTCCTCTGAGACCACATTGTATAGAGGTCCTGGATGGCAGGTATCTTGGCCCCAGTGATGTACTGGACCGTATGCACTACCCTCTGTAGCACCTTGCTGTCGGTGTCCGAGCAGTTGCCATACCAGGCGGGGATGCAACCAGTTAGGATGGTGCAGCTGTTTAACGTTTTGAGGATCTGTGGATCCATGCTAAATCTTTTCAGTCTCCTGAGGGGGAATATGTGTTGTTGTGCCCTCTTCATGACTGTCTTGGTGTGTTTGTTGGGATGTGAACAACAAAGAACTTGAAGCTCTCAACCAGATCCACTACAGCCTAATAGATGAGATTTGGGCGTGCTTGGCCCTCCTTTTCCTGTAGTCAACGATCATCTCCTTTGTCTTGATTGCGGTGATGGAGAGGTTGTTGTCCTGGCACAACTCTGTCAGGTCTCTGACCTCCCTATAGGCTGTCTCATTGCTGTTGGTGATCAGGCCTACCACTGTTGTGTGGTTGACAAACTTAATGATGGTGTTGGAGTCGTGCTTGGCCATGCAATCGTGGGTGAACAGGGAATACAGGAGGAGACTAAGCACGCACCCCTGAGGGGCCCCAGTGTTGAGGAACAGTGTGGCAGATGTGTTGTTGCCTAACCTTACAGCATGGGGGTGGCCCATCAGGAAGTCCAGGATCCAGTTGCAGAGGGAGATCTTTAGTCTCATGGTCCCTAGCTTAGTGATGAGCTTTGAGGGCACTATGGTGTTGAACTGTACTCAATGAACAGCATTCTCACGTAGGTGTTCCTTTAGTCCAGGTGGGAAAGGGCAGTGTGGAGTGCAATAGAGATTGCATCATCTGTGGATCTGTTGGGGTGGTATGCACATTGGAGTGGATCTAGGGTTTCTGGGATGATGATGTTGATGTGAGCCATGAACAGCCTTTCAAAGCCCTTCATGGCTACAGACATGCTACGGGTCAGTAGTCATTTAAGCAGGTTACCTGGGTATTCTTGGGCACAGGGACTATGCTGGTCTACTTGAAACATGTAGACATTACAGACTAGAACAGGGACATGTTGAAAATGTCAGTGAAGACTCTTGCCAGTTGGTCAGCGCGTGCTCTGAGTACACGTCCTGGTAATCCGTCTAGCCCTGTAGCCTTGCGAATGTCGACCTGTTCAATGGTCTTAGTCACATCAGCTATGGAGAGCGGGATCACACAGTCATCTGGAACAGCTGGTGCTCTCATGCATGCTTCAGTTTTGCTTGCCACAAAGCTTGCATAGAAGTCATTTAGCTCGCCTGGTAGGCTCATGTCCCTGGGCAGCTCTCACCTGGGCTTCCCTTTGTAGTCCGTAATAGTTAGCATTCCCTGCCACATCCGACGAGCGTCGGAGCCAGTGTAGTAGGATTCAATCTTAGTCCTGTATTGATGCTTTGCCTGCTTGATGGTTTGTCTGAGGGCATAGCGGGATTTTTTCCAAGTGTCCGCGATAAGAGTCCCACTCCTTGAAGGCGGCAGCTCTACTCTTTAGCTCAGGGCAGATGTTGCCTGTATTCCATTTCTTCTGGTTGGGGTATGTACATACGGTCACTGTGAGGACGACGTCATTGATGCACTTATTGATGAGGCCGGTGACTGATGTGGTATACTCCTCAATGCCATCAGATGAATCCCGGAACATATTCCAGTCTGTGCTAGCAAGAAAGTCATGTAGTTTAGCATCTGCGTCATCTGTGTGGAGTAAAGGTACTCTCTCCTTTGGGTGCACATGTGACATGCTGGTAGAAAATAGGTCAAACGGATTTAAGTTTGCCTGCATTAATGTCCCCGGCCACTAGGAGCACCACCTCTGGATGAGCATTTTCTTGTTTGCTTATGGCCTTATACATCTCTTTGAGGTGGAGGAAAACCTTGAGACTTCCTTAATATTAGATTTTTCTCACAAGCTGTTATTGACAAATAGACACAGACCACCACCCCTTGTCTTACCAGAGGTTGCTGTTCTATCTTGCCGATGCATAGAAAAGCCAGCCAACTTTGTGTTATCCATGTTGTCATTCAGCCACGACTCGTGAAACATAAGATAATACCGTTTTTAGTGTCCCATTGGAAGGATAGTCTCAAATGGAGCTCATCCAGTTTATTCTCCAATGATTACACGTTGGCTAATAGGACAGAGGACAGAAGCGGGTTACCCACTCGCCAACAAATTCTCACAAGGCACCCTTACCTGTGTCCCCTGTTAAGTTTAGGCAGTCATTACGAATGGTTATGGTAAGGGTTAAGGTTTGTGATAGGGTTAAAAATATGCCCCCTCCCCCCAAAAAAATCTACCTTCTGATACAGAGTCATGAGATTACCCAAGTTTACTTGATGGTAAGCACAGCCCTCTTAGCTGTACCGCCATCACGCCTCTAATAACCTCTCATTCACTCAATCACTCTGTCTCTTCTTTATGATTACAACATAGGCTATTTGGGCTCCCGAGTGGTGCAGCGGTCTAAGGCACTGCATCTCAGTGTAAGTCCCTAGTTTGAATCCAGGCTGTATCACATCCGGCCGTGATTAGGAATCCCATAGGGTGGCACACAATTGGCCCAGTGTCGTCCGGGTTTGACCGTAGGCGGTCATTGTAAATAAGATTTTGTTCTTAACTGATTTGCCTAGTTTAATAAAGGTAAAATAAATAATTAAATAGGCCCCTTCCATTCAATTACTTGAGTAAATACTGATCTGTTGGTCTCCTGCAAATAAGGCAATTCATAAGGTACATCTAAGGGCCGAATGTTATGACCGTCACAACGGTGCATGGAAAATTACAGTGACAGATGATAAATCTACCATTCCAGCCAACTCATTAGAAGAGATATATAGTCATTATAATGAACAGACAGGGTGTCAAAACATCAGAAATCTAGTGAACTGCATTCAATTCAGTTTTATATATTATAATAGCTAGATGCAACAAAAATGTATGGTGTGGAGTGGAGAGTCACTTTTTTTGTTGAACATTTGTTTGCGGGGGGGAGGGTGCGTGTGTATGCTTGTGTGTGTGTATGCGTGCATGCATGTTTGTGTGTATGTGTATGTGTACGTATGCATTTGTGTGTGTGTGTGTGTCTGTATGACAGCTGTTGAGGTAGGATCATAAAGGAAGCAGCTGGGCTGGCTCACCTGTTGTATAAATGAACATGACCAATCCCTTCCATCAGCAGTAGAGAGGCAGGAAAAGCCTGGACTAAAGCACCCAGAGACATCTAACAAAAGGCCTGCAGGGGAGGGGGAGGGAAGGATGCAGGAGCAGAACAACCTGGGAACAGGCATCTTTCAGCCACTTACTTTGTGTCTTATAGTCTGAATGGAATATCATCACCTTTTTTATTGGAAATTTGTTTCCAATTACTTACCTGGTTAAAGGTTGAATAAAAAGTTATAACAGCCACAGTACATCACTTAATCCTGTAAAACAATAGGAAATGGGAATACTGATTAAAAAGTTGAATAAAAGGGACCAAAATGACCTGATTATAATTTATTCACTTTACAATTGTTGGGAGAGAAATCTTCTACTGGATCAGGTGAAAAAGTGTAGAGGAAAATGTAGAATGCAGTTTTTCAGTGATGCAGGGCCTCAGCAGCATGAACGATTAAACAACAGACCTGATCAAGAGATGACAAAAGAGATAAGAGGCACTTTGGTGACTTTCAGATCCTCTCTCTCTCTTTCTCTATCGGCATAGGGTTTGTTTTCAAATTCTTTGTGGATCTGTGTAATCTGAGGGAAACGTGTCTCTAAGTTGGTCATACATTTGGCAGGAGGTCATGAAGTGCAGCTCAGGTTCCACCTTATTTTGTAGGCAGTGTGCACATAGCCTGTCTTCTGTTGAGAGCCTTGTCTGCCTACGGCAGCCTTTCTCAATAGCAAGCTATGCTCACTGAGTCTGTACATACTCAAAGCTTTCCTTAAGTTTGGGTCAGTCACAGTGGTCAGGTATTTTGCCACTGTGTACTCTCTGTTTAGTGTACTCTCTGTTCCAGTTTGCTCAGTTTTATTGTTCATTCTTTCCAATGTGTCAAGTAATTATCTTTTTGTTTTCTCATGATTTGGTTGGGTCTAATTGTGTTGCTGTCCTGGGGCTTTGTGGGGTCTGTTTCTGTTTGTGAACAGAGCCCCTGGACCAGCTTACTTAGGGGAATCTTCTCCTTCTTCATTTTTTTGTAGGTAATGGGTTTGTTATGGAAGGTTTGGGAATCGCTTCCTTTTACGTGGTTGTAGAATTTAACGGCTCTTTTCTGGATTTTGATAATTAGCGGGTATCGGCCTAATTCTGCTCTGCGTGCATTATTTGGTGTTTTACATTTTACATACATACACAAATTTTGCATGCAGAGTCTCAATTGGGTGCTTGTCCCATTATTATTATTATTATTATTATTTCTATTTAACCATAATTTAACTTGGCAGGTCAGTTTAAGAACACATTCTTATTTACAATGACGGCCTACACCGGCCAAACCCGGACGACGCTGGGTCAATTGTGCCGCCCTATGGGACTCCCAATCACGGCCGGTTGTGATAGAACCTGGATTCGAACCAGGGTGTCTGTAGTGACGCCTCTAGCATTGAACTGCAGTGTGAGTTTTTGGGAGTGAGTTCGTGGTTGGTGAGCAGACCCCAAACCTCACAACCATTAAGGGCAAAGAGTTATATAACTGATTAAAGTATTTTTAGCCAGATCCTAATTGTTATGTCAAATTTTATGTTCCTTTTGATGGCATAGAAGGCCCTTCTTGCCTTGTCTCTCAGCTTGTTCATAGCTTTGTGGAAGTTACCTGTGGCGCTGATGTTAGGCCAAGGTATGTATAGTTTTCATGTGCTCTAGGACAATGGTGTCTAGATGGAATTTGTATTTCTGGTCCTGGCGACTGGATCTTTTTTGGAACACCATTATTTTTGACTTACTGAGATTTACTGTCAGAGCCCAGGTCTGTCAGGGCCCAGGTCTGACAGAATATGTGAAGAAGATCTAAGTGCTGCTGTATGCCCTCATTGGTTGGGGACAGAAACACCAGATCATCAGCCACCACTAGACATTTGACTTCAGATTCTAGTAGGGTGAGGCCGGGTGCTGCAGACTGTTCTAGTGCCCTCGCCAATTTATTGATATATATGTTGAAGTGGGTGGGGCTTAAGCTGCATTCCTGTCTCACCCAGGGCCCTGTAGAAAGAAATGTGTGTTTTTTGCCAATTTTATCCGCACACTTGTTGTTTGTGTACATGGATTTTATATGTTTTTCCCCCAACACCACTTTCCATCAATTTGTATAGCAGACCCTCATGCCAAATTGAGTCAAAGGCTTTTTTTGAAATAAACAAAGCATGAGAATACTTTGCCTTTGTTTTGGTTTGTTAGTAGGTCAATTAGGGTGTGCTGGGTGACTACGTGGTCTGTTGTACAGTAATTTGGTAAAAATAGAATTTTACATTTGCTCAGTACATTGTTTTCACTGAGGAAATGTACAAGTCTGCTGTTAATGATAATGCAAAGGATTTTCCCAAGGTTGATGTTGATGCATATCCCACTGTGGTTATTGGGGTCACATTTGTCTCCACTTTTGTAGATTGGGGTGATCAGTCCTTAGTTCCAAATATTGGGGAAGATAATGTTAAAGAGTTTAAGTATAGCCAATTGGAATTTGTTGTATGTATATTTCAGCATTTCATTGAGGATACCATCAACACCAGAGGCCTTTTTAGGTTGGAGGGTTTGTATTTTGTCCTGTAGTTCACTCAATGTAATTGGAGAATCCAGTGGGTTCTGGTAGTCTGTAATAGTTGATTATAAGACTTGTATTTGATAATACACTGCTCAAAAAAATAAAGGGAACACTTAAACAACACAATGTAACTCCAAGTCAATCACACTTCTGTGAAATCAAACTGTCCACTTAGGAAGCAACACTGATTGACAATAAATGTCACATACTGTTGTGCAAATGGAATAGACAACAGGTGGAAATTATAGGCAATTAGCAAGACACCCCCAATAAAGGAGTGGTTCTGCAGGTGGTAACCACAGACCACTTCTCAGTTCCTATGCTTCCTGGCTGATGTATTGGTCACTTTTGAATGCTGGCGATGCTTTCACTCTAGTGGTAGCATGAGACGGAGTCTACAACCACACAAGTGGCTCAGGTAGTGCAGCTCATCCAGGATGGCACATCAATGCGAGCTGTGGCAAGAAGGGTTGCTGTGTCTGTCAGCGTAGTGTCCAGAGCATTGAGGCGCTACCAGGAGACAGGCCAGTACATCAGGAGACGTGAAGGTGGCCGCAGGAGGGCAACAACCCAGCAGCAAGACCGCTACCTTCGCCTTTGTGCAAGGAGGAGCAGGAGGAGCACTGCCAGAGCCCTGCAAAATGACCTCCAGCAGGCCACAAATGTGCATGTGTCTGCTCAAACGGTCAGAAACAGACTCCATGAGGGTGGTATGAGGGCCCGACGTCCACAGGTGGGGGTTGTGCTTACAGCCCAAGACCGTGCAGGACGTTTGGCATTTGCCAGAGAACACCAAGATTGGCAAATTCGCCACTGGCGCCCTGTGCTCTTCACAGATGAAAGCAGGTTCACACTGAGCACATGTGACAGACGTGACAGTCTGGAGACACCGTGGAGAACGTTCTGCTGCCTGCAACATCCTCCAGCATGACCGGTTTGGCGGTGGGTCAGTCATGGTGTGGGGGGGTCATTTCTTTGGGGGCTCCATGTGCTCGCCAGAGGTAGCCTGACTGCCATTAGGTACCGAGATGAGATCCTCAGACCCCTTGTGAGACCATATGCTGGTGCGGTTGGCCCTGGGTTCCTCCTAATGCAAGACAACGCAAGACCTCATGTGGCTGGAGTGTGTCAGCAGTTCCTGCAAGAGGAAGGCAGTGATGCTATGGACTGGCCCGCCCATTCCCCAGACCTGAATCCAATTGAGCACATCTGGGACATCATGTCTCGCTCCATCCACCAACGCCACGTTGCACCACAGACTGTCCAGGAGTTGGAGGATGCTTTAGTCCAGGTCTGGGAGATCCCTCAGGAGACCATCCGCCACCTCATCAGGAGCATGCCCAGGCATTGTAGGGAGGTCATACAGGTACGTGGAGGCCACACACACTACTGAGCCTCATTTTGACTTGTTTTAAGGACATTACATCAAAGTTGGATCAGCCTGTAGTGTGGTTTTCAACTTTAATTTTGAGTGTGACTCCAAATCCAGGCCTCCATGGGTTGATACATTTGATTTCCATTGATAATTTTTGTGTGATTTTGTTGTCAGCACATTCAACTATGTAAAGAAAAAAGTATTTAATAAGAATATTTCATTCATTCAGATCTAGGATGTGTTATTTTAGTGTTCCCTTTATTTTTTTGAGCAGTGTATATATGTTTTTGCTGTTTGTTCTTTGTTATAGGGCCAAAAAGATTGGAGAAGTGGTTTACCCATACATCTCTGTTTTGGATAGTTAACTCTTCATGTTGTTGTTTGTTTGGTGTTTTGCAATTTCCTTAGAAGTTGTTAGAATCTATGGATTCTTCATTTACATTGAGCTGATTTCTGATGTGCTGTTCCTTCTTTTTCCGTAGTTTATTTCTGTATTGTTTTAGTGATTCACCATAGCGAAGGCATAGACTCAGGTTTACTGGGTCTCTATGTTTTTGGTTGGATAGCTTCCTCAATTTCATTCTTAGGTTTTTGCAATCTTCATCAAACCATTTGTCATTTTTGTACATTTTCTTCAGTTTTCTGTTAGACATTTTTAGATTTGATAGGAAGCTGAGAGGTCAAATATACTGTTAAGGTTTTCTACTGCCAAGTTTACACCTTCACTATTACAGTGGAACATTTTGTCTAGGAAGTTGTCTAAAAGAGATTGAATTTGTTGTTGCCTAATAGCTTTTGGTAGGTTTCCACATTACATTCCTTCCATCTATAGCATTTGTTAATATTATTCAGTTCCTTTGGCTTTGATGCATCATGATTGACTATTACTCTGTTCAAGTAGATTGAACAATTTCAATTAAATTTCAGTTTCAATTAAATTCTCTGTGTGTGTGTGTTCTCCTGGCATGACCCAGGCCCCAGAAAAAGTGAGAGAGCCCTGGAGCGAGAGAGAGAGAACAATGGGAGACGGTGTCAAATGACAAGCAAGGTAAACGATTGCTTCCTAAAAGCGCCACATCTGACAGAGCGGGCTGTGCCATGGAGACGAGGATGTCCTCCCCATCCATTAACCCAATGAATGACTGGCTGCCTAGCGCTGATTCATTAATACACTGATGAATAACTGCTCCATGGGTGGGATCCATGTATGTACCTGTACCTGTACGCTCAGAGGCTCTGAGTCAATCTCTTGAAGGATCAGATGTGTCATAGCTGACAGCACAATCAAAACAAACACTTGGCTATTCAAAATCACCTGACCACCTATGAAGATTGGATTAAGTCATTGCATTTTAATTTGACTCTTAAGTGAATTGAGAACATTGTGTTTTACTGAATAAAATATACATTTCCCTGCCATTTATATTATGAGTCAAGAGAAGGTTTACCTGTCATTTGTAAGGCTGTAATGGCCAACCAAAGAATCAAACACAGTAGTGAATGATTAGTCTGATTACCTACGTGGGTGAACGGGTGAAACGTGCACAAAGAAAGGTAAGGAGGAAATTTTCCAGAAATAATCTTTAGTGACAGACTGACAGGCCAATGAGTGATCATATATTTATGGATAAAGACACAAAACAAGAAAGTTCCCAGTGTTCATTGAAGGGCAGTGAATCCAAAATGAACTCTTTTTATGAGGCTGACTTTGCCAGTGTGATGACGCTACTACAAAGCGGGTAACAAAGCAGGCAGTAAAGGAGGAGTTGTGACAAGATAGCGGCACAATGAAAGAATCAACTTTCACGTGGCTGAATGGAGGCAGGAGCCTGGCCCAGCCTGGCGCTGCATTGACTGGAGGCAGGCTAATTTTAACCGTGCGCATCGCTCCTTTCAGACACGCACACAAAACCCCCTTTTCACAGAGCTTTGTCAGTAACCTGCTGTGACCTGTATTCAAAGCTGCATCAGGGTCCCCTGCACAAAAGGTGCCAGTGAGGGGGAGTTGCAGCTGGATGATGACCACTCCAGGCCTCGCGCCCTTAGACCCCCCATCCCCCTCCCCCAGGATGGACAATGGATGGGAGAGCAGAAAAACGACCTTCTACTTGAAAAGTTGAAGAAAAAGTGTACACAGACAGAAGTACATAAACCTGCACACACATTTATTCTCTATTCTCTCTAACACACACACGTGCATGCGTGCACATGCACACACACACACACACACACACACACACACACACACACACACACACACACACACACACACAAAGAATTACAAAAAGCTCTGGAAACAAAAGGGCTCTTGTAACAAGGCTCGGCATCTTGATGAAAAATTCAAACAATATTAAATGGAGAACGTCAACAGCAGACACACTCCTGGTGAGGGCCTTACAAACAGACAGAGTAACTCCGCACACACATTATCCCGCCACAGCTCAAACTCTCAACATAATGATGATGGCTGTTTTAACTTCGGCCTAGCTTTTAAAACCTTTACACACCACTTCTGAAGGGGTAAGAGGTCAGGGTGGGGCGAGAGGTGTCCAGGCCTGTCCTCTTCTCCAGACGTACCTGCCAGCCAGCGTCATGGGTCACCTGTGCCCCCCCCCCCCACCGGTGACCACTTCCTCAAAGACACAGATTAAGATATCAGTGGCATTCCAACTGTCCTCCATCACAACATGGTCCTATAATACCTCCTGACAGGAGAGCTTTACGACCAGGCATCAGATTCTCACATCTATCAGTGAACCCTCTTCTTAGGGAATGGAGAAAAGAAGCAACTCACAGAAATGTGTGGAGCCACTCAGAGACCAGGACCAGGGGACAAGGTAGCCAGTAAAGGACAGAGAGTAGAGTGAGTGCTCGTGCGTGTGTGTGAAAGTGAGAGAGTGTTTGTGGCGTAAATGTGTGTGCATGCATGCATGTCTGTGTTTCCTCATGTGTGTATGTGTGTGTGTATGCACGTGAGAGTTTCGCCTCATGGTGACTCACCCAGCGGTCACTCTGAACAATTTCAGTGTCTCAGCACGTGGTGCCAGACTGCTCTCTGCTAGGCTGACAGGCAGGGAGGGAGGATGGGAGAGACCACATCCACTGAGCCAGATCTACAGCCAAGGACATAGACAGGAAGTAGAGGCAGCAGGAGCTTTGTTATCATCTCAGTGGAAACACAAGCCATGGAATAGTTTAATCAACAGGAAATTAACCATGTGCCAGTCAGGGCATAGTACACTACAGTCCAAGTTCAAATCCTAGCCCCAAGCATAAATTATCTTGTCAAATTAACTGTGGGACATTCCTCAAGAAAGTTTGCTGGGAGACAGTAATGATGATTAAGAGTCAAGGTAAATGCAAAAATAGCAAGTATCTTACAGAGGAGAACAAGACAATAATTGTTACATTTTAGATGGCCATGGCGAGGTACTGTACTCTTGAGAGTGGTGTCAGGGGTGAGACAGGCTATTTTGGAAAATTTATTTTCAAATGCTTTCCCTAGCAGGAGTATCCCTGTGTTTCAGAGCATGCTCTATATAGACTCATACCAGTGTGACATTTACAGGCTGCTGTTTTGAAGCGGAGCCAATTGCTCTGGAAGTAGTAAAGGAGCCACCTGTCCTGCTTCACCTGCTCTACTGCTGTGGGTTGGTTATGGAGGACACAAACACTCTAAATCATTAACTCCCTTCTTACTAGCCATTGTGCAGCACAACTTCCAAATCCTTCAAATTGGGCTATTGTAACAAACACAAGAAAAACATACCGTGGGAGAGCAATTTTCTTTTCACCATCTCCTTTTGGCTACGGCTGGAGTAAGCCTGATAATTCCACTCTCCATGGGGAGTCAGAACAGGTGTGATCCAAGTGTTCCCAATGAGATACAATCCAGTTTGAGATTATTTTAAATAATACAATGTGTATTTACAAGCCTTGAGGCCTGTGGGGCTATATGTAAATGCATATCCGTGTAAAGACTTCCAAAGTATTTTTCCATACCATTTGATTATTGTAAGTTTGCTGAGATGTGCCAAACGTATGCAAGGCTTTCAAAGTATTAAATCAGATTACGTATACATTCATCTATCAAGCTCCATTACATGTTAAAATAAATAAATGAGCATTCTGCAAACAGCGAAAGAACTTAAAACACGGCAACATATCTGTGTCTCACATCCGTCTCCACCGGAAGAATCTGTGTGTGTGAGAGTCTGTGTGTGTATGTGTGTGAAGGAGAGAATTGGCACGCTGGCCCACCTAATTGTTATTGCGTCTGTGTTTGGCCTGGAGACAGTCGATAAGTGTCAGGAATCAGCCTGAGGGTTGTGTCTCCCACTCCCAGTGTCTTAGTTGTAATGCATCCCTCCACTAACAGGGATCAAGGTATTAGGGATTCAGGTTATTTGGATTGATTTTATGTGTCATGCTGGGCTGCCGACAGCCTCATATTTGTGGAAATTGCAAATTCCTCCTCTGAAATGTCAGCAGCATTCAATCTTTCCCTGAGTTGTCAATACAGGAATCTCTCCCCAATCCCCTATCCAACCACCTTTATTAAACTGAGACCCTGCAGTGTTCCTTCCGTTACCTAGTTACCATGACATCAAGCATCACAGAGAAGGATTGGACCAGGCCGGATTGTAACATGATGAGTTAGTGAGTAAACAATCTACATTAATAACTTTTCATAAGAACTCTGACCATGGTAGACCGATTGTGCATGGATAAGGCAGTTTGCTGTGGATTATGTTTGTCCATAGGGAGGGTCGGTAATATAAAGAAAATACAGGAAATGAAGGTCAACCTCCCTTAGGTAACTAAGATGATGGAGAATACCTTTTTCAAAAACACTAACATTTCCTTCAGATCCTTCAGATATCATCCAAAATGAACTTGCAGTGAGTCAGAGCCTTACACCACTTTAAACATGAGATATATGATCTGTGTATCACCAAACAATACTAAATTAATTTATAATGATATTGTAGTAAAATGTTCTCACCTTTATCAGAGGTCAATGTAGCCAATGTAGTCCTGAGACACAGCAGATATCTGAGACACTGCAGGTCCCTATTGTCCAGAATGGCTCTGTAGAGGACAACCGCTCAGTGGCGTCTAGCAGTATTTGCATGCCATCACCGTCTTTGGTTTCTCCGTGTCATAGCAAATGTTTCTCTTCCTTACCCAGTGTTGACAGGAGCGACTGAGTACCTCCTCCACCCCTTTTCACCACAATCAAATTTACTCTGGCTTGAGTACACATTTAGGGGCCATTTGTTTAAGGCAAACACTTAGATTTGTCATTGACCAATATCCACAGGTTTAATCCCATCAAGTTCACTGGGAGCATCTCAGATTATTCACTGTGTCCTCTATGCAATGAATGAAAATGATTAGACCTGGAAATGGCATTGTTTTATTACTGATATCCATATGAAGTCTCTCCCTTTGTATTTGTAGGAGCAGGTCTGGACAAACTTACTGATGATATCATGACAGGGTTTCACAAACAGCAAAATTGCAATGTTGACATCCACAACACTTTAAGGATCCACAGTACAATTACAGGAGTGGCACGACTAACTAACAAACACTGTCTGGGTCCAGATACTGTGTGTGAAAGGCACACTCCTCCATGGTTGGTAGTTGATAAACCCTTCGCTGGAGCCAACCCAGCAGCAATCCTCTGACATCACCTACAGAGAGAGAGAGCCTTAATAAAACAACCAGGACCCATGTAAATATTCAGGGCTGAACAGTGGTGCACTCGGTTGGCTAACATACTGCAGGCCATGTTGTCTTTTTGCTCCAAATTTGCTCTAAAAACTAATCACGGCCTGATAGAGCCCATGGCAAATATGGGAGAGATTGACATCCACATGTCAAAGTTTACATAGACCGACCAAGTGTACATATAGGACAGGCCAGAAAGTCAGGTGGCCTGGCTGCAGTAGCTGGGCCTGGGTGGATCCAGCATGGGGAGAGACAGGCAGACCATGTGACACACAGCCATGGAAGGGAGCGATCAGAGGAGGACATCAATTTATAAATGCCAAACGTGGCCACCAATTTAATGTTTTCTTCTCTCTGGCTACAACAAATTGCATTGAAATTTTAACCAAGATAGCTAATAGCTTTTTCCGGCGTCGCTCCCGTCACCCTTCAAATTGCCTGATAATCCACAGCAAAGACTGTGGTGCTAACAGAGAAGGTTAACCCCTGACTGATGTGTCTGATGGTAATCTATAGATCAATTAGGGAGGGACACATTGGGTCAAGCTACAGATATTGCAGTGGCTATTAGTTCCCCTATCTGCCATTATTACACAGTCACATGCTCAAACATTGTGCAGGGTTGGTATGCCAGGCACAGATGCCTAGGGTAAACAGACAGGCCTACGAGGCTTGCACAAAATATTGATCCAACAGCAGATGGGAGCCTTGATATCAGCCATTCAGTTTTTCCATGTCTGTGTGGTCTTGTTGTCTGCATGTGTTGTTGTGATATTTATTGACATTAGTGTTTGGAAACTCATTTAGCAATAGTTATTTCTTCCAATTTCTTCCAAACAGAATGATCTCAGTCTGTTTTAGATTGCTGTTAGGTGTGGAATTTAATTTCCTTTCCATTCAGTATTGTATTTAATATTACAAATCATTTCACCAAAAAATATATGTTTGTAGCTGAAAATCAAAGATGCTTCTGCAAAATTTATGTATATGCAATTTGAAAAAATGCTTACAAGGCACAAATCCAAAACGATGACAGGCCTACTTCAACAGGCCTACTTCAACAGGCCTACTTCAACAGGCCTACTTATAACAAGTCAAAAGCAGCTGCAATCGTCTCTATGCCAAGTTAACATGTTCAACTATTTAAGACTAATCTTTTCTTGAACTGAACTTTTGCTCTTCCTTCCGTCATCCCATTCTACAGCTAGCTGTTTTCTTTCCATAATATAACACAACGGCAAAACACATGCAGCAACTTCCTTTGTCAGGTTAAGCTGTGCTTAAATGCAAGGTGGAATTCAGAGAGAAAAGGTGGATTCAATTTGTCCAAAACTTAATTCAAAGCTCCGATCCCCTTTCAGTTGGACTGAATTAACTTGTGGTGAAATACCTTGGTGGAGATGGAATAATGTGAAGATGGAATTATGTCTTGTATTTTGCCAGGACAGAGATGTCAGTCCTTAAGTCCTCCTTAAGTCCTCTAGATAGTTTCACATATTCAGTCTTTTGAGTGTGCCAAATAGTATCATGCTGTGAAAAAATGCAAAGATTGCTGACCCTTTTATAGGTTAGGTATGGTCATTTCTTTGCAAAGCTGCCAGTAATATTGAAGCATCACGTCTTAACTTAGAAATGCATGTGCACAGATGAGTTATGAATAGCCCATCTCTCCATCTGATATGTGGATTTTTATAGAGCGTGATAGGGGGGTCACATATTTTTTCTGAGCCATACCAGTGTGCACAACAATACAGACAACTTGTCCAATAGCATGGGCAGGATAATCCAACATTCCTCAATTGAAAAGCCTTATTGAATCATCGCTGCAGGGGCATTGAGGCATATTCATGACTAATGATGTTTTTATATCAGGCTTCTCCTCCCAGCTCGCCTTGGTCCAGACCCCCATCATGTGTGCAGTATATCTCTGCCTGTATATCAATCACACAGAACTGCCTGGCCAAACACACCATTGATGGGCTGGTGCTCAGCAAAGCTTCCCCATCGCCTCAATGACATGCCGCCATTCAATTAGTCTTGGTCAGGGCCTGGCATTATTATTCAGAAATTAGTGATTATTTCCTTGAGCAAACAAACTGGACTGAGGTGTCATCCCTGGCGCGCCCTGCTGCTCGCTGCACAAAGAGGACGGGACCTAGAGGAGAGACCCAAGCACGGCAAGCAAGCTGATTCCACTGAAAGAGGAGCCCTCTCCCCCGCTCTGTGCTGGACCTCGCGGCTCCCCACAGCCCCGCCTGATAAAGTGGTATTTTCAACATACAAAGGAGCCATCAGGCTTAACTCCGGGGCCAGCCCCCCCCCCCTTTCCTCACAGCATGAAAAGACAATGAGTAGGGACCTTGTCTTAATCCAAAGGTAGGCTATCACAGTAATCTGATAATACATGGTGATCAAAGTCTATTCAATGCTAATCAGGACAACAGATCAGCATTATGGTCTAATTAGAGACAGCCTTAGAGACATGTCCTATTCTAGTGAAATGTCAAAGCATTGTCAATGGAGTAAAATGGCATTCATCCTACAGTACACAATGTGATGACTGTGAATTAGCAATATGGCTGCTTCATGCTACTATCAACATGTAATCAGAAAGCATTGATTATAGTTGTATTCTCAATTTTATTGAAGCATTTTGAGTGTGCGGTGTCTCCAGTCCATTTTCAACCTCCTGATCTACCTCTCTGAAGAGGAATCCATGGCCTTGAATCCATGGCCCTGTTGTCAGGTTGAGCTTCTGTATGCTCTATTAATGTTCCATCCGTGGCAGAAAAAGTCTCTTTCTGACCTGGAAGCATGATGAACAAGCCACAGGTCTAACATAATAGAACAGACAGCATCTCAGCTCATGTTATTTGCTGTCTCTGACCGGCTCTCCACCACCAACCTCCTCCCTGTAGGCTGTTTCATCATTGTCTGTGATCAGGCCTACCACTGTCGTGTCATCTGCTAACTTAAAACCCTTTCCTTGGGTCAAATGACCTAGTGGCCTCATGGGTGGAATGTTATTCTTTTTTTAAAATAGTTTCATAATTAACAAACATCATTTAAAAAACCTTGCAGAAAATCCAGTTTTGTTATATTTCAGTTTTCTGATGCATATAAAGTGTAATACTGAGATACAAACTCAAAATGTAATACATTTCAACTCTATATCTGTAACGGCTTTCTTCTGTGGATGAAGGAGAGGACCAAAGCGCAGCGTGGTTAGTGTTCATCATGTTTAATAAAGACGGTAAACATGAACACCACAAAATACAAAACAACAAATGTGAAAAACCGAAACAGTTCTGTCTTCTGCAGACACACGAAGACGGAAGACAACCACCCACAAAAACCCAACACAAAACAGGCTACCTAAATATGGTTCCCAATCAGAGGCAATGACTAACACCTGCCTCTGATTGAGAACCATATCATGCCAAACATAGAAATGGGAAAACTAGACACACAACATAGAATGCCCACTCAGCTCACGTCCTGACCAACAGTAAAACAAAGAAAACACAAAAGAAGGTGACAATATCTGACATGGTACAGGTATCTTCCTTTTTATAAGCCCGTAACTATGTGTGTGAGGAGTATACTTTTGTTTCAAAGTAGATTGGTTTAAGACCACCAAGAAACACTCTCTATGACCCTGATTTAGCCCACCGCAGTAAACGGTTAATGATGATGTTGGAGTCGTGTGCGGCTACACAGTCATGGGTAAACAGGGAGTACAGGAGGGAACTAAGCACACACCCCTGAGGGGCGGATGTGTTGTTGCATACCCTCACCACCTGGGGGCGGCACGTCAGGAAGTCTAGGATCCAGATGCAGAGGGAGGTGTTTAATAGCAGAGTCCTTAGCTTAGTGATGAGCTTGGAGGACACTATGGTGTTGAATGCTGAGCTGTAGTCACTGAACAGCATTCTCACATTTTCATGCCTGCTCACACTCCCCATCCTTGGTGCTCGAGGGCGCCAGGCTACCCTTCTTTACAGGCAACTGTCACAATCATTACGCGCAGAAGCGCTCATTGGACTCACCTGGACTCCTTCACGTTGTTGATTACCCCCTGTATATCTGTCTGTTTCTCGGTGGTGTGCCCTGTGTCCTCAATAATTGTTGTCATGTGTTCCTGTCCAGACGCTGTTCCTGTTCCGTTTCATGTCTGTCAGCTATTAAACCTTCACTCCCCTGTATGTGCTTCTCTTCTCCTGCGTCGATCCTTACACACATAGGTGTTCGTTTTGTCTAAGTGGGAAAGGGCAGTGTGGAGTGAAATACAGATTGTATCATATGTGGATCTGTTGGGGCGGTATGTGAATTTTATTGGGTCTGGGAGGATGGTGTTGATGTGAGCCATGACCAGCCATTCAAAGCATTTCATGGCTACAGATGTAAGTGCTACGGGGTGATAGTCATTTAGACAGGTTACCTTGGCGTTCTTGGGCACAGGAACTATGGTTGTCTGATTGAAACATGTAGGTATTACAGACTGGGTCAGTGAGAGCTTAAAAATGTGAAGTGAAGACACTTGCTAGCTGGTCAGTGTATGCTCTGAGTACATGTTCTGATAATACTTGTGAATGTTAACCTGTTTAAAGTTCTTGCTCACATCGGCTATGGAGAGCGTACTCACACAGTTGTCTGGAACAGCTGGTTCCCTCATGCATAGTTTAGTGTTGATAGTCTCGAAGCATGCATAGAAGGTATTTATCTCATCTGGTAGGCTCACGTCACTGGAAAGCTCGCGGCTGGGTTTCCCTTTGTAATCTGTGATAGTTTGCATGCCCTGCCACGGATACGGCCTCTCCTCTCCGGTGGACAACGGTCACACCTTGCCTGTAGAGTTAAACCTCTGGATATCCAGAAAGTGGGTGGCCGCGGCTCTTTAAAACTTTCTCTCCGGCTGCACAATACAGCCCTACATTTAGTAAACTAAGTCTACTATAACAAGGCTTCCAGCTACAGCTAATCCTATCAAAATGGACTCCTTTACAAAACAATAAAAGCAAGTGCCAGGCTAATGACAGTGATATGATACGCATGAAATGCAGGAAAGGTAGGAATCAGTGTGTGATGAAAATGCTGAGTGTGGAACCAGACATCCTTTCCACCTGGACCTAAAACAATAAGGCATTTTTTAGATTCACCAATGTTTAGATACTACTTAGCTACCAAAATAAAAGCCAGATGTGCAGGCGATCCTCGTGTGGATACATGTAGTCTACTTGTACACGAGGAAAGACTTGACAGACACCGCTCTGATGGAAGGCTTTCCCTTTCAGACAGGGCACACAAAGATAAGTTAGGCCTAACCCTTTAGTTGTGACAGAATATTTAAAAAACTTTACTTTTACTTATCACCCCAAAAAAAGAACTTGGCAACTGTAGCCCTTTCCTTCAGTCAAATGACCTAGAGGCTTCATTGGTGGAATGTTATTACTATTTTATTATTATTTCATAATTCATAAACATATATATTATTAAACCCAGTAAATACGGTGATTCTGTGTCAATGGTGTTGGTATATTTCAGTCTTCTGTGGTGTATACAAAGTGAAAATTTGGGATGCAAACTCAAAATTTAACACATTTCAACTCTATATCTGACATGGTACAGGTGTCTTATTTTTTTAAAGACCGTAACCATGTGTGTGAGGTGTTTACTTTCGTTTCAAAATGTTAATGCTACCTTCTCTTTTAATGTTAGTATAGGTCATCTCAGTATGTAGAAGAGCACATGTTACCTTCCAATCCAGCTGTACATGTGGTAGCTAGCATTACAAAACAAGCCCAGTGTTAATCAGGCAAAGGAGCCATCACAGACATCAGACAGGCTAGAAACATTTTGAGTCCAATGGGAGCAGGTGTCAAAGGCATTCCAACTTTTTACCTCCAAAATAGCAGTTTGACCCTTAAGCACTAGCTATTGCACGCCCCTCCATAACTTCCTTCTCATTTTTGTTGCTTGTGTTCTGTTAAGGTCAGCTCAGTGCACGGCCCCCACCCTCAGTCCCACACACAGGCAGCCACAAAAAGACCCACCTCAGTGTGGCCATATCAATGTCACCGCTCTGTGAGCCAGTCTTTCAGAGGACATGGAGTGGCTTCAGCATCAATGAGATCAATAGCGGGGCTGATTGTGTAAGAGACACAGACACACAGGGACACACAGGGCAACACAGACAGAACGGAGATAGAGCTGGTGAGACTCAACATGTTGTGATATCGCTATCATTAATCTATGGTCACACATAATGTCGGTGTTCCGCATTCTTTCAATGTGCTAACTGTGACCGATGCAAAAACAAAACATACATTTTTCTCTGGTTCCATAAACATCCCCAACCATTATAAAGTAGTACATTGGTATACCACCTTGTAGTAGCTGTTTTCCACCCCTATTTTAACTAGGATAATAAAACATTTACAAATGAATTCTCCATCATCAGTTGAGTTTATTTTATTATCCTATTATTGGTTATTGACATACCATCTCATTTGTTATAGGATTTCTAAGGATTTTTCAGTTTCCTGTGCACTCTGCTGATCCAGACCTCTCCTGGCTTTGGCCTCAGTCAGCCAATAGGAACACTGTGCTGGACAGGTCAGCTCTATTTATGCATTATTAGCACAGTAGAGACTGTCAACGAAAAACGAAGACATGTCCTTGACCACAGAATAACCTACACAATTCTTTTTCCACCTTTCATTCTATTTTGGACCATACAGGATGACACTGAAGGCTCAGTTAGTAGTATGTTGCTGTAACCCAGGAAAGTTATATACATTTGACGTATAGCCATATATTGAGTCAAATGCTAATTTCCCTTCTTCATCACTTTCACTTTGATGTGACCTTGTTATATAATGTATGGCAACCACAGGTAAATATATCATTATAAAAAATCTGAGACCACCAAGTTTGCTAGTCTTCAGAAGTTGCTCTTGCTTCTTTAAATATAGAAAAGCCCAGGCCTAATTTGCTATCATCAGGTTCCTTTGTCAGACCTGGGACTGGTATTTGGGAATAATCCTCTTCCATAGATATAATATTGTCTCAACAGGCAGCAACAGGACTCGGTCAAAAGCTTCCCAGAGACGATCCTTTGTGCTCTTTGCCATGTTCAAGGTTGAATAATTTTGCCTTCATGGCCAAAATGAGAGATGTAAAACTGATGACTCAAGCTAGTTTTTTTTTGCACATCCACTATATGCATTCAGAGGTCTGGGAAACAGACAAGATGGGAAAAGGAACCTAGGATTTCCTTTATGTTTATTATCCAATTTGGAAGCTTACTTCCACAGCCTAACTCAACTATCCATATAATTAAACTATAGTAGCATCAATGATTAATCAATCAACACCAATCTTTTATCAATCAAAATTTTAATGACACTAATGTGTCCTTACATTGTGGACTAATCCACAATGTAATGATCTGAACCGAAATTCCGAGAGGGTTGAATGTGAAGCTGTGAATAGTTTATTTTACTTTATATTGAATGTTTCTGGTTGTCCTTTCAAAAATGCCATGTATAATGTCATGCATAATATCTGCCAATATGACCTTAATTTGCCGAGGTAGTATGGGTGTCAACAGAGGGGTAAATAGCAAGTTGCAAATGGACATTGATTGTTTAGATGCTTCAGGTGACAGCTTGTCAGTGGAAGGAACTTCTGTTTACACCCCAAATTTCAGAGAATGTTGTGGGTGCATTAAATACTATTGATGCATTACAAAACGGTTTTGGCTCTGAAAAAGCAGGATTACCATGAGATTAACAGTAGCATAATATAGATCTGAAACTTAATGTTGGTTGTTTTTCAAAATGCATCATATATACTGTACATTCTTTACCATTATAACTTTTAAACACAATAGATAAGTGAATGATATCACCTCTCATAGTCCTCACTCTCTACTTATCTCTGCCTATAGCTGGATTTAACTTTGAGTATTGAGGAGGAATACTGTGTTTTATTTACTTGAATTTGCATTATGTTGGTTGTCCCATTTAACAGATGGAATTAAATTGGCTACCTTTCCTATACAGCAGAAAACATACAAAGCATGTTGATTACATGCACATTAGTCAATATATTTACAAGATATTTGAGGGACTTCATTTAGTGTTTTGATGTAGACAATCCTTTTGTTCCTTAAAATGTTCAAACTATTCAAGAGTTTTCTTTTGTTCTTTTCTTTTGTAAAAAGTGAGGGAAATATTTGGAATGCAGACAACAAAGGGTAATAGATGTTAGCATTGATGGTAAAGAGGACAAAAATAATCAGTTCTTGGTTGCCTGGCACCACTAAAAATGAATCAATTTACTTCAAATTGTTTACTTTGTACTTTTGACTGTAAAGGAAAGAAAAACCTTCAATTCACGAGCAGGAGCCAAGGCCTCAGCTCCTCTTTCACTGGACACGTTTGTTCAGGTTTTTAAAAACTCACATGCCAAACGTCCTGGCATCCAACACCAACAAGAAACGGGGGAAGACAAAAGAGGGAGTAAGGAGACAAAACCAAACACAAAAACAGTAACATCTGCAGGTCACTTCCAGCCAGACAGTTTGATGTGAATAACTCAGCACTGCATGCCCTAACCTCAACGAACAAAGGGGAGATGCCTCAGGAGCGGAGTGGGAAACCCCGGGAGGCAAGCGCCCAAGGAGGGCCCTACTCGTTTTGGGGAGCTGGATTTATTGTCCCCAGCCCGGGGCGAAGAGGTGCCACCAGGGCACCAGGCACCGCATGCCACTTGGACTGTCATAGTTTCAGCACAAACATTGGTGCTTGACAAATGAAGCAGAGCTGTGTTGAAATAAAAAAATACATTTTAGAGCAGTGAACAGGGATCACCATGCCATATGAATGCAGATCAGGGTCAGACAAACAACTATAGGAGCATCTGTTAAATAGATTGGTAAATGTATAGATAGATCAACGCATGGGGACAAATGAATATTTATCAATCTCACTGAAGGATGTAAATGCAGATACTGATTTATCTCACGTAACCAAAGTTAGAAAAGGCTCCCCTCCAAATCAAAGGGAAGCACAACAAAGAAACTGTGTACTTCAAGACTTAAATCTTACAAGTTCCTAATCCTTCTGAAGTCCACATAGGACCTTTGGTTTCCATGGCAATGCCAGAGCATTCAACCAAGTGATTGCCTCCAATGAATTTCAGATAAGACGAAAATGGAAGTGAATTGATGTGATTTTAATGCAGAAGTGAGCGTGGAGGGGAGGTCCACTCGGTTCATATTTGAATAAAGCAAACAGAGCAGACAAAAGGCTGGCAACCGTAAATGACATTGTCAGAAAAAAATTATCAACCAGTTTACAATCTGTTTGCTCATGTAGAACAAACAGAATGTGTGTGGCATCCCCTGGCTTTGTGAATGGCAGGGGCCGCGACAGGGAATAGGAGAAAAGCAGATATCAGCTCCCCCTGCAGCCCTGCTACAATTAGATAGCAATTTGACAGGCACACTCAAAATGTCAGGATGTTGTTTACTAGCAAGAACATTTTTTGTAGAGGAAAGGAAATACATAGATTGGTCATTTAGACTCAAGATTTTGTGATCTACAGGCAGGGTACTTGCAGGGTGGGATATCAGAGACATGGTGGGAGACGCATTCCAAACAACCGACCCTCAGTTACCTAGCAAGGGCTCGAATCAAGGCCCCCTTTCTCTCCCCTCCTTTGGTGGTATTGGACGAACAGGGGGATCCTCCTTAAACACAGCAACTTTATGCCCCGTTCCCTCCCTCCCTTTGTTACGTTTTGTCACTTCTTTTGTTTTGAACTTGTTAACTTCTCAATAGCTGCGCGGACACCAGCAGCTGCTGAGCTCGAGCAGGGCCGTGAGGCATCTGTTTTACTCCGAGGACAAGGCGCGAAAACAGTCGAGGCTTGCAGTTGGCAGGACCTTGAACCACCCCACTGTATCGCTGTCACTCGGTGTCGCCAAGCAGCAGGCCAAAATATGGGTCCAGTTAGCCCTCAGACTAGACAGACTGTGGCCTTTAGCCTGTGTGGTGTCCAGACCTCAAGGAGGCACCATCGTTTTCATCTTTAACACATCTGCTGAAGGAGAGTAAATTGAATAATACAACTATTACAATTTCTGGGAACACTTGTGGATTTCATCCAAAGGTCTATGTGTGTCTGATTTGTGGTTGGTTTTGTAGAAAGTATACATAATTATGGTGCTGCTACATGTCTAAAATACCTTGATATGAAAAAAGCATCAGCTTAGTTTTACAAAGTTTGAGTTGTTTCAAATAGCTTCCTTGGGAATAAAGGAACACAGGGAAAACTTGCACTGAAAGTCAATAATGAAAATGTAATGTTTACACTGATTACAAAGGAGAACCATTTCCCTACAACCATCAAGCGAGAAGAAATGTTCAGTGGTTACTGTCATATTGCCCAAAGAGGCAGATTAAGAGCAGGTCTGACACTGATGGATAGGCAGATCTGAAACCACCAGACAATTTCAGTAAAATTCTGTGTCAGGCAGGCAAGTGTGTTAAAACAGTTTGTCAGGGTGTTAATTGATATTCATCCCATCATTCCCCTCAATGCGCTGTGAGCTCCCCAGGCCCTCTCACAGGCTGCGGAGATGCAGTTTAGTCTTATTAAAAAGTTGTTTGATTAGTGGGACCTGGAATGGCGGCAGTGGAAAGGTCTGGCAGCCGCAGATAAAAGGGGAATGATAAATTGGCGAAAAGCCAGGTGATTGACAGTTAGGCACTAGAGCATCAAAACACATCCATTTCTCAGCAAAGTTCATCCAATTATTGTCAGCCACTCACAGATAGCTACTATGCTTTACTCCATTCATTCCCTGCTAAATTGCTCTTTCCGTTTTTGCCGATACAGCAATCGGTCATAAAGGGCCAGCCATCATTAGTGCTGTTTGAATTGGAGCCCTGTAGTGTTTGGTTAAGAGGGTAAATGCAAATTTGATGAAATAATAAGGCTTCATTTACATATCACCCCGAGCTCACATGGGGAGTGTAAACATTCTGTTTATCTCGAGTGTCATTTTCTGAATTCAGTAGAATATAAAACCGACCTTGGCCCAGTCCGTGCAAAAGACCAAGTAAATGTACTGATATCTGAACACAATTTCTTCATGTTGAACTTATCAACAAATCCCCTATAGAGAGCATTCAGAAAGTATTCAGACTGCTTGACTTTGGGACATTTTGTTACGTTACAGACTTATTCAAAAATGAATTACATTTGTTTTTTTCCTCATCAATCTACACACAGTACCCCATAATGACAAAGAAAAAACAGCTTTTTAGAAAGCTTGGCACACCATTTGGGGAGTTTATCCCATTCCTCTCTGCAGATCCATTCAAGCTCAGTCAGGTTGGATGGGGAGCGTTGCTGCACATATATTTTCAAGGTTCTCCAGAGATGTTGGATAGGGTTCAGGTCCGGGCTCTGGCTGGACCACTCAAGGACTTTCAGAGACTTGTCCCGAAGCTGCTACTGCGTTGTCTTGGCTGTGTGCTTAGGGTCATTGTCCTGTTGGAAGGTGAACCTTCACCCCAGTCTGAGGTCCTGAGCACTCTGGAGCAGGTTTTCATCAAGGATCTCTCTGTACTTTGCTCCAATAATCTTACCCTCGATCATGACTAGTCTCCCTGTCCCTGCCGCTGAAAAACATCCCCACAGAATGAACCTGCCACCACCATGCTTCCCCCTTGGGGTGGTGCCAGGCTTCCTCCAGATGTGACACTTGGCATTCAGGCCAGAGAGTTCAATCTTGGTTTCATCAGACCAGATAATCTTGTTTTTCATGTTCTGAGAGTCCTTTAGGTGACTTTTGGCAAACTCCAAGTTGGCTGTCATGTGCCTTTTACTGAGGAGTGGCTTCCGTCTGGCCACTCTACCATAAAGGTCTGATTGGTGGAGTGCTGCAGAGATGGTTGTCCTACTGGAAGGTTCTTCCATCCCCACAGATAAACTAGGTGGCTCTGTCAGCGTGACCATTGGGTTCTTGGCAACCTCCCTGACCAAGGTCCTTCTCCCCCGATTGCTTAGTTTAGGCAGGTGGCCAGCTCTATGAGGAATATTTGTGGTTCCAAACTTCTTCCATTTCAGAATGATGGAGGCCACTGATTTCTTGGGGACCTTTAAATGCTGCAGAACTGTTTTGGTACCCTTCCCCAGATCTGTGCTTCGACACAATCCTGTCTTGGAGCTCTATGGACAATTCCTTCAACCTCATGGCTTGGTTTGAGCTCAGGATGCACCTGAGAGAGGAAACTGTAGATAGTTTGAAAATGGCAGGTCAAAAATTCTAGTAGTTGGTGATCTTTTTAGTCTTGTAGAATACATCTTGATTATTTACCCTCTTGTGGGTAATGAATACAAACTGTATGATCAGGTCCTACACTGGATACATTTGTAACTATTTGAATATTAGCATCGACTAAGTCTCCACCAAAAAAACTTAATCCCCCAAATTTGACATGTAAAACATAACAGAGAAAAACTGCAAGATCTTACAAATGTATTCACACGTATAATCATTTCTAAAGCGTGAACTGTGTTGTTGTTCTTGGCGACATAGGAGTTCAGTGGTGCATTTTCAGTAGGACTTACCGGTAAGACTGAATTATTATATGATAATGACGCACCTGAGGAGGACCAGTAATCAGATATGCCTTTTATTAACCTGGATATCAGGGTTGTCTTACCGGAAATGCACCACTGAACCCCAATGCCGCCAAGAACATTTCTTGGGAACACTTCTCATGAATTTCCATTTTTAAAACTGGACTAATTAAGTGTAATTTAAAGAACACCACCACCACAGTTCACGCTTTAGAAATGATTATACGTGTGAATACATTTGTAAGATCTTGCAGTTTTTCTCTGTTATGTTTTACATGTACATTTTGGGGGATTAAGTTTTTTTGGTGGAGACTTAGTCGATGCTAATATTCAAATAGTTACAAATGTATCCAGTGTAGGACCTGATCATACAGTTTGTATTCATTACCCACAAGAGGGTAAATAATCCAGATGTATTCTACAAGACTAAAAAGATCACCAACTACTAGAATTTTTGACCTGCCATTTTCAAACTATCTACAGTTTTGCCCAATTATAATGCCATATTCATACGGGTCTCCCTGTATATATCCACACTGACCAAGGGAGGCAGACAAAGCTACCACTCTCCCCAACTGTCACAAAGACATTCCTCTCTTTCTCCCTAGTTTTCTCGCACTCCCGTTACATTTCTCCTTTGTGCCTCGTCGTGTGTTGAGGCTGAACAAACATGCATCCTCCTAGTCCAGATGACGGAAACACATTACAGCAGAATTTCTGAATCAGTACACACATTATATGATGATGACGCACCTGAGGAGGACCAGTAATCAGATGTGCCTTTTATTCATCTGAATACAATATATTATCAATATTACTATCAATAGAATAATGTAAATCATTGTAATAGCGCATTTGGATAATACAGATGCTTTCTTCTTTTGAAATTATATCATTTGACATATAAACAATTTAGCTCAAATCAAGCACAATGATTTTCCCAAATTGTTGAAGATATTTGAAGTGATCATTGCCTTTTTTGCATTTATGTAATTCTTCTTAACAAAGTCAAATTTTCTTATGACAATTGGCAAATACATTGTGCCTATATCTGGAAATGTTCTCCTAAAAATAATTACAGAGTAGCAGTTGGACTGTTAGATCCTGAAAATGAAGCAAAATGCTGCCATCTATGGCTGTGTTTCAAGCAATGCTGAAATGCAGACCCTTCTTCCCCCCAAAAAAGATGAAAAATGTGCATGGTTACGTTATTAGCATCTTAATGTCACCACATATACTTCAGCTTGGAATATCAGCTTACAATACGCCTATGTTTAGTACATAGTCTGGTGAAGTTTCTTGTCTTCATTATCTTTCTGAAAGCCAAGATGTTCCCTTGGCTTGATTTTTGGCGGATGGTGTTTGGATTGAACAGAAAGGAGATGATTTGAAAGTTAATGTTCTTCCAAGTGGGCATCTGGTGGTAATATCCTTTAAGCAACACAATTCTGCACAGATCAGGGGTTCTGTCAGAGATTTCTTTCACCACCTGCTGTATACATACGTACAGCAAAGTGTAAGCCACCCTTTTTTGTCTCATCACTTCTTTGTTTTTCCAGTATTTCAACCACATCAGAACCTCAGTTCCTGAAACAGGCAGTTGCCGTAGAGAAAAGCTTGGCGTGGGGATGGTGGAATTCAGACACGATAACACACTGCATGTTGCTGCCAGACAGGGATAGCCGGTTGGCAGCGGTCTAGGAGAAAACCAGAGGGGTCTATAGATAAGGCTTGAACCAGGCCTTGGTCGGCACTGGGCATTTATGCAGCTCCCTGTCTGATTGATGCTCTGGTCCCTTCTGGCAACCCAAAGGCTTTACTGGTGATGAGACACGATCTGGCCCGTCTGCCTCCCTCTTCATCATATTCTACACAGCCATACATACAATAGGCCATTAATCCATGTCTCCCGAGGTAAAACAGACAGACGGATGAAGATATACACGCTAGCAGTTCTGACAGACAGTCACTGGCCCAAAACCTGATGTCACTGGAACACTGACACATTTACTGAACTCCCTCAGGCTCCTCTATGGCCACGTGTTCAGAGACTACATTTACTCAGCAGTCATCACCCGGTGTTTACAAACCAATACTGAAAAAGTTTATGCAATGCATTTATTTAAACTGGCCCTGTGAGCAAATGGATTACTCTTAAGGATTCTTTACTTTGCAAATATCAACCTTTAATAGATTAAAGTTGACAGTATGCTAAAGCTATCTAGGTAAACTAGCCTGGTGACTGACATCTGAAAGTGGTGCAAGTTTCTTTATTCAATTGTTTGTGTGTCGTTGGCCTGTCAAGAGATGTTATGACATAGGCAAGAATGAGCTGTTTTTACCTACCTGTAAGAACAGCATCAGTTTATTTATTTATTTCACTAGGCAAGTCAGTTAAGAACAAATTCTTAATTACAATGACGGCCTACCCCGGCCAAACTCCGGCCTACCCCAGCCAAACTCTAACGACGCTGGGCCAATTGTGCGACACCCTATGGGACTCCCAATCACAGCCTGTTGTGACACAGCCTGGAATTGAACCAGGGTCTGTAGTGACACCTTTAGCACTTAGATGAAGTGCCACTGCGCCACTTTCATCGCCACCTCTTTCCATATTTTATTTTGAATTTCAAGCTCAAAACATAATTGTTATTCAGTAAAAGCTTAGCTACGCAGAATAGTACTACTGTATCCCCAAAAATGTTTAATATATGTTTCTCTGTGCGTACGTGTTCGTTGGCGTATGTGTGATGTGTGAGACTGGGACCACCTGTGCAGAGGAAAGAGCCAGTAGCTTGGAGCAAACAGGGTCTTTCAATGGGCATTCGATTTGTCACTCAGCAGTGACAGGCTCAGGCTGAGTCACCTAGCAGGAGGACACACCTGCCTTTCTCTGCCTCACCCTTTCCTTCTCCCTCCAAACTAGATGTATCTGAGGGTTCAGCTCCAGGGCAACACTATTGACACATACCTGAGTCCGCGTGGCTCACGCCCATGGCTCTCAGTGGCTTACATTTAGCTGCACAAATTAAAACCTGACAATATGAGAATTCAGACGCTTCATTATCAAGGATTTGGGATTTGGATTTTCCTTAGAAGATATCTTGGGCTTTAAACAAAGTATTGTTTTTTGTAGTTCTGCAAAAGTGCTCACTGTAGAGTTAAATATTATAACATGGATAAAAGGGATGACTAAATATAGCTACAGTAGATAGCTAGGTGCACATACGTGCATTTCTTAAAACTACTTTACGTAATCCTTCTTCCAGTTCACCAATCTTGGAGCTCCTTGCTTTCTCTTTTTATCGAAAGGTATCTATACTGAACCATTAGACCGTAACATAGAAAACACATTGATGTTTTCTTTGCTGTTACCAACAATATGAACATCTGCTAGATGAATTGTGTCTGGAGTCCACAACGCAGTGTCCGCTAATAATTCCTCTGAAAAGAAGAGTTTGCATGTTCTGAGCCTTTAATCGCACACTCCTACAAATGTAACAGGGTGCTGGCTCAGTGTACCATGGCAGTGGTATTAGTGGAGCCACATCTAGTCCTTACCGCAGGTCTGCAGGTGGCAGACAGTATTCAGAAAGAGTAATGCATTTAGCCTCCCAATGCTAGATCACAGGTTCCCATAGACACGTTTTTGTGTGGATGGAGATTTCCTTTGGAATAACAAAGAGCTCAGACTGGTTGGCTCATATGTGACCCGTTCCAGGAAGCTAGGCGTATTACGCACGTCACTACTATGAAGAAACCATAGACAGTTATGGTTATGTGGTTTCATATCCCATGATGTCAAGAACACAATATTAAAAGGAAATCAGTGAACTGAATCAATCTTAGTAAGGTTTTGAAAGATAGAGGAAGAAAATAAAGATTGCAATATTTCTGGCACTAAGGTACTTACAAAGGATGCATTTATAACTTCATCACAGACGTGGGCCACAATGCATTGGAAACCACTTCAAAAGGTAATTATTTGGCATTGTGGTGCCAGAGAGAGGAATATCTCTGGTGTGGTTCATTACAGTATGAGCCACTCCATTTAGTCATTCTCCAGTCTCCAGTTTCTGTATTGTCCATCCAGACCTCTCGGTCCCACGCAATGTTGGGAAACTCAGTTACAATATATAACACAAACAAATGGCCAACCACGCCCTTAGTAACAAAGCACACTATGCTTTGTTCTCAGCCTCTCACTGAAGGATTGTGCTTTTACTGTCACAGCTGTCGTAAGAACGGGACCAAGACGCAGCGGAGGTTGAGTTCCACATATTTCTTTCAAAAGTTAAACTTAAAGCAAAAACAATAAATCAATAAACGACCAACGAAACGTGACTACGTGGTGCACAGCCACAAACACAAAATAATATCCCACAAATGCAGGTGGGGAAAAAGCCTACCTAAATATGATCCCCAATTGGAGGCAATGATTACCAGCTGCCTCCAATTGGGAACCAAACAAACCACCAACCTAGAAATCTATAAACTAAATAACCCCCCCCCGACTAGTGTCGGTGGCGGCTCCGGTGCGGGTATTTGCCCCCGCCCAGACCACGGGTCCGGCCATGGAGTCGGGTAGAGTCGGGCATCGGCGCAGAGGAGGACCCCGGCCATGGAGCTGGGTTGGACGCCGCACTGGGCACCGGCGCCAAGGAAGGATCCGGCCATGGAGCTGAGTTGGCTGCCGTGCCCGGACTGGGCATCGGCGCAGAGGAAGGCTCCGGCCTTGGAGCTGGACTGGACGCCGTGCCCAGACTGGGCCCATACGCAGAGGAAGGCTTCGGCTTTGGAGCGGGACTAGACGCCGTGCCCGGACTGGGCCCCTACGCAGAGGAAGGCTCCGGCCTTGGAGCGGGACTGGCCGCCATGCCTGGTCTGGACATCGGCGCAGAGGAAGGCTCCGGCCTTGGAGCGGGACTGAACGCCATGCCTGGTCTGGACATCGGCGCAGAGGAAGGCTCCGGCCTTGGAGCCGGACTGGACGCCTTGCCTGGAAGCTCTGGACCGTTGACCGTCGCTGGAGGTTCCGGACCGTTGACCGTCGCTGGAGGTTCCGAACTGTGGACCGTCGCCGGGAGGTTCCGGACTGTGAACCGTTGCCGGAAGCTCTGGACTGTGAACCGTGGCCGGAAGCTCTGGACTGTGAGCCGTCCCCGGAAGCTCTGGACTGTGAGCCGTCCCCAGAAGCTCTGGACTGTGAGCCGTCCCCAGAAACTCTGGACTGTGAGCCGTCCCCAGAAGCTCTGGACTGTGAACCGTCCCCAGAAGCTCTGGACTGTGAACCGTCCCCAGAAGCTCTGGACTGTGAACCGTCGCAGGAAGCTCTGGACTGTGAACCGTCGCAGGAAGCTCTGGACTGTGAACCGTCGCAGGAAGCTCTGGACTGTGAACCGTCGCAGGAAGCTCTGGACTGTGAACCATCGCCGGAAGCTATGGACTGAACCGTTGCCGGAAGCTCTGGACTGTGAATGAGCACTGGAGGCCTAGTGCATGGAGCCGGTACAGGTGGCACCGGACTGGTTACACGCACTTCAGGGCGAGTGCGGGAAGCTGACACAGGACGTACCGGACTGGGAAGGCGCACTGGAGGCCTGGTGCGTGGATCCGGCACAAGTGGCACCGGACTGCTGGTTCACACACTATTTCTTTGTATGGGTTAGTCGGGCCTTAGTTATCACCTTTGAAATCTTTAGAAGAGTGAAATGAATTACTATCCCACAGTGGCCTCATGCCATAGGGGACACAAAGGCTCGTGCCCCATCAGATTTGTCCAGTACATTTTTTTCAGATGTTAAATGAATGACTATACTTCATTTTTAAGCCCATGCGTTTTCATAATTATTTATAAAAATACCTGTCAACTGTATTTTTCAGAGGGGGCACACACTGACTGAACTGGGCAAAGAGTACCACCCCCCCCCCATTCTCCCTAGTAAGAACAGAGCCTCTTCAACCTCAGGAGTCAATATAAATTAGGCTTGTCACCTTAATTAAACCCTCACAAATTTTTCCAGATGCACAATTGAAAGCATCCTGTCTGGCTGTATCACTACCTGGTACGGCAACTGCACCGCCTGCAGCCGCAAGGCTCTCCAGAGGGTGGTGCGGTCTGCACAATGCATTACCGGGGGCAAACTATCCGCCCTCCAGGACACCTACAGCACCCAATGTTACAATTAATCAAGGACATCAACCACCCGAGCCACTGCCTGTTCACCCCATTATCATCCAGAAGGTAAGGTCAGTACAGCTGCATCAAAGCTGGGACCGAGAGACTGAAAAACAGCTTCTATCTCAAGGTCATCAGACGTTAAACAGCCATCACTAGCACATTATATGCTGCTGCCTATTGGCATACAGTATATATATATATATATTTTTATATAGTATTAGACATAATGATTACATTTCTAGATTGCAGGAAATAGCTGTTACAGGGGTTGGAAAAATGCAAACTTCCGTGTGGAAATAGCTGAGCAGTCTCACATAACACAAACTGTGGTTGGGGTACTGCTGGTGAGTAACATAACCTGGAGGCAGTGTCTGTGGACAACTCTTAGCATCACTCTATGACCAGTCTTTCCCCCACTAAGATATACATTGCAGGCAGCTAATTGATAGCATGACCCAGACAATGGGAGAGAAAGGTCTGCCTAGTCACATTCCACACATGCCGGTCAGTCTATCAGTGACCCCCGAACGGGGCCCACTTTCACAATTAGAGTCATTAGTGTGAGCCACTAAGTGCCCCGGTCACACATAGCTGAAGACTAGGCCCACTTTGGAAAGACACCAAGCGAAACACTACAAACACGGCCATCTACTCCATTATAGTGCTGTGAAAATGTTCTGTAGAAACCATATAACATAGTCCTACAGGGCAGATTC